>NC_037338.1:44504647-44807677 GCF_002263795.3 Bos taurus | reverse complement strand
AAGGGCATTTCGGGGGAAAAGAAGGAGACACGGTGTTCATCTTTCATGTTAACCCCTTTCCCCTCGCTTCTCTGACACCAGCTTCTGAAGAGTGAAGTCAGGCGGCTGGAGCGGAACCAGGAGCGGGAGAAGTCGGCAGCCAACCTGGAGTACCTGAAGAACGTGCTGCTGCAGTTCATCCTGCTGAAGCCGGGCAGCGAGCGGGCGCGGCTGTTGCCTGTGGTGGACACCATGCTGCAGCTCAGCCCTGAGGAGAAGACCCGGCTGGCAGCCGCCGCCCAAGGTGGGCAGGGCACCAGACAGGGTTGTGCTGTGGGCCAGTATGTCCTGTGCTTGGTAGGAAACACTGGCTCTGCTTCCTGGGGATGGCACCATGTGTGCATCCCTTCCACGTAGAAGGGAGCACGCAGTGTCCAGTGTGATCTCCAGTTCCTTGAAACTGGATTTGTGACCCTAGTTTGGGTTCTCCCTGTGAATTTGGTTTCCTTCTGTGCTGTGCTGTGTGTCATGTGTCAGACGTCCTTGATCTGACCCTCAAAGGAAGACACTGGGTGCTGTAGGCCTAAGGCAGGCAGGTGTGCAGCGTAGAGAGTAACCTTCTGTTTCGCCCCACAGGTGAGGAGGAGAGCGGGTCCCGCTCCTCGGGCTGGGCATCCTACCTGCACAGCTGGTCTGGACTCCGGTAGACTGATGGGAGAGCGCTGTTTATGAACCAAATAGTCTGTTTGGCAAAAAAGGCTTGTATATGTCACTGTCATTGTTTGGTCCGAAACCATGTGTATGTAATTCATATCTCCGTGTGTGTATCCGTGCATGTGTCAGATGAATTGAAGAGGCTCGGCCCATGGTGAACGTCCAGCAGTTGGAGTGTGGACATGGCCGTGGCCCCGAGACTCTGTGCCTCTCCATTGCCTCCAGACCCAGGAGCATCACCCTGCCCTCCTCTGGACTCTCAGGCTGCCTGAGTCAGGGCTGTCCTGTGAATTCTGAAGTTAAACTAAATTTTGGTACCATACCAGCCAGAATTTAGACTTTTAAAAGAATGTTGTAAGACCATTTATCACAAGATCAGACTGGAAGGTCGATTGTTATCATTGACAAATTATTACAGAAAACTTGTGAGTTAGAATGTGAAGGAAGACGCTTTCCTGGTAAAGCTGACGTGTTTATGAAGGAACATCAAGTAAATGTGCTGCAGTCCACCCCCAAGTCTAAGTTAACGTGTGACTGTTTCCTTATTCCCTTTAAAACTCCTGGGTCTGGGGGCGATGGAGAGGGCCCCACTCCACCTGCTGCACCTTCACCATGGGCTGAGCCTCTTCAGTTCATCTGACACACGCAGTGTGTGGACACACACACAGTTTTGGACCAAACAATGAGCTGCTCTGTTTTCTCCAAAGTACGTTATCTCAGACTGGTTCTGTGGTCACAAGCCCTGGTCACTGTGCTCCCAGATGGGGCGCTCCTGGGGAGTCTGCCCATATTCCTTTTGTGCTTCAGCAGCCTCTATACCGGCGTCTGTCTGGGGAATTTGCTCAGTTTGTCCAGAGAAACTTTCCAGTGCCCTGGCTGTGTCACTCGGTGTCCTGTCCAGAGGCAAGCTGGTGCTCACGAGTCCCAGCACACCGGTCACTCACATGCTGCGAGGGGCCCCGGGCTATAGCTCCTGGTGGTGGTGGTGGTACTTGGCTTGATGCCTCTGAATATTCTGTGGACTGTGTCAAAAACATGTCCTTAAATCATCAATGTGAACACTCTATTTTTAATATCTATTTGTTAAAAATCACCTCAGTATCCTCTATGAAGTTGTTTCGGCTTCTAGTCCACCCTGTCATCTTCGGTCTCAGCTGGTGAACTGACTTTGTATTGCGGTTACGGGAACATTGGTTTCCAGTTTACTTTAACTGAAATTTGCTGCTGACATGTTGAGTTTGTTCTTTAACAAATAATCTCAATATCTGACTTTCCTCTTATTTCAGAAGAACAGACCTAACTAGTGAATGTATTAATGAAAATGCTTCTATTTCAGAGCTGACTTCTAAGAATTTAGTTTTTTTACTTGATAAACTGTGAATATGAGTATGCCAGAAGCATACCAGGTAACTATTATAATATTTAAATAAATCTCACTTTCTCTCTGAGTCCAGGCTATCAACCTGTTTTGAAATACGGGCTCTACCTATGGACATAATAACAAAAATGTCTTGTATGATCAGAAATTACTACTTCAATTACAGAAGGGATCCCCCTTCCTGGTTTCCGCAACGAGAGGAAATGTAATGATTATTTTAATATTTCTATTAAATGTGTTAGACTGTATGTCACATTGTTAACACCTACTCTTCTGTTACATTAGCCTCGGCCTCCTAAGGGTCTTGAGTTGGTTTATGAAATGCATTTTGGGATCCTTCTCTGCCATCTTGACCAGTCAGGACCTTGGACCCCCCCAGTGCTGGGCTCAGGGGCCTCAGGTTGCCTCGGGGTCCTGTGCGTCCAACACCCGCCTTCTGGCTGAAGCTGGAGGCCACTTGGCCCTTTCATGGGTGCTTCTCAAGTTCTGCCCTCTGTGGTGTGAGGGTCTCCCATACTACGAGCTCTGCTTACATTCCAGACAGTGTACATGGAGGCTTACGTTCCTTTAAACAGAAGTGAACCACTCAGCAGCAGAGCAGGGGTCCTGTACCCCACGGTAGCTAATGACGAGAGTGAGCGGTCCCATGGAGACATGGCTTTGGTGTTCAGTGAACAGAGCACATGAAAATACTCACATGTGGTTAGTAGGAACTTGGCAGTGGCACTTGGTGCAAGACTTCTGTTTCATGTCTAGAAGGTTTCATGTCAAAATCAGTTGTGGCAGGGATTCCCCGATGGCTCAGTGGTAAAGAACCTGCCTACCAGTGCAAGAGATGCAGGTTTGATCCCTGGGTCGGGAAGATCCTCTGGAGAAGGAAATGGCAACACACTCCAGTATTTTTGCCTGGAAAATCCTATGGACAGAGGAGCCTGGCGGGCTACAATCAAGTGAAAGTCACTCAGTCATATCTGACTCTTTGTGACCCCATGGACTGTATAGACCATGGAATTCTCAAGCCTAGAATACTGGAGTTGATACCCATTCCCTTCTCCAGGGGATCTTCCCAACCCAGGTATCAAACCAAGATCTCTTGTATTATGTGCAGATTCTTTGCCAGCTGAGCCATCAGGGAAGCCCAAGAATACTGGAGTGGGTAGCCTATCCCATCTCCAGCAGATCTTCCCCATCCGGGAATTGAACGGGGGTCTCATGCGTTGCAGATGGATTCTTTACCAGCTGAGCTACCAGGGAATCCCTGGAGTTGGTGGGGTGACAAAAGAGTGAAACGTGACTGAGTGCACACGCACCCCATGCCACTCAGTCAGCTGTAGCTTCAGAAGAGAACAGCTGACTGTTCAGGAGAACAGCCTGATAGAACTGGCAGTGCCTTCCAGCTGATTTCACCAATGGATGATAAAGAGCATTTGGGTGTTTATGTATTGGTTCACCTGCCTGCAAAATGTGATTACATGGGAAAAAGAACCAAGTCCTGACATTGAGTTGTTACTGTTTTAAATAATAGGCTCTTGTGAGTTGAACACTGAATACGGTGTGGAAATGTGATTTCAGTTCAACAGTGCAGGTGACTGCCTGGTCTCCCATGGAGGACAGGCCCACTCCCACCCACGTGGTGCCCCTACCACGTGAGTCTGCCCTCAGCTTCCTATCTGGGGACAGAGGCCACCCCCCTATAAGAAGGCAAGGAAACCTGGCCATAGTCACCTGGACCCAGATGCAGGGTTCCACCCTAGACGAACCAATCAGTGTCTGACTCTGCAACCCCACGGACTGCTGCATACCATGCTCCCCTGCCCTTCACTATTCTCCCGGAGCTTGCTCAAACTCACATCCATCAAGTCAGTGATCCCATTGAACCATCTCATCCTATTGTCCCCTTCTCCTCCTGCCTTCAGTCTTTCCCAGCATCAGGGTCTTTTCTAACAAATCAGCTCTTCCCATCAGATGGCCAAAGTATTGGAGCTTCAGCATCAGTTTTTCTAATGAATATTCAAGGTTGATTTCCTTTAGGATTGATCCTGTAGTCCAAGGGACTCTCAGGAGTCTTCTCCAGCACCATAGCTCAAAAGCATCAATTCTTCAGTGCTCTGCCTTTTTTATGGTCCAACTCACACCTATACCTGACTACTGGAAAGACCAGAGCTTTGACCAGAGCTTTGACTACAGTTTACATGCCACACAATTCATTGTTTAAAGTCTACAACTGAATGGCTTTCGTGTAGTCATGGTGTTGTGAGACCATCTCCATGTTAGAAGTTTAATCATTCCAGAAATAAACTCCCTACCTATGGGCAGCCTCTCCCCCACTAACCCTCCCACCTTTGACAGCCACTGATCTGCTATGCAGATGACACCACCCTTATGGCAGAAAGTAAAGAGGAACTAAAAAGCCTCTTGATGAAAGTGAAAGCGGAGAGTGAAAAAGTGGGCTTAAAGCTGAACATTCAGAAAACGAACATCATGGCATCCGGTCCCATCACTTCATGGGAAATAGATGGGGAAACAGTGGAAACAGTGTCAAACTTTATTTTGGGGGGCTCCAAAATCACTGCAGATGGTGACTGCAGCCATGAAATCAAAAGACGCTTACTCCTTGGAAGGAAAGTTATGACCAACCTAGACAGCATATTCAAAAGCAGAGACATTACTTTGCCGACAAAGGTCCGTCTAGTCAAGGCTATGGTTTTTCCTGTGGTCATGTATGGATGTGAGAGTTGGACTGTGAAGAAGGCTGAGCGCCAAAGAATTGATACTTTTGAACTGTGGTGTTGGAGAAGACTCTTGAGAGTCCCTTGGACTGCAGGGAGATCCAGCCAGTCCATTCTGAAGGAGGTCAGCCCTGGGATTTCTTTGGAAGGAATGATGCTAAAGCTGAAACTCCAGTCCTTTGGCCACCTCATGCGAAGAGTTGACTCATTGGAAAAGATTCTGATGCTGGGAGGGATTGGGGGCAGGAGGAGAAGGGGACGACAGAGGATGAGATGGCTGGATGGCATCACTGACTCGATGGACGTGAGTCTGGGTGAAATCCGGGAGTTGGTGATGGACAGGGAGGCCTGGCGTGCTGCGATTCCTGGGGTTGCAAAGAGTCAGACACAACTGAGCGACTGATCTGATCTGATATCTGTCTGTAGATTTGCCTGTTTGTGTAATTCCTGTTACATTGCAACTAACTTGTTCCTAATCTCCAAATAATAATCAGGTAAGATTAAATGAAATGATACAGTAAGAGGCTGACTCAGCAGTGTCTGGTATGTAGGACACATACGATAAATGTTAGATGGTTTTAATTCCTACTTCACATGTCTAATTAAAGCTTCCCAGGTAGTGCAGTGGTAAAAGGATCTGCCTGGCAGTGCAAGAGACACAAGAGATGCGGGTTCAATCCCTGGGTCAGGAACATCCCCTGCAGTAGAAAATGGCAACCCACTCCAGTATTTTTGCTGGGAAATCCCATGGGCAGAGGATCCTGGTGGGCTACAGCCCATAGAGTCGCAGAGAGTCAGATACAACTGAGCACATACACACATCACATGTGTAATCACAAACTAGTTTCAGTGCATTCTGGTTGCTGTCACTACCAAGGAGATTAACATCACTGTTACCAGTGAAGTTATTATGGCTATAAATCTTTTTCTGAGGGATATACTAAATTCTAAATGCAAAATTAAAGATGCCAACATCAATGACATTTGGGTCATTATGGTTACTCCTTTCCTAATTAGCAAAAGCCATCTTTTATTTTTTAAAGCAATTAAAAATGTAGGACACATACAATAAGTTGTTAGATTTTATTTTCCACTTCACATGTGTAATTCAGGCTTCCCTGGTGGCTCAGATGATTAAGAATCTGCCTGCAATGCAGGAGACCCAGGTTTGATCCCTGAGTTGGAAAGATCCCCTGGAGAAGGGAACAGCAACACACTTCAGTATCTCTGCCTGGAAATCCAATGGACAGAGGAGCCTGGCGGGCTACAGTTCATGGAGTCACAAAGAGGCAGACACAACTGAGTGACTAATACTTTCACTTTATCCAGAATATTGCAATTTCAGCTGGCCATGTTTCTTGTATCTTTCTTGGTAACTTAGAAGAAAATGCATTTGGTTTTTGTATCGACTTTAAGTGCTATGCTGTTTCTTCACCTGTTTGCTACTGGCTAGATACAGGGTGTGCTTTCCTTGAGGGGCTCTTGAGAACTGGCCATGGCTTCCTGTTCCTTTTTTTTTTCACCCCAACTGGTTACCAGAAGGCCACACTCCCTGGACAACCCTTCTGTTTCCACTTCAGTCTTTATTCTAACTTCCCAGAGGGAATGGGTCTGTGCATGAAGCCTGACCTACCAGGCTTCAGAAAATCTCCATTATCTTGGAATGTATTTTCTGGTTGCTTTGTTTGAGCTTAGGTGTAATTGTGACTCACCGCACCGAGGAGGGGAGGATGAGGACAAAAGTCTGGTGGAGCAGACAAGAAAACAGAAGACGCCACAGGCTTTCAGAGAAAGGGATTTTTTTAAAAATTAAAATTTATAAATATGAAAAATAGTAAACTGACCGGTACCATGTCAGGTTCTAGAAAGAGTTGCCATCTGCTAAGAGCATTGTTTGTTAATCACAGTTGATTACCTTCGATATCTTATTTGTACACAGAAGCGTGCTTTTTATTATTTCTCTTATGATCAAAGTAGAGGTTAGAATTAAGACCCATTCTGAGCAATCTAACAGTTTATTTCAGTGCAATTTAAGATTATAAGAAGACACTCTTTGCAAATAGTGAAATACAGTTTTTCACAAAGTTTGAATCTGTAGCAGTCCGTGGAACAATGTATCAATATACTTTCTACATCAAGTGTAATTAGTAAAGCTCTACATTTTGTGATATAAAGTGATCCTATTGTAAGCTGAAAACTCATATTCAGCACTGGATGGTGTCCAGTGTTTAATTCCTGTGATTCAGTCTGCGTTTCTGACTGAGATCACTCTCTGGCCTTGCACGTTTCTCCTGGGACCCATAAAATATGGAACTAACTTAATTTCATGACTGTACTATTTCTGCTTCCTTTCCTGGAAAAGGAATCATTCAGATCAGCTTTCAAACTGCCTTACAGATGACAACTTTGAAATATTTTAAAAGGAGCTCCTCTATTCTAGAACTGCTCTAATACAGTAGTCACTACTCACATGTGGATATTGAAAGACTGAACTGTAGTTATTCCAAACTGGGATATATTGTAAGTATAAAATATACACCAGATTTTAAAGACATATGAAAATAACTTGTTTCTTAGAGACAGCTAAAAAAATAGAAAAGTTCTGGCAGGATTGACCAAGAGGAGAAAGATGACATGTATATAAATAATCTCATTAATAAACAGGAGACATATAAGAGATAGGGGCTTCCCAGGTGGCACAGTTGGTAGAGAACCTGCCTGCCAATGCAGAAGACACCCCGGAGGAGGAAATGGCAACCTGCTCCAGTATTCTTGCCTGGGAAATCCCACGGACAGAGGAGCCTAGCAGGCTACTGTCCATGGTGTTGCAAAAAGTCAGACACAACTGAGGTACTGGGCAGGCACACATATAACAGATTCAGTACAATTTTAAAAGATAGACTAATATAAACAATTATGTGAAATGATTTTGAAACTTTGGAGATAGAACTAATTTCTTTAAAACTTAAACTTGAAATTTACTCAATATACTGTTAGCCTATGATGATTGTGTAGAATTTAAAAGCTTGAAAAATCCTGTAACTGGAATAGAAATTGAAATGGTGCTTAAAATCTGAGTTCTCAAGAAGAAAACACAAAGTCCAAATGGGTTTGCAGTCATGTTCCATCAAATGTTCAAGTAATAACTGTCCCAATTTGATAGGTTCACTCAGGCAATAAGAAATGTTCTCCAAATTATTCTAGGAGACCAGCATAAGCCCTGATAAGCTTTTCTCTTCCCTCAAATGGCAGCATACCATTTAAGCAAACTTCCCCCATTGTTTTATTTCCTAACTTAAAATATATCTTGGAGGTGGTGGTTCAGTTGCTAAAGTTGTAGAAGTCATTCTTTATTACTACGAAGCATCTGTCTCTTTTAACTGTGGTGAAATATACATAAAATTGACCTTAAACATTTTCAAGTGTGAAGTTCAGTAGCATCAAGTATATTCACATTGTTGTACAATCTCCAGGGCTTTTTCATCTTGCAAAACTATAAGTGTATCTGTCAATCAGAACTCCTGACGTCCCCTCCCCCAGCCCCTGACGCCCACCATCTACTTTCTGTCTCTGAGTTTGACACCTCTGGGGACCCAGTATTTGTCCTTTTTCATCTGACTGACTTCACTCAGCATAGTGCCTCAAGGTTCTTCTGTGTTGTAGCATACATCAGAATTTCCTTGCTTTTTAAGGCTGCATGATATTCCATTCTGTGGATGGACTCCATTTTGTGTATACATTTCTCCATCCATGGACCTGTCTCCACATTTGGCTATTGTGAACAATGTTGGGAATGAACATGGGTGTACAGATAGCTCCAACTCTTCAGATGTCTGCTTTCAGTTTTTTTGGATATATACTCAGGAATGGGACTGCTGGATCATATAGTAGTTCCATTTTTAGTTTTCTTGAGTTTTCATACCCTTTACCACAGTGGCTGCAGCAACTTACACTCCCACCAAAAGAGCACGACGGCCTCAATTTCTCCACCAAAACAACATCTTGGTCAACACATGTTGACAGCAGCATCACCCTGGACAGGTTTCCCTGGTGGCTCAGACAGTAAAGAATCCACCTGCAATGCAGGAGACCTCAGTTTGATCCCTGGGTGGGGAAGATTCCCTGGAGAAGGGAATGGCAACCCACTCCAGTAGTCTTACCTGGAGAAACCCATGGACAGAGGAGCCTGGTGGATTACAGTCCATGGGTTTGCAGAGTTGGACACCACTGAGCAACTAATGCTTTCACTTCACTTTCCTCCTGGACAATAAGGTGGTTCTGATTTGTATTTCCCTAATGACTAGTTCAAGCTGGTTTTAGAAAAGGCAGAGGAACCAGAGATCAAATTGCCAACATCCACTGGATCATGGAAAAAGCAAGAGAGTTCCAGAAAAAAACATCTATTTCTGCTTTATTGACTATGCCAAAGCCTTGGACTGTGTGGATCATCACTATTGTGATCCACAATAAACTGTGGAAAATTCTGAAAGAGATGGGAATACCAGACCACCTGACCTGCCTCTTGAGAAACCTATATGCAGGTCAGGAAGCAACAGTTAGAACTGGACATGGAACAACAGACTGGTTCCAAGTAGGAAAAGGAGTACGTCAAGGCTGTATATTGTCACTCTGCTTATTTAACTTATATGCAGAATACATCATGAGAAACGCTGGGCTGGAAGAAGCACAAGCTGGAATCAAGATTGCTGGGAGAAATATCAATAGCATCAGATATGCAAATGATACCACCCTTATGGCAGAAAGTGAAGAGGAACTAAAAAGCCTCGATGAAAGTGAAAGAGGAGAGTGAAGAAGTTGGCTTAAAGCTCAACATTAAGAAAACTAAGATCATGGCATCTGATCCCATCACTTCATGGGAAATAGATGGGGAAACAGTGGAAACAGTGTCAGACTTTATTTTGGGGGGGCTCCAAAATCACTGCAGATGGTGACTGCAGCCATGAAATTAAAAGACGCTTACTCCTTGGAAGGAAAGTTATGACCAACCTAGACAGCATATTCAAAAGCAGAGACATTACTTTGCCAACAAAGGTCCATCTAGTCAAGGCTATGGTTTTTCCTGTGGTCATGTATGGATGTGAGAGTTGGACTGTGAAGAAGGCTGAGCACCAAAGATTGATGCTTTTGAACTGTGGTGTTGGAGAAGACTCTTGAGAGTCCCTTGGACTGCAAGGAGATCCAACCAGTCTATTCTAAAGGAATCAGTCCTGGTGTTCTTTGGAAGGAATGATGCTAAAGCTGAAACTCCAGTCCTTTGGCCACCTCATGCGAAGAGTTGACTCACTGGAAAAGACTCTGATGCTGGGAGGGATTGGGGGTAGGAGGAAAAGGGGATGACAGAGGATGAGATGGCTGGATGGCATCACCAACTCGATGGACGTGAGTCTGAGTGAATTCCGGGAGCTGGTGTTGAGACAGGGAGGCCTGGTGTGCTGCAATTCATGGGGTCGCAGAGAGTCGGACACGACTGAGCAACTGAACTGAACTGAATGACTAGTGATGTGGAGCATATTTTCATGTGCTTATTGACTATTTTTTTTTTTTTCTTAACAGATGTGTTGTAAGTAGAAACTGTGATTATTTAATGTCCTGGTTAAACAAACTTTCTCAATTGCTCTTAAAAGCAAAACTGCATTGGCCCTCCTGGTAAAACTGCTGTGGCCATTTCTGTACCACTGCCGCACGCCCGCTCTGCCCCACCCCATTCCTTCTTAAGGAGCAGCTTTACCCGCTGGGCTAACAGGGTTCTCTGGAGCCTTTCCTGAGGACCATCCTAGAATGGGGTCTGCAGCGCTGCTGAGACTCCAGGAGTGACCCCATCGTCAGGACCTGGTCAGAGTTGCGATGACTTCCCAGCACCGACACCGGCCACCTCCGCGGCCCACAGATTGGAGTGTGGGGACGGCGGAGCACGAGGGAGGGTGAACCGGCCCCTAATCCAGAACCGGCTTGCTGCATGGGACCCCTAGTCCCCTGGCCAGTGTCCTCCACCGGCAGGGCGGGGCCTCGGTGCGGGGGGCGGGGCCTATCTGGAGGCGGGGTCGAGACTCGAAAGGGCGGTTCCGGGGGGCCGGGCTGGAGGTCCGCCAGTTCCGGGAGCGGGGCGGACCGGCCGGGGCCTAGGTGGAGGCGGGGGCCGACATCCGGGAGGGCGGTTCCGGGGGGTGGGGCGCTTCTTGGTGGGCGTGGCCTTCGCGGCCCCGGCCCGCCCCTTCCTGCCCCGGCGCGCAGCGAGGAGGAGCGGCGACGGCTCGGCGGCAGCGACTAGAGCGGCGCGGGGACGCGGTGCTGGTTCGCGGGGCTGCGGAGATGCTGGGCGTGGCGTCAGGAATGACCAACAGGTAAGATCGCGCGGGTGGTGAGCTCGAGGCTAGAACCGGAGCCACAGCCACGTCGGCAGTGCTGCCGCCGGGGCGGCCCCTCCCTGCGGCGCGGGCGGACAGGCCTGCAGAGCCCGGGGCCCGAGTGGACCGCGACCCGGCCCGGCGCTCCTAGCCCTGCTCGGGTCGCAGGAGGCGTCCGTGAGGGCGGGGACGGCTCAAGGCTAGAGATTTACCGGGTTAGAAATGTAACAGACCTTAAAGGATATTTACTCATTAATTAAATGTAAAATGAGTCTGATCTCAACGTGTATAACGCATGCTTCATGAAAATAGCGTTTTCCTAACAAATAATTCAGTGCGACGACAGCCGTGCTTGTACATTTTGCAAATCTCCTAAATGTGTGCACTTCCCTGCCTGTTCTGCCTTCAGTCGGCTGCGGCTCGTTTTGCTTGAAATCCGAAGAAAACCCTCTCCTACGCAGAGATGCGGTTGGAAGAGGGAGCTTTCCACGTAGTTGCGGTATTTTCTGTTATTACTCCAAAACTGGGTAACTTAACGTTTCTTAAACGTGAATTCGCTGTGGAGTCCTCAGTCTTACCGGGAGCTTTTCACTCGCGGTGACGCTGAAGTTCTCCGCGGGCCCTGAGGTTCAAAGGGGCTTGCTCCTGATTTTAACAGGCATGTTCTTCCTTAGGAAGTGTTGATTCACTGAGTTAGGCAGACCTTCCAAATGTTGACACATCTCTTTATACAGTGTCACTAAGTAACATTTGTTAATATCACTTCTCATCCTCCTTAGATCTTTAGGTTTGAAACTGTCTCTCAAGCTCCAGGCAGTGGAAAATTTTCCAACATTCTCATTCTCAGTTGGAAGCTTGATTTTTATTATTGGTAGGAAACTCTTGTCAATTGTTTTCTTCAAATAACAGACTCGCTTTGTTTAGTTTCAAGAAATGTCTGCCAAATGCTAGTCTAAAAACCATAGTTTGTTATTCTTTCTGGTAAAAACGGTAGACCATGAAAAAAAAGCGTCTGATTGAGTGGTCCCTGCGTCACCCTCTTGCTTGACCTGCAGACAATTGTCTTACTGTGGTGAGCGGCCCAAGTGCTTCATTCATCACAAGAAACAGAACAGAAGGTCAGAGGTCGAGATTTAATAACATCAATAATTGGTACTGCTTCATTAAGGACAATTTTTTGTTTCTAGAAAAATTTATTGAAAATTCAGTTCAGTTCAGTTCAGTCACTCAGTCGTGTCCGACTCTTTGCGACCCCATGAATCGCAGCACGCCAGGCCTCCCTGTCCATCACCAACTCCCGGAGTTCACCCAGACTCACGTCCATCAAGTCAGTGATGCCATCCAGCCATCTCATCCTCTGTCGTCCCCTTCTCCTCCTGCCCCCAATCCCTCCCAGCATCAGAGTCTTTTCCAATGAGTCAACTCTTCGCATGAGGTGGCCAAAGGACTGGAGTTTCAGCTTTAGCATCAGTCCTTCCAACGAACACCCAGAGCTGATCTCCTTCAGAATGGACTGGTTGGATCTCCCTGCAGTCCAAGGGACTCTCAAGAGTCTTCTCCAACACCACAGTTCAAAAGCATCAATTCCTTGGCGCTCAGCCTTCTTCACAGTCCAACTCTCACATACATGATCACAGGAAAAACCATAGCCTTGACTAGATGAACCTTTGTGGGCAAAGTAATGTCTCTGCTTTTGAACATGCTATCTAGGTTGGTCATAACTTTCCTTCCAAGGAGTAAGCGTCTTTTAATTTCATGGCTGCAGTCACCATCTGCAGTGATTTTGGAGCCCAGAAAAATAAAGTCTGACACTGTTTCCACTGTTTCCCCATCTATTTCCCACGAAGTGATGGGACCAGATGCCATGATCTTCGTTTTCTGAATGTTGAGCTTTAAGCCAACTTTTTCACTCTCCTCTTTCACTCATCAAGAGGCTTTTTAGTTCCTCTTCACCTTCTGCCATAAGGGTGGTGTCATCTGCATATCTGAGGTTATTGATATTTCTCCCAGCAATCTTGATTCCAGCTTGTGTTTCTTCAATACAAAATTTAACATATATGTAAGGTATGAAGAATGACAATACAATGGATACATTATGACTTGAGTATAACCATCTCCCTTTATTTTCTTTGGCTGCACCACATAGCCTGTAGGATCTTAGTTCTGCAATCAGGGATTGAACCTGCACCCCTGCGTCCCTGCATTGAGAATGCAGAGTTTTAACCACTGGACCACCAGGGAAGTCCCTAAGCAGGTCCTTTTAAGAGCTTTGCTTATATTCTGATCCCATCACATTGCTATCCTAAATTTTCCTTTAGCAGTCCCTTACTTTTTCCTTTTTTTTTTTAGTACCAAATACATTTGTAGTGTTGTGTGACCATCACCAGTATCTATCTCCAGAACCCTTTTTTCTTGCAAAACTGAAAATACTCATTAAACAACTTACCATTTCCCTCTCCCTCCAGCCCCTCATCACCCTCGTTGTATTTTCTGTCTCTGATTTTGACAATTCCAAGGACCTCGTGTAAATGGAATCATCCTGTCTTTGCTTTTTGTGACTGGCTTATTTCACACAGCATATCATCCTCAGTGTTCATCCATTTTGTATTGTGTGTCAAAATTTCCTTTCTTTTTAAGATTGATTTTATGTTTCCAATCTTGTATAAACATACCAGATTCCATTGTATGTTTATACTATTTATTTGGTTATTCATTCATCCTCCAGTGGACACTTGGGTTGTTTCCACCTTTTGGTTATTGTGAATGGTGCTGCTTTGAAAATGGGTGTACGTTTTTTATTTGAAACTTTTATTGAGATAATTGTATTGCGGGGGGGGGGGGGGTGGGCGGTGGCGGGGGACATTCCGTGGTGGCTCAGCAGTAAAGAATCCTCCTGCAATGCAGGAGATACGAGTTTGATCTCTTAGCCATGAAGATCCCCTGGGGAAGGAAATGATAACCCATTCCAGTATTCTCACCTGGGAAATGCCATGGACAGAGGAGCTTGGTGGACTACAGTCCAGGGGGTCCCAAAGGAGTTGAACATGACTTAGCAACTAAAGAACAACAGTTTTTTTATTTTATTAATTTTTTATGTATTCATTTATTTATGGCTGATTTCATGTGGCACACAGGATCTTAGTTCCCCAACCAAGGATCACACCTCTGCGGTGGAAGCGGGAGCTTCTTGGCATTATTATGAAAACGGTTTTGATCCCCAGGCTTCTTAAAAAGGTCTTGGGAACCTTCTAGGGTTTCCAGACCATCCTTTGAGAACCACTGTTAACACCATCTGAAATCAGGAAGCGATTCTTGGAATATTTAAAAAGAAGTATCTACGAAGAATTCTCTTAGAAATGAGTGTCGAGTGCTTGTTGTAGTGAGTGCTTTCTGTTTGGGAGGAGTTTTAGTGGGACTTGAAGAACCGCTATGGGAAAAGCAGCTTTTGCCTTGAAGGATTTTTCTGGGGCACAATGCCAGCGTATCATGAAGGGGTGATGCCCTGGTGGGGTTTCTTCTAGATCTTCACTGCCCTGTGCCTGTTTGTGTGTGAGGAAACCATGCTCTTAGTTTAACTAGTGAGAAGTTGGCAGTAGGGAAGATGGCTCTGTCAGGATGTCGTGTGCCCTGCAGGCTTAGGATGTGAGGACCACGGTCATCACCCCTCTTTCATTTGGGATGGCCTTGAACTAGTTCTTGGACGATCTTTCTCCTGTTGAACGTGGGTGGCTTTCCCTTTCCTCCCCAAAGTGGGGAGTATCTTCCTGCCCTCCTGAGGCCCCAGGGGCTACAGGTTGGGGGAGGCGGATCCAGGCTGATGGAAGCTCCGAGCTTTCCCCCAGAAGCCTCTGTGTTCAATAATCCTGTGTCTGTTCCTCAGACGATCGTTTAAGTAAACCTCAGTGTAGGTCGTGTTCTCAGGTAGGGCTGCACTTAAATAGAAGGAGAAGCATCTCAAACCATTCGTCGATTTTACATTTCTCCTAATTGTGCTCTAAGCTGTGGTTTCCCACCCACAGGAATGTCCTCTACATTACACACTGGCCTGTGGCCAGGTTGTTTTCCTAAAGCTTTAAGTTATTTGAGAAACACGAGCTGGGGTGCCCATTGCCACATCCATGGACCCTCCAGCAGCCTTAAGCCTCATGAGATGTCCCCTCCTCTCTTGTTTTGTCAGTTGTTTCCACACAGGAGCTCATGGAAGGGGGTTCATTTTCCTGCATCTTTTTCATGTCGGAGCTTATTTGCCTTGGCGAGTCCACAGTGACTTTTGACGTGCAGGTTGGGAGGCTGCAGACACGGCGGGCTGTGCATAGTGTGTCCTGTGGGAGGAAGCAGAGGGTGGGGGGGCAAGCGTGAATGCCCTTAGGGGAGCTTGGGGTGGGACACACCGGACTGAAGTAACTTGCCTGAGGTCAGGTAAGGTCCTACGCAGGTACAAGAAATGATATACACAGGTCCAGTGTATTCTTTACCCAGTTTCCCCATCGATAGCATTTTGCAAAGCTGTGGTACGTGATCCGAGTCGCAGTGTCAATGGCCATGCAGTCCCTGGGTCTCACTCAAATTTCCCAGCTGTACCTGCGGTCGTGGATCTGGGACACCCCACCCAGGTGAGATTTTGATGTATCCGAGCCACATTAACAGGATAACTCGGGATATTTCTGGATGATTATTCTGTGTCACCACAGAGCTGTTGTGTCACAGAGTTCCGGATGTCAGTCTCTTTCAAGTCGATTCCATTTGTGAAGTGTGTCCTTGGGGACTTGCTGTTCCGAGGCCCATGTGCCAGTGATCATGGTACTTCCTCCCAGAGGCCAGGGTCTCCCCCCACCCCACACGCTGTGCTCACAGGGCCAGCCCGACAGTCCCTCCTGCTGGGGGGCTCCTCTTCTAGCACATCCGTTTGGGGACGAGTCTGAGCAGCTGCTTAGACAGATTGTAGTTGCTTCTCTTGGGGAGGGGTGGTAGTGCTTATGCTGTGTTTCATGTGCTTGTTTTTGCTCCTGAGGCCGGGCGTGTTGCTGTCCGCATAGGCCCGCCTGGGGAGTGTGGGCGGCGGGCGTGTGGGCACGTGGACACGGTGGTGTCTGGGCCACTAGCGGGTCCTTGTCCTCCTCAATACGGAGGACTCAGCAGCGGGCTCTTAGGTGCCGGGTGGGTGCGGCCACAGAGATTCTAGGGGGATGGGACGTGGCCCCAGGTCTCGAGAATCTTTCAGTGTGTTGTCCTTCATGTCAGTTCCACGTTTTCCTGGAGCACCACGTTGGGCATGTCACCTCTCTTTTCAGAATGTTAGGAAGACTCCTGACTGCCTGTCAGATAAGATCCGGACTCCCGCGCCTGGCACTCAGGCTGTTTGTCACCTTCTGGCTGGTCGTTGGCCCCCTCAGCCCCTTGTCTCTGAAGGCACTCTGCACACCCCCAACCTCAGGGCCTCTGCTCACACGGCTGGAAAACCTTCCTCTCATTGTCTTCTCGGCCATTGGAGCAGAGTGGCTGCTTGGCCCTTGGATGCTGAGTTCCTGAAACATGGATTGAGGTTGTGCTGGAGTCTTAGGGCTCAGAGCTCATGTCCTTCCTCTTAGAACACTTTGACCTCCTTCGGGTGACTACCATCTCGTGTTTTATGTTGTAGTTACTTGTGTGTGCATGCTCAGTCACTTGAGTCATGTCCAACTCTTTGTGACCCTATGGACAGTCACCCACCAGGCTCCTCCGTCCATGGGATTCTTCAAGCAAGAATACTGGAGTGGGTTGCCCTGCCCTCCTCCAGGGGATCTTCCTGCCTCAGGGACTGAACCGGTGTCTCCTATGTCTTCTGCATCAGCAGACAGGCTCTTTACCACTGGTGCCACCTGGGAAGCCCCATAATTACTTGTGTCTGTATCTAATCTTTTCTGCCAAATCATAGTCTCTAGAAGTAAAGGAACATCTTCATCGGGTTTGTTAGATGTCCGAGGAAGAATGAATTGGATTTAGATGGGCTTCATTTCTCCTTTTCTTCAGTCGTCAGTGAATTGACGAGTCCACAGCCGGCTCTGCTGGATGCCTGTGACAAGCTTTCAATAAAGTCATAAGACTTGGGGTGAGAGGAGCTGGCCTGCACACGTGACTTAGCTGAACTCTGCAGTGTGACGTCCTGGTGGCAGAGACCTGGCATCTAGGGACCTCTGGAGAGAAATTCAGAGATGCTCAGCCATCCCTGTTAAATTATTTCTTCTCATGACTGGGCCGCCTTTTTGGAAACTTTCTTACTAATAACCACCTTTTATTAATAACCGGTGGTTACACAAGTACTTTAAGGTGTTAAACATCTATTTCACAAATCTTACACGGCTGCACTTCGAGGCAGGGCTTTTATGCCCACTTTACAGATGGAAACAGGATAGGAGACATCACAGGGTTGGGGTGAGATGAGCCGAGGTTGATGCCCAGCCTCGTCCCCTTCCTGCATCCCTTCCTGTTCAGATGAGGCTGAGGCTCCTGCTTCTCTTGGCTGTCAGGGTGTCCTCTTCATGTGGTAGGTAGTCGCACCCCAAGTGTGGTGGTCATGAGGGACTGCATTGTCTCACTGCCAGATGGTCCTTCCTTCTGAACCTAGAGATTGTAGATCTCACACTCGAGGCCCAGCTGGAGGATGTGTCAGGTCACCTTCTTCACTTGAACTTGGGGTGTATGTTTCATCTTGAGCACCTGACCCTTTTGCCTCCTGCTAGATGGGAGACCTGAGTTTGGAGAAGCACACTGTCCATGTCACACGTGAGCCCCGCTCCCCTGTTCCACAGTGACTCGATGGGGACCAGGCCCACCGTGAACCCTGAGCCCAGCCAGGCCAGGTCCAGGTGATGACCCTCAGGGGGAGGTGCCAGGGTTCTCGTGTCACCCTTGGAGGACAGCGGGTCAGGATGTGATGACGCCGTGGATCTTCCTCACATCTTTGGAACACGATGGTGAGAGATCGGTGCCACGGAACCCCCCACCCCAACCCATGCCTCGACGCCCTCGTGGAAAGCAGTTCTCAGCCTTGGGCTCCTGGAGGCAGATGCAGAAATAGATGAAGATGAGCCTGCTAATAAGCATGGGATTACAGAAGGGACCTCGGGCCTCTGATTTACAGTTTCCTTCCAGATTGCGTTTATTCTTCGGATGTTTGAATTTAGGTTAAAAACTGAGCCCGATTCCTCAGGCTTGAGTTGAATGCCTCTGTCTGATATTCTAATAGGAAATTTTAGAACAAAGTAAATATTCACTCACTACTTTCTAATTTTCTCATTGAGAGAGCGTGTGGGAAAGTGGTGTCTGGAACATCACCGTTTAGTTGGAGTGCACACCGGAATACACCACTTCCCTCGGGTGCTGACGCTCTGCTGCCAGAATTGCTGTCTCTTTGGCGTGCAGCGTGGGCTTGTCACAGTGGAACATGTGTGAGGGAATGGAGTGCGGTCTTCATTAGAATATTGAGCTGGGGTAACTCACCCAGCACACCAGCAGACTCTGTTTTCCAAGTGTGGGCAGTGATGTTTTTGTAACAGCCATGGATTCTTTGTAAACATAGCTGAGACTGGTTCTCTGTTTTCAAAAATGAGTCTGAGAAGGCTTCGGCTCTGACTAGAATCTGGAAGATTCTGTTAGCACTTAGCCCATTTCGGGCAACTGACTATACTTACATGTTTGAGGATAATGATGGAAAAAATATAAAAACTTTAGAAAATATATGTGTATAGGACACTAGGTTATCTGTCTCATAGGCCAGACCAGAATTGCAGTGATGTAACTTTAAACTGGGTGCGAGGCTAGTGTCTGAAATAATTTAATGCTGGTTCTGGACTTAATGTCCTTTTTTTTTTCTTCCAATTCTGGCCTACTCACACCAGGAAATGAAAGCACTTTTTGTCTTTGGGTATTTGCCAGATCTGCCCAGAGCTCAAGGCATCTGCAGATGTCTGCTGGAGGCAGTTTCTGGATGCTGTTAACAGAGTGTGTAGCATGGGTACTTGTACACAGGCTACGAGACTTCTTCTTGGCTTCAGACCTGGGCCTCCCAGCACTGCTCAGGTGATTTCCCCTCTCCCAGTTTACTGGTGACAACAAAGGACAGCAGTGAAATGTGGAAAGTGATGCTTTAACTGTGTTACATAGCTGTCCATTGAATGTGACAAAAAAAAGTTCCAGCTATTCCTCAAAATTTCAGAGGTCTCAGTTTTCCCACAGAGGTCATCTGGAGACCGTGAGACCAGACTTAAAAAGAAGCGTTTTCCCATCTTGAGCCCTTTTGACTTTTAAAATAAACACACACCCGCATCTCTTTCTAATGATGTGTTCAGTCATTGAGACACTTTCTATGAAGGAAATTGTGGTGACAGTTTCTGGAATGTGGGGCTTCGGCAGATGCAGATTAAGTGGGTGATGGAGCTCCAGGGACACGAGGCTTGGGAACTTTTTAGCAGTCAAGCTTTCTTCTGCACTGTCAGGCTAATTGAGCTTCCCAGGAGGAAGCCTTCCTGGAGATTAGCTGAACAAATGGAGGGATGAAAGTCAAAATCTGAGGTTGGGTCTGTTAGATGCATTTTGATAAAGAGCTTACATTCGAACAATGCAGCACTGTCCACAAAGGCTGCCAGTGCTGTAGGGAGTCCTGGTATGCCACGCCATGGACAGTGCGGAGCTCGCAGGAAGCTCTCAGGAAGTACTTGTCAAATGAATAAATGATGGTGTCATGTTTTATTTGGCATGTATTCTTTTTGGCTTAGTGAGACAGAGCTCTTTAAATGTTGCCATAAAGTCACTCCTGAATAAATACTAATAAAGATGGCTTCAGTCGGTGTTAAGATCAATTTGAAGGCTTATTTTAACTCCATGTGATTTCAGTAACTCCGTGCGGTGTTTCAGTATTCCCTCTCTTCCTGGGGTTAGCACAGGAACAGTTCTCCGACCTGAGGAGGTGCCACTCTGCACCAGTGAGGCTTCCAGGAGTAGGGGTGAAAATTTCCGGGTGAAACGTTAACAGTTTTTCCTGTGAACTTCTTCAGTTTCCATATTAATATTTAATTTTAGTACTGTTAATCAGAATTCCAGGTGGAGTCTTTTGGTGAAATTGGTAGAATTGTCTCGATGTTTCTTTCTTTGGAGGAATAAAGGGGCAAGGACAGCAGAGAGCTGCTTCCTGAAGGGAGGAAAGTGGGGGTGGGGGAGCCATGTTGTCGGTCTATACCCATCACCGCTCATCACAGAGTCTGGGGTAACCGGGTTTTCAGGGGAAAAGAGGAAACATTCCTTAAAGTGCCATAAAACGGTGAGATCCTTTGTTAGCAGTTACGGGGAAAAGCCAGTTTATTGCCTTAGAGTCTCATTTTACATCAGCAGAAATTTCAGATGGATAATATTTAATAGCTACATATAAAATCCAGCCAGATAAACATGAAAATATAATATAAATGTTTCTCAGATTCCTAGAATGAGAAGTACTTTTTAAATTCAGAAGTTTTAAGAACCAAAAGGAAAGGTTTATTGGAAGGAGAATAAATTTCTGAAAATTAAAAACAAAAAACAGATGGGGAAAAACATTTGCAACAAAACAAGATAGAAAGCGTTAGTATTATGAATTGATCAGAATATGCGCACCTAGTATGTGTGTAGGGGAAAGAACATGGACGGAGAAAATGTAACAAAATAGAAACCGGGAAATAAAATTAATGTACAAAACGTGTTGCAGCGTGATTAGTGATTCATCAAAGATGCATATTAAAATAGATACTATCAGTTTTACAGTATTAGCAGATCTTGTTAAAAACGTGGGTACCTTGTATCACTGATAAAGTTAGTAACATAGTTACCTTATATCACAGGTGTGAAGATATATGGGTAAAATTTGTTAGGAAAACAATTTGGCAGTATGTATCAAGTCTGAAATGATTTATAACTTGTAATTGAGAATTTCCCCTTCTGTAAATCAAACCCAAGAAAGTAATTCTAAATGAGAAGAGAATGTGACGCGAAACGCAGCCTTATTTGTACTACAGTTTGCCCTGCTGTTTAATTCAATTCTGACACTATCCACCTGGATTATACAAATGAACCCTGTCAGTTTCATATATATTATCCTCTTTCATCAAAATCAGAGAGTAGGTAGTTTCTGTAAGTTAAAGTTTCCAAGTTTGAAATGTAAAATGCTTCAAGAGATTGCCAGTGTCCAGGGCCCCAACTTTGTGTGTGTTTGAAAAAGAACTGGTTTATTTCTGTCAGTAAACACGATTTCTTAATGACTCATACAGAACAAAGGGCTGAATGTTTAATGAAATTGAGATGTAAAATACAAGATCTTACTGGTTCTGTTAACACTTCCCAGCAAAGAGGAGTAACCTCAGGCCATTAGACACCTCAGGAGGACATCTCACTGCAGCATTCCTGACCCCTACCAGCAGGGCAGGTAATCCAGATGCAGTGATTGCCCTTCCTGTCCTGGGACTGTGGGCTCCCTGCTGACAGCCCAGCAGAGCCCACTGGGTTTTCATGGTCCTCACCGCCTCTATTGTTCTGGCATTTCTCTCTCTCTCTCTCTCTCTTTTTTTTTTTTTTAAATGTAACAAACGGGCTTAGTCTATAGCAGGTAACTGAAGCGAACACCCTTTGACATCAGCTGTAAGGAGACTGTTAGGAACACATTTAACGGTAGGAAAATGAGATGGCAGCCGCCCTGCCAGGGTGCCTGACGCAGTGCTTGGGTCCCGCCCTTGGGGAGGCTGAGCTCAGTCTCCTATGGAAGCTATCCTGTGTGGTTTGGCCTCCACACCCAGACCGGCCTCAGCTCAGAGTCTGTGTAGGTGGAGACCCTGTAGTGATCCCGCCTTCGTGGCCATGATGGACGCCCTCCTGGACAATGTGGACATTGGTCCTGAGAGTTTCTAAGTGCCCCTGGCAGCTTCCAAGTGTCTGAGATACCCAGTGTGTGGTCCCCGGGGGCTCATGCACACAGTCAAAGAAGCTCCTTCCGATTTCTCAGTCTGTAAATATGAGTTGATTGTAATTGGCTGTGATCAGTATTAGCTTCTGTTCCACAGGAAGTAAGAAAATAAAACTTTCCATCTTATGATTGACTATTAATAACTTCCCAACCATTATTCTCATTTTGCAGCAGAGTGTTGGTTTGTATTCAGTTAGACTTGACCTCCAGATTGTGAGAGGGTGTGGTGGTGCTAACCTCTGAGGAGGAATTCCACTCGACATTTAAAATCACTTTGTTTTTAACCTAGCCTGTCACCCTCCACCCTCAAGTACTGCGTCTGTGGAGTGGAGCTCATTCTGTGAAGCGCTTGCTGCAGGATCTGGAATCCCCTTCTGCACGTGCTTGTGAGCTGTGTGTGTACGTGTGTGCATGCACATGTGTACATTGTGCATATGTATATCTGCATGTGTGTGTACATGTGTGTGTCTGTGCACGTGTGTGCATGAGTGCGCATGTGTGTACCTTGGTGAGAAATGGAATGTCTCCTGCCATATCAGTAAACAAGGATGTCACAGTCATCAGTGATGGCAACCATCACGGATGGTGAGCTGGTGAGCCCTGAGGGAACTCAGGAAGGAAGGAATACCTGCCGTCCATCAGCCATCAGACTGCAGCCACTCTCCATGGTGAGCCCTGAGGACGCTCAGGACATGAACACAAAGGATAGGGACTTCCCTGGCTGCCCAGTGGTTAGGACTTCACCTTCCAAGAGGGGAGGGGAAGGATGGGGGTGGGTTCCATCTCTGGTCGGGGAGCCACGATCCCACATGCCTAGCAGCCAAAAAACCAAAACATAAACATAAAACAGGCACAATATTGTAACAAATTCAATAAAGACTTTGAAAAAAAGAGAGAGGAAGACACAGGATACTGGCCCCAGAGAGCGGAGGTAATGTCAAAGGAATGATTTCATTGAACCCAGACTCTTGCATCTTCCCATACACAGAAAATTGCGGAATTCTTTAACTTGGGACATCTGTTTTTCTTTAATTAACAATCATCTTCTGATGTTCAGACTACCTTCCCTTTGTTGCAAAAACTTCTATATAAGCTGGCTCCTCCTCTCACCTCCTCAGAGCAGTTCTCTCAGGGTCACTTGAGATGCTGTCCCCTTGGCTTGAAGTCCTAAAACTTCCCACAGAATAAAATGTAACTCTCAGCTTTTAGGTTGTAACTATGAGTTGATCAGCAATGACACAAACAGGCAAACATTTATAAATGGTTTGATACTATATCAGCCTTGAGAGCCATTATTCAGTGGTCATTTGTTCTCTAGACCTTCCTACCAGGGCCCCTTCCAGGTGCTTGGGATCCAGTAGAGAGATGGAGCCTGGTCCCCACCTCTCCTGCCGCCACACCTCAGGCTCACAGCAGATGGTCCTTGAAGAGGTGGGGTGGGCAATGCCTCAGTGCCCTTCCTGGGCATGGCTTACCTCTGCCCCCAGTGAATTAAATGCCAAGTCATGATGAGGTCCAGTCACCAGCATCTGGATTGTGGAATCTGTCTCCTGACCACCCCCACCCACCACCTTCCTCCTAGCTCCCTGCCCCCACCTCACTCAGCTGTTCAAACCTCAGCTAGATTGGTCTCCATAAAGCCAGAGTCCCACCCTGTCCTCCAGCCCAGAGGCCTCTGTGGGTATCCCCTGACCCAAGAACAGCCCTGGTCTTCACAGCGACAGGGCACCCCCCCACCCTGTGTCCAGCCCTGTCCATGCCACTCTGGCCATGTTTGCGTCCCTGTAGTTCCTCCAGCTCACCAGCCAGGCCCCCAACCTAGAACCTCTCACCAGCTGTCACTCGGTCCAAGGTGACCACAGGGCCCACTCCACCACCCCTAGAGTCTTTCTCAGATGTGGCCTCCTTGGTGAAGCCTTTCCCATCCGTCCCGTCAATGGCTGTTACCTCCTCTCCCTGACCTCCTTCCCAGGAGGAGGCGTGGGTGACAGCGCTGCCAATGGCCCAGCTCTTGTCCTGACGGGCCTGACCCCTGGGATCACGAGAAGGGATGGACAGAGGTCCACGTGGCCCCCAAGGAGAAGCCAGAGCTTCTGAAGGCCTGTGCTGGGCTGGAGCCCTGAGCTCTTCAGTCCCATCTGTCTCTACTCAGGGGTGCTTGTGACTGGATTGACCTCTGACCTCCTCCTAAAATGGGGAGGGGGCAGGGTGCAACCTGTCAAAGAATGACATAGCCTGAGGAGGTAACATAAACTGATTAGAACCCAGAGGGTCCAAGGTGGCAGACGAGTTGACTTCCACTAGACCTTGAGCCTCAGTGTACGCTCATTGTAACACCTGAACAAGCTAAATGACACACCCAGGCACCATGATAGTTCTCAGGACGACCTTCAAAGACCAAAAGGGGGCAGTGGTCCAACCCCTGGAAATCCCCAACCCTTCCCCAAAATAGTTGAAATAATCCTCCCGATCATTAGCCTATGAAACTACCCAGCCCATGAAAACTAACCACACCACATTTTGGGGCCACTCTCACCTTCTGCACTCTATCTGTGGAGTGTGTTTCTAAATGAATCCTTTTCTTACCTAGACTTTGTCTCTCACTGAATTCTCTCTGCGAGGAGACATCTAGAACCTGAGCTTCATTAAGTGTCAAAATGAGGTGTGTGATCCCAGTTAAAAGACCACAGATTCAAGCCCCAGTCAGGGTTTAGGTTGGGCTGGACTCCCAGCTAAGTATGTTTGAGCCCCAGTCTGAGGGGCATGGTTTCACTTTCAGCTCAGGCTGTGCCCTGGCCTCCTGGGGGACCCCATCTACATTGCAGGCATGGAAGATGCTTAGTGATGTTGTCATATTAGGTGATGAGTCTCTGGCAGGTGATGGTCAATGGATGCTCTAATGCATGATGGGGGCAAAGGTCTCAGATTCAGTGCAGTTGGCATATGACTTCATCTTTTAGCATCATAGAGGGCGTTGATTGACTCTTTTCTATCTTAGTTGAAGAAAGAAGTAAGAAATACGTTGAAAGAAAGTGAAAGTCAGTCAGTTGTGTCTGACTCTTTGCGACCCCATGGACTATACAGTCCATGGAATTCTCCAGGCCAGAATGCTGGAGTGGGTAGGTAGCCTTTCCCTTCTCCAGGAGATCTTCCCAACCCAGGGATCCGACCCATGTCTCCTGCATTGTGGGCAGATTCTTTACCAGCTGAGCCACAAGGGAAGCCCAAGAATATTGGAGTGGGTAGCCTATCCCTTCTCCAGCGGATCTTCCCGACCCAGGAATCGAACTGGGGTCTCCTGCATTTCAGGTGGATTCTTTACCAACTGAGCTATGAGGGAAGCCCAAGATATATGTTGTGTTAGAGTTAAAACTGTTTTGAAAGACAGCTAAGTATGAAAATGAGTGTTTAGGAGGGCCTGACTGTGTGATCACTGAACTAGAGCCAGACATCCTGAAATGTGAAGTCAAGTGGGCCTTAGAAAGCATCACTATGAACAAAGCTAGTGGAGGTGATGGAATTCCAGTTGAGCCATTTCAAATCCTGAAAGATGATGCTGTAAAAGTGCTGCACTCAATATGCCAGCAAATTTGGAAAACTCAGCAGTGGCCACAGGACTGGAAAAGGTCAGTTTTCATTCCAATCCCAAAGAAAGGCAATGCCAAAGAATGCTCAAACTACCACACAATTGCATTCACCTCACACGCTAGTAAAGTAATGCTCAAAATTCTCCAAGCCAGGCTTCAGCAATATGTGAACCATGAACTTGCAGATGTTCTAGCTGGTTTTAGAAAAGGCAGAGGAACCAGAGATCAAATTGCCAACATCCGCTGGATCATGGAAAAAGCAAGAGAGTTCCAGAAAAACATCTATTTCTGCTTTATTGACTATGCCAAAGCCTTTGACTGTATGGATCACAATAAACTGGAAAATTCTGAAAGAGATGCGAATACCAGACCACCTGACCTGCCTCTTGAAAAATCTGTATGCAGGTCAGGAAGCAACAGTTAAAACTGGACATGGAACAACAGACTGGTTCCAAATATGAAAAGGAGTACGTCAAGGCTGTATATTGTCACCCTGCTTATTTAACTTATGTGCAGAGTACATCATGAGAAAAGCTGGACTGGAAGAAACGCAAGCTGGAATCATGATTGCCGGGAGAAATATCAATAACCTCAGATATGCAGATGACACCACCCTTATGGCAGAAGGTGAAGAGGAACTAAAAAGCCTCTTGATGAAAGTGAAAGTGGAGAGTGAAAAAGTTGGCTTAAAGCTCAACATTCAGAAAACGAAGATCATGGCATCCGGTCCCACCACTTCATGGGAAATAGATGGGGAAACAGTGGAAACAGTGACAGACTTTATTTTTGGGGGCTCCAAAATCACTGCAGATGGTGACTGCAGCCATGAAATTAAAAGACGCTTACTCCTTGGAAGGAAAGTTATGACCAACCTAGATAGCATATTCAAAAGCAGAGACGTTACTTTGCCAACAAAGGTCCGTCTAGTCAAGGCTATGGTTTTTCCTGTGGTTATATATGGATGTGAGTTGGACTGTGAAGAAAACTGAGCGCCGAAGAATTGATGCTTTTGAACTGTGGTGTTGGAGAAGACTCTTGAGAGTCCCTTGGACTGCAAGGAGATCCAACCGGTCCATTATGAAAGAGATCAGCCCTGGGATTTCTTTGGAAGGAATAATTCTAAAGCTGAAACTCCAGTACTTTGGCTACCTCATGCAAAGAGTTGACTCATTGGAAAAGACTCTGATGCTGGAAGGGATTGGGGGCAGGAGGAAAAAGGGACGACAGAGGATGAGATGGCTAGATGGCATCACTGACTCGATGGACGTGAGTCTGAGTGAACTCCGGGAGTTGGTGATGGACAGGGAGGCCTGGCGTGCTGCGATTCATGGGGTCGCAAAGAGTTGGATACAACTGAGCGACTGAACTGAATTGAACTGACGGTGTTTGAGGGGCTTCTCTGGTTGCTCAGTGGTAAAGAACCTGCCTGCCAATGCAGGAGATGAAGGTTCAATCCTTGAAGATCCCCTAGAAAAGGAAATGGCAACCCATTCTAGTATTCTTCCTGGGAAATCCCATGGACTGAGGAGCCTGGTGGGCAAAGTCTATAAGTTGCCAAGAGTTAGACTCGACTTAGCAAGTAAACAACAGTGACCTCGTTTGAAGAAAAGCCTGAGGGAACTTCCGTGGTGGTACAGTGGCTGAGATTCTAAGCTACCAATGCAGGGGGCCTGGGTTCAATTCCTGGTCAGGGAGCTAGATCCCACGTGCCACAGTTAAGATCTGGACCAGCCAAGTAAATATATATTTAAAAAGAAAGGCCTGAGATTAGATAGCCTTTTAAACTAGTTTGGGAAGTGTAGATTGTAAATGTAAAAATTGTCTTTCTTAGCCTGTCTGATTATGTAACTGACCTTTGGGAGACTGTCCCGTGTCCTGTTTCTATATTATGCCCCTTCTGTTTCCATATCCTCAGTTTTGTTTTCTCACCACTAGCCCTGGCTCCTGTCTGTGAAGGACAGGAGGTCACAGGGTTTTAGGGGCTCTCATACTGGAATGGACATCACGTAGGTTTTCACTGGCAAGGGGAATACAACCTCCGGGAGATGGTGAAGGACAGGGAAACCTGGCCTGGGGCAGTTCGTGGTTTCAGAGTCAGACAAGACTTAGCAACTGAACAGCGACAACCCTGCTCCAGCCAGGTTCCTCGCAAGCAGAGTGGGGATCACAGCCCTTCCCATGAGGACTCCTGGCAGGTCGCCCGGAGTGGAAAGGACTCGGCTCAGGGAGCCTCTCCTTCATGAGGACGGGGGCAGCTCTGATGATGTGATACACAGATGCAGCCCCTGCGGGTGGGACCACCATCCAGCTGTGCAGGTCTTCTGTGTTGGCAGTTCTCCGGTAAGCTTCAGACCAGCGGCTTAGGACATGTGTTATTTACTCCCTCATTTGTAGAGATGGGGAGTCTGCACCTGGACTGCAGTTTAACCTGGGCACCCGGCGAGGGGCTGAGCTGACAGGGCTCTAATTCCTTCTCTGCCAGTATGTCATGGTGTTTCTCTTAAATGTTATGACTAGAAGCACATAGAATTTACCATCATGGCCATTTTTAGTGTGTGATTCAGCAGTGTTAGGAGTATTTACATTGTTGTGAATCAGACCTCCAGAACATCTTCATCCTCCCGCAGGGAATCTGTGTATCTTCCCACCAGGCCCTGGCAGCCAGGGTTCTGCTTTCTCTGTCTGTAGGCCTCCCTACACTAGGTATCTAACATAAGGGAGATCACACCGTATTTGTCCCTTGGTGATGGACTTGTCTCACTGAGCACAAAATCAGCGTGCATACATGTTGAGGCATGTGTCAGACTTTCCTTTTTAAGGTTGTGTGGGTGGTGCTCCCTGAGGGCTTCAGTGACAGTTCATCTGTCATCTGTCAATAGATGTTTGTGTTGCTTTTACCTCTTGGCTCTTGTGCATGATGCTACTGTGAATGTGTCTGTTCAAATATCCCTTTGAGACCCTGCTTTCAGTTCTCCTGGATACACACCTAGAAGTGTTAATTGCTGCTCATTTGGTAGTTCTGCTTATAACTTTCTGAGGAACTCGCATTCATTTTTCCATAGCTGTTGCACATTTTACAACCCCAGCAACAAAGCACAAAGCTGCCAGATTCTCTATATCCCCGCCAGCACTTGTTATTTTCTGTTTTGTTTCATTTTGTTTTGTTTTGTAACAGACGTCTTCGTGGCTGTGAGGGGGGTATCTCATTGTGGTTCTGATTTACATTCCCTGATGATTAGTGATGGGAAACATCTTTTCATGTCTCTGTTGACCATTTGTATATATGTGTGTGTATATATATATATATATCTTTTTTTTTTTTGAGAAATGTCTGTTTTAAGTCCTTTGCCTAGTTCTTAGTTGGATTATGTGAATTTTTTTTTGTTTCTGAATATTAACTCCTGATCACATATATGATATGCAAATATATTTTCCCATTCCATAGGTTGACTTTTTACCCTGTTGATTGTTGGTTGACTTTTTTGATGCACAGAATTTTTAAGTTTGATGTAGTCAAATTTGTCCATTTTTGTTTTGTTGCCTGCACTTTTGGTGTCATATTCAAGGAGTCCTTGTCCAATCCAATGTCATCCCGCTTTCCCCTGTGTTTTCTTCTAGGAGTCTTTTATAGAGTTTTGTGTTTTTAATTTTAGGTCTTTAATTCATTTGGGGTTAATATTTTTAAGTAGTTCAAGATAAGGGCCCAACTTCCTCCTTTTGCATATGGAAATCCACTTTCCCAACATTATTTGTGGAAGAAATTCCTTTCCCATCATGCCGGTTTTAAGGGTAGGGGAGAGAGAGTGACAAGGGAGGAGATAGTTATTTGGGGAAAAAGGAGGAGCTCATGTGTTTTTTAGTTTTGGCACATGTTTGGCACACATGGAGAGAGGTATACATTCGTCTTGGCCAGTGAGACATGCTTGCAACAATTATGGAGAGCTTGTTTCCTCAAGGTAGATAGGGTTCAATGGCTGTTTATATTGTTTGTGTGGAGAAAAGTAAGTCTCAAGATGTGACAGGAATACAATATCCTCTCTGGCCCCAAAGAGATCCACTTTCCAGAACCCAGGGTTTCCGGAAGCCAGAAGTGCTGGCAGGCTGGTGTGGGGGAGGAAATCTTTTTAGTGGCAAAGTAACGAGGCCCTGAGTTCCCCAGAGAAAGACAGAGCCACTGACTAGAATAGGCTCCATCCCTCTTCTCCCAGGCCTGGCGCTTCTCACAGCAGTGTCTCGGGGGATGTGACCATCCTGGAGGCGAACAACTGGGCAGGCACAGACCCTGAGTAACGGGACGACAGACTGCCCTGCGGCCCTCACCTGCAGGGGTGAGGCAGGGGCACAGAGCTATTCCTCTTGCTGCTGAAGATTTGGCCTCTGAGTACCCAGAGACCAGAGAGACCTGGGCTCCAGGAGAACTGGAGTAAGTCTGAGTAGCTGAGGGACAGGTATGTAGATCTCATTTGTTTTATATATATATCAACTACATTAGTAATATATATGTATATATTACTAATGTAGTTGATGTTTAGTTGCTAAGTGGAGTCTGACTCCTTGTCACCCCATGAACTGCAGCACATCAGGCTCCTCTGTCCTCCACCATCTCCTGGAGTTTGCTCAAACTCATGTCCATTAAGTCAGTGATGCCATTCAACCATCTCATCGTCTAGCCCCCCTGCCCCCTTCTCCTGCCCTCAATCCTGCCCAGCACTGGGGCCTTTTCCAGTGAATCTAATGTGGTAGCATTTTTCCAAGCTGCTAAACATTGCAACTGTCTGATTCTCTTGTTAAAATCTCTGGGCTATGAACAAGCTTATGGACACCATGTTAGTATTTTTATTGCTTTCTTGTCTGCAGTAAGTGCTGAGTGCCTATGTATTATTTATTGTGAGGGACTTGGCTATTGTGCATCCTTCCTCGGGTTACAGTGCGGTACAGGAGACTCGGTGTTTATAAAGTAACGGTAATAACTGGTAAGACAAAAGCTTGCTTTTCAGATTGTCTTTGGAGGTCCTCTGCTGGAGGAGAGATGCCTTTCAAGGGCTGGAGTGAAATACCATGTAGTTTAAGGGTCTGGGTCTTCGCCCACATCTCATCCTGTGTGGAAGCAGTGGTGGTTCTGTGGGTCCCATGGGGCGGATGGGACCTGAGAAGTGTTTGAGCCACATTTCAGTCCTGCTCTGCTGTCCTGGATGTTCTTGTGGAGCTGTTGGCAAACAGTGTGGACGCCCCGAAAGAAAACGTGGGTGGGTGTGATCACTCATCACCCACATGGCTGACTGAGGTGGGCAGTGGACGGTCTCCTGGAAATGCTGACAGCTCCCCTGGCCTCTCGTTCAGAAGGGAAGGGAACCAGGCAGCCTCATGGAACGTCCTGTAAACACTTTAGCTGAAGGGAAAGGTGAGCACAGTGACCGTTTCAGACGATGAACATTACACATTTCATCTCTTCTCAGAAGACTCTTGCTGTTTAGTTTTTGTGCATTTAACACATAATCCTGTATGGTAAAAAGACACAGAGATGAGTGGGCTCTGAGTCCTTGCTTGAGGAAGCTGTTCCATGGGTGGAGGGGCTGGTGGCCCCAAGCATGGCTGATGGGGAAGGTCTCCCTTGGAGCTGCGTGTCCTCTGGGAGCTTGGCCAGGTCTGCCTGCCTGCAGGCCAAGAAACACTGGCCCTGACATGTTAGAAAGGAGGGTAAAGGATGAAGGTCTTCCGGAAAATGTGGCTTTAGTGCAGTGGTTGCAAAACTGCCATGAGATGCAGACATACAGGCTATGAAGTGCGTGGGGCTCGTGTGGGCACTGGGGATGCTGTGGGTGGCCTGACCATCACAGAGCCGCTGGGGACAGAGGACCGGGGAACTGCAAACCCAGCCTTTTTCATCTTCACCTGACTTTGTGCCCATCCTGTGTGTCTCAGTGTTTCTGCTTCACCTCTAGGAATTTCCCTTCATTGGGTCTGCACCCGCACCACCCCCACCCCCACTCCCCACCCCCCCCCACCCCCCGCAATCCATCCTCTCTTGGCCTAGAACCTGGCCCACCCACAGTTCTTGAACATGCAGTGTGAGCGAGCTTTGCTGGTTCTCCGTGGCTTCCTGGACTGCACCAGGCATGCTTGACCAGTGCTCCCCAAGTTGTAGCGAAGAGTGAGGCTCTTTAAAAAAATTTCCAAGTGGTAAAGAATCCGTGTGCCAATGCAGGAGACAATGGATTTGATCCCTGATTCAAGAAGATCCCACATGCCTCAGAGCAGCTAAGCCTGTGACCTACAACCTACTGAGCCTGCGCTCTAGAGCCCGGGAACCATAACTACTGAAGTCTGTGGCTCTAGAGCCTGAACTCTGCAACAAGAGAAGTCCACACACTACAACTAGAGAGCAGCCCCCACTCACCACAACTCGAGCAAAGCCCAAGCGGCAACAAAGACCCAACACAGCCAAAAACAAGACAAAATAAAGTAGGAAGTTAGTTAGTGTTAGTCACTCAGTTGTGTCTGACTCTTTTCAACCCCATGGACTTTTTTCCAGTTCATTGTTGACCGGTGCTTCTGTGAAGGACAATAAAAATGGGTTACTAGAAAAATGAAATGAAAAGAAGCCATATGAATACAAGTCTCATTTCTTCCTCTTAGATTCAGAAGGTGTAGAATTTCCCTGTCAAATTAGTAACTTTATACCTGTTCTCGACTGTTGCGCTGACTTGGTGTAGGTGGAGACTCTGAGTCCCTCACAGTCACAGGTATACTGAGGAGCTCTGCAGCAGGAGGCCCTGCTTCCCCTTGTGTTTTAACTGCCTGCAGCGATCTTTCCGCCATGCTTTTAGTTTCCTGCCTGGAATGTTCAGCAGCTGTTAGCCAGTTATCTCAACTAGGAAACTGAAAGGAAACTAATGGTAGTTGAGTTGCCATGTGCCAGCCAGTGCATGACGTGTGTGTTTGTTTGTTTTTTAATAACTTACTTGTTTATTTTTGGCTCTGCTGGGTCTTCATTGCTGCGCAGGCTTTTCCCTGGTTGCTGCGAGCAGCGGCTGCTCTAGTTGCGGTGTGCAGGCTTCTCATTGTGATGGCTTCTCTTGTTGTTGAGCATGGGTTGTAGGGTGCACGGGCTTCAGTAGTTGTGGCACACATGCTCTCGAGTTCAGGCTCAGTAGTTGTGGTTCACAGGCTTAGTAGCTCTGTGGCAGGTGGGAGCTTCCTGGGCCAGCGATTGAACCCGTGTACTCTGCATTGGCAAGTGGATTCTTATCCACTGTTCTAGCAAGGAAGTTCCTTCTAATGTATTGTTGAATTTGCTAATGTTTTGTTAAGGATTTTTACATCTATGTCCATTAGGGATATTAACCTATAATTTTTTTTCTTACAATATTCTTGTCTGGTTTTTTATGTCAGGATGATGGATGCTGGCCTTCTAAAATGAGTTTGGGCATGTTCCTTCCTCTTTTATCTTTTGGAAGAGTTTGAGAGTCACTGGTATTAACTCTTCCTTAAATACTTGGTAGAAGTCAAAAAAAGTCTGGTCCTAGACTTTTGTTTTCTGGGAGGTTTTGTTTACTGAGTCAGTCAACTTACCAGCTCAGATTTTCTGTTTCTTCATGATTCTGCCTTCTGCAGTGTGCTTTAATTTTTTATTTCTAAGTAGTCCTCAAAACAACCCTGCAATTCAGTAGGTGATATTAGCCCCAGTGGAGGGGTGAATGAATTCACTTGAGTTCACAGACTCAGTTAAGTGGGCCTGAGACCTCACTGTGGGCACGCCCCAGTCTATGGGGATGCAGGAGGAAGCTGAACAGACGGAGCTCGAATCCTTGAGGGGCTTATGTCTCTGCTGTGGGGAGAGGTCAGAACCAAACACGTCAGATGTATTAGGTGGTAATGAGTCATGGGTAGAGAAGGAGGTTGGAGAAATGTCTAGGGGTGGGAGGTGGAAGCAGACTTCACTGTCACTACATCAGAGCAAAGATTTCAAGGGGCTGAGGAGACCCCTGACACCCAAAGCCAGCTGTGGTGGTGAGGGGTCTGGAGGTTTTTGAAGAGCTCACTGAAGGTAAAGAACTTCCTCCCAGGTAGTAGATGGATGATGTGGGTTTTTACTCAATTTTGGCTTTTTTATTATACTTTAGCATCTTTATTCAGTCTCCAGGTTCTGGTTTAGAAGACGCCTGAATCCAAATAAAGTGGAAACCCACTTGGGAGTTTGTGTATGTCGAGGGGTGAGGTTGAAAGTCTGCTCTTTGTGTGGGTTTTGCTTTTGATTGGGTCTGGATATTTTCTAAGGCTTTGAATATCTTTTTCCTAAGGGTACACAATACAAGAGTTTTGTGGTTGAATTTCCATTTTGAAGTGGGTGAAATGTCTCCAGGGGCCGCAGAATGCTAGACAGCATCAGGAAAAGACTTTTCAAAGGAGAACAGCTGATTAAAGCTCTGGAGAGCATCTGGTGTTGCTTTTGTTTGAGCATTTCGCAGTCAAGCGCTGTGCACGTTGTCCCCGCTCACACAAACCTGTGCGAGGCAGCCTCTCCTCCCTCTGGCCACTCTCGTGCTGCCCAGGACCCCGCTCTGCACAGACCCTGTACCTGTGGTTCAGGCTACTGCTGCTGCTAAGTCACTTCAGTCATGTCTGACTCTGCAGCCCCATAGACAGCAGCCCACCAGGCTCCCCTGTCCCTGGGATTCTCCAGGCAAGAACACTGGAGTGGGTTGCCATTTCCTTCTCCAATGCATGAAAGTGAAAAGTGAAAGTGAAGTCGCTCAGTTGTGTCCGACCCTCAGCGACCCCATGGACTTCAGCCTTCCAGGCTCCTCCATCCATGGGATTTTCCAGGCAAGAGTACTGGAGTGGGGTGCCATTGGATATCTTTAAATCATAGCCCCTATTTTTCACTTGTTTGAAAAATCAGCTTTTTACAACAAATTGAATACAACCTTGTAAATCAACTATATGTGAAAGGGAAGTCTCTTAGTCGTGTCCGACTCTTCTCAACCCCATGGACTGCAGCCTACCAGGCTCCTCCGTCCATGGCTGCTGAACCCCAAACTCCCCTTTGCCTGTCACTCAGCCCCAGATTGCATTGTGGAGAGTGTCGTCACTCATGACTCCAGGGTGTAACTTTCTCACTTCAGCTTGAACTTGAATGCCACATAAAATTGCCATGGCTAGTATTCCTTAGCAGTAGCAGTATGCCCATATGTGTTTTACAGATGAGAAATGTGACATAACTTACTCAAGATGATCATCCCCGGATTGCTGCTACACTATTGTGTTTTTCAGCTACAGTTTGGATTGAGCTTTTGTGGGTTGCTCATGATTCTATTAATGAAATGTATTATATGGCTCCTATGGAAATTCCAAAATTGCAAACTTAATATAGAATTGGCTTCAAATTTTTCATGCTTGAGTTGGGGACTAATTAAATATTGTTCAGTTTTTACAACCTTGCTAATTTTTTAAAAAGACTATATTTTAGTGTATTTTTAGATTCAGAGCAAAGTTGAAGGGAAGGTACAGGATTTCCTGTACACCTTCTACCCTACACGTGTACAACCTCCCCTGTTATCAGCATCCCTCGCCAGATAATGCGTTTGTTGCAACTGATGAACCTACATTGACAGATTGTGGTCCCCAAAGCCCCTAGTTTACATTAGGGTTCATGCTTGGTATTGTAATTCTGTGGGTTTGGAGAAGTGCATAAGGACATGTGTCCATCATTCTGGTATCATACAGAATGGGTTTTTTAAATTTTTCATTTATTTATTTTTGGCTGTGCTGGGTCTTCTTTGCTGCATGAGCTTTTCTCTAGTTGTGGCGAGTGGGGGCTACTCTCTAGTTGAGATGCCCTGGCTTCTCATTGCTGTGGCTTCTCTTGTTGCTGTGCACAGGATCTGGGTGAGCAGGCTCAATAGTTGTGGTACATGGGCTTAGTTGCTCCACACCATGTGGGTTCTTCCTGGATCAGGGGTTGAACCCATGACTGCTGCATTTGCAGGTGGATTTCTTATCCACTAAGCCACCAGGGAAGCTCCAGATCGTTTTTATGGCCCCCAAGTCCTCTATGCTTTGTGTCCTCATCTCTCCCCCGCCCACTCCCATGTGGAAATTTAATAATTTGGGTAGGTATACCTCCCCATTCAGTGGGGGATACTCTTATTACTTTTGGAGTATTTAGCCACTGTAGGCAGCATCCACTTAGTAACAGGCCCCAGCAGCCTTGTGGGCATCAGTCCTGACTTCTCACACTACTTTTCTCCTCAATAGTTTGTTTTATCATTTGTAACTTTCCCTCCATGGTCAAGGGGGATTGGATTTTTAAACCTGGAGTGGTGTATTTTTTTTATACATTTGCAAACGTAGGACTTCCCACATGGTTCAGTGGTAAAGAATCTGCCTGCCAATGCAGGAGCTGCGGGTTTGATCCCTGGGTCAGAAAGATCCCCTGGAGAAGGAAATGGCAACCCACTCCAGTATTCTTACCTGGAGAATCCCCATGGACAGAGGAGCCTGGTGGGCTACAGTCCATGGGGTCGCAAAGAGCAGGACACAACTGAGTGCACATGCCCCCACATGCAGAAGCATAGTATATGCTTTTAAAATGGGAGCTAACCCTTCTTCACACAGTGGGAAACTGAAGTCAGCAAGCTTGGCCCCATGCCTGTGCAGCCTGGCCTGACCCTCCCCTGTCCCCTGCCCCCCACCCCCGAAGTGAGCTTGAGGCAGAAGGCTGGCTCCCGGCCTCGCCCTTTAGCACAGCCACCTCTCCCTCCCAGCTGTCCTCCCCTCTCCCCTTCTCTCCTTGGAGTCTGTTGGGCCCTTTTCTCCACTATAGCCTCAGGGTTCTGCTGTCCTGGACTGAGGGTCTGCACTGTCCCCCTGACCTGTGGTGAGGACGGGGGGCAATGCAGTTGCGCCCTCCTGTGCCCACCTTCCCTCATAGGCCCTCTTCACTCTTTTCTCTGAAAAACTGTATCTTGGCTTGCAATGACTGTTCCAGCAGTCAGTCTGAGTCATCCAGGGTGTTTAGTCTTTCCTGAGAATAGGAGGGGCCATTGGATAATGGGTGATGTAGTATTCATGAGTCTGTAGCCAAACCTGACCCACAGAGGTGCCAACAGGACAGAAGGAGTCATGGGGTGGCACCGACAGGACACGTGCTCCTTACCTGCCTCAGGAGGGACTGGACTAAGGCCAGTTTGATGTTTGTCTGCACTTGAGATAGTCGTGGTGGGGCCGCAGACAGAGCAGGGGGCTCAGGGTGGAGGGGAGGCTTGCGGTGGAAGACCCTTCAAGTGGTAGCGCTTTGGCCATCAGGTAGCTTGATGACCTCAGAAATCCTCTGGATTAGTAGTTATCAGTGGAGCTAGAATCATTCCCTAAGGAAAGAAAAATGAAATTTGCTCAGTTGTGTCTGATTCTTAGCAACCCCATGGATTGTAGCCCACCAGGCTCCCCTGTCCATGGGATTCTCCAAGCAAGAATACTGGAGTGGGTAGTCATTTCCTCCTCCAGGAGATCTTCCCAACCCAGGGATCAAACCCAGGTCTCCCACATTGCAGGTGGATTCTTTACCAGCTGAACCACCAGGGAAGCCCATTCCCTAAAGAGCCACTGGGAACTTGTGGACACTTTTGTTACCTTGATGGTTTAGGGCTCATAGATATGGAGTTGCTGGGGCCGTGGATACTGGGTGGGGGTGGGGCCAGGGAGCTGGATGTCAGAGTTTGCATCCATAGTTTTTAAAAAAGGAAAAGGCATTTTTTTATAATTCTCTGAGCATAGCACCTACTTCTGTTTTAGATATGGTAAAAGAGTACTTTCACACAGTTTAATAAACACCAAGTTTTCTAGGAATGCCTGGGATTTGTAAACAGTTTGCTTGGCTTTTTACTTAAGTCTTTACTCTCATAAGTTGTATTAATTTCTTTTTTATCATATTTAGAAGTTCAAATATGGGCTTCCCTGGTGGTTCAGATGGTAAAGAATCTGCCTGCAATGCAGGAGACCTGGGTCCAATCCCTGGGTTGGGAAGATCCCCTGGAGAAGGGAATGGCTGCCCACTCCTTCTCCTATTTTTGCCTGGAGAATTCCATGGACAGAGGAGCCTGGCGGACTACAGTCTATGGGCCGCAAAATGTCAGACACAACTGAGCAACTAACACTTTCACAGAAGCTCAGAGCCTTTAAGACAGTCGGTTCAGTTCAGTTCAGTTCAGTTCAGTTGCTCAGTTGTGTCCCACTCTTTGCGACCCCATGGATTGCAGCACACCAACGTTCTCTGTCCATTACCAACTCCCAGAGCTTGCTCAAACTCATGTCCTTTGAGTCGGTGATGATGGTCTATTGAAAAGGTTTTGTTTTGGTTTATTTTGTTTAAATGAGAGATGACTGGTAAACTAAAGTTTTCTCCAGTGAGATAAGAGACCATAGGGAAAGCTTATGTATAGGATGAATAATGATGAACTTTTGGGTTATAATGTGTTTCATAGTCAGGATGTAAGAAGAATGTTTAAAGATGGAGAAGTGGGACTTCCCTGGTGGTCCAGTGGTTAAGACTGCATTCCCAATGCAGGGGGCATGAGTCCAACCCATGGTCAGGGAACTAGATCCTACACGCTGCAGCAAAGACCCTGGGCGCTGCAACCAAGACCCAGCACAGTCAACTACATTTTTAAAAATGAAAAATGAAAAAGCTCAAGATGGAGAGGTTCAGTAGCACTTGATAGACTGGGTAAAACAAGTGGGTTGAAATTATCCCAGAGCCTTTCAAAGGCAGAACTGAAAAGCTATGCGTGGATATGGAACATGTTACAGATTAGATCCGTGTATTCTGAATATCCTGTTTAAAGGATACTCGGTGGGAAGGAACTAACCTGATGGCATTGTGTCTGTCTGGGGGCCTATGAAGGAAAACAGAAGCCTGACCGTGGGCTAGTGGAGAAGGTAGGTCCCTTTATAGGGTACCCAGCCTCTGGTGGGCAGGGGGTGACTTGGAGCAGAGCTCACCTGCTGGAGGGGGCTGGCCTCAGCGGCTCTTCTCCCAGGGACCTCCACCTGCCCCAAGGTCCTCACCTCACGTGCGCTTGTGTGTACGTGTGTGTGTGTGTACGTGTGTGTGTGTGTGTGTGTATGCATGCCCTGGGGGCCTTGTGACTCCTAGGACCTCTGTCTGCCACACAGTCCTCACCTCACTCAGGCATGCGTGTGTACATGCGCACACGCTCGTGCGTGTGTGTGTGTGTGCACGTGCCCAAGACTTCTTCCCTTTCTTTCTCCTCCTGAGAGATGTGGCCGCTTCCCAGGGTTTGTGTCTGCACCGGGAGTGGGGCAGGGGCCTGGTTCTCCCCACAAACAGCCCCCAAGTTCCCAGAAAGGAGTGAATTAACAAAAACCAGAAGATTCTGGCTGAAAGTTTACTGCGTGCATATGACGTGAGACATCCACCAGCCCTGATGGTCGGGGCTGCAGGTGAGGCTCGGAGCCAAGCCTGAATCTCCGAGCTTCCTCTGCCCACAGAGACCTTCTGTTTGCCTCCCAGACCCTCCTCCTCAGGCTCTACGCTGGGGCAACCAATGGAGGTGATGGGTTGTTTTCTTGTTCCGGATCTGCCTCATTTTCCTGGTGGCTCAGTGGTAAAGAATCTGTCTGCCCGTGCAGGAGATGTGGGTTCGATCCTTGGTTCGGGAAGATCCCTTGGAGGGGGAAATGGCAATCCATTTCAGTATTCTTGCCTGGGAAGTCACATGGAAAGAGGAGCCTGGCAGGCTACAGTTCACGGGGTCACAAAAGACTCAGCCACAACTTAGGGACTAAACCACCACCACCACCACGAGGAATCAGACATCAGGACTCTGCTCTGTATTAAAGGAGTCGGTTCTGGACTAGTCTTGCGTCCTCGTGAATCCGGGCGGAGAAGCTTTGTTGTGTCAGGAGGAGGAAGGCTGCCCCTCGACTCCAGCAGACACCCCCTACTCTTCCTCAGTGGAAGCTTGGCACGAGGCAGCCCCAGCCGTGACTCAGCCAGGGCATAAGGGTCTGCCGCCACTGCCCAGCCCAATGGAGCACGGCCTCCCAGCCCTGGGTTTATTTTACAGGGAAGGCAAAGTAAAGACCAGCTGCTCAACCTGCTCTGTAAAGCCCCAGAGATGCTCTGCTCAGAGGTGAAGGTGTCGTCCATACCCAGGGCGCTCAGCTCTTTCTGTGCTGACCCGTTGTCATTCATTTTTCTCAGCCTTGCCCTGCACGTTACAAGTGCCTTCAGTGAGTGTGGTTGAACTTGGCAACTCAGTAAAGTCTGTAGAACAGTCCAGCAGGATGTGAGTTGTGACATCGGGGTGTCGTCTCACTTGAAACCACCGGGTTATCATGTAACCATCACGTGGCTCGACTGCGTGCAGGAAGAATCCTCAATGTGGCTTCATAGGCTTAAATATAGTTCAGGGCACCAGACCTGGAGCTGAGATGAGGAAGTTCTATTCAGTGTAGGAAACAGGAGCTTAAAGATAACACGCTGTGATGGCAACCCGGCTTCCCGAGCCTGATAAGCCCGTGGAATAAGGGTGGACACACAGAGAGGGGCCTGTCCCAGAGTGTGGAAGTATCAGGTAAGGACACCCTTGCACAGGTGGGGCCGTGCATGTGCAGGTAAGAGGACCCCCACGGCCTCCAGAGAAATGGAGGGGATGGCCCAGAGTGGCCGGACAAAGGCACTGTTGTACTTGTGGGTTTGTTTTCCTCTTGACTTGTCTTTCTCAGTCATTTGGAAGCAAATATCAAAAGATGTTTGTCTAAACTTGCAAACCCAGAAGCAGTAAGGGGTCCTAGTAGCTTTTGGCAATGCTAATGTCTGCTCCCTGCTTCAAAGGGCAGCAAGGTGGTCTTGCTTCCTGGGTGTGTGTGTGACTGTGCAATGTGTGTGTGAGCAGCTGTTGTTTTATGGGTTTCACAGCAGGGTGGGTGAGGGAGGTTACTCCCTATGTTTGCAGAGAAATTGTTAACAACCTTGATAACGTTTAGTCCTCCAGTTTATGGTCCTGCAGAGTTTTGCTATAAAAGACCTTAGGAATGCTTTTTGGGATTTTATTATGTTAAATATTTTTAACTCAGATCCTGTCTGGGGTTTTAAAACAGACCAGCAAACGGGTACTGTTTAACGCTGTGGCTAGTGAACTTTGGTCGTGCAGTGGTGAGAAAAAACAGCGTGAGGATTGGGGGAGCTATTCTTACTCATTAATGGTAACTGTTTAAAAATCAGCAGGACATTTGGAGGAAAATAATGCACCAAGTCTGCATTTGTAAAACATTTACAAGATCATTATTCACTCCAAAAGGATCTCTTGCCTTATTCAGGATTCACTGTGAATTTCCTTAGAGATGTAAATGTATTTATGAAACTGTTCATTTTACAGCTAATCTTCAGGAATAGTCCTGTGGTATGGGATGGGTGATGGATCAGGGAGTTTATTATAAATGTATTTATATTTATGTTACACACACATATATATACATAATACAACCACACGTAACCATGAAATATGGGATAATTATAGTGATCAGGAGAAGGGAATTATCTTTTTCAGGGGCAAGAAAGAAAAAAAAAAGTTGAAAAGAGAGAGTTTCTCAGATGACAGAGAAACGGTGTAGCAGGACCAGGGCGTGGACATCCTACAGTGGGGGCTCCGTGCTGGCGCAAGGGGACCCGGGCCTCCTCAGGATGGCTGGAGGAGTCTGCAGTCTCACTGATAACTTCTTGATGTCAGTAGCCCTGAGGGTCCCCCAAGAAAAGATAGCACCTTTACAGGAACTTTTTTAAAAAAGTGTTTTTATTATTTTAAAGCAGAGGTCTTGCAGTGATCTTCAATTAGGTCTTGCTCCCAAGTTCTTACAACACGTTGAGGATCCACTCGTCCTCAGAAGGAGGGCAAAATGTAGGACAGATCTTAGCTGCGACTGAGCCTGTCGTTAGCCTGTAGTAATCCGTCTGCACTGTGGACTAGAGTTAAAGGGTGGGTGATGTGAGGGCATGTGTAGGAAAGTATTTATGTTCCACATGTGTGCATGCTAAGTCACTCAGTTGTGTCTGACTCTTTGTGACCCCATGGCCTGTAGCCCACCAAGCTCCTCTGTCCATGGGCTATTCCAGGCAAGAATACTGGAATTGTTTCCATTTCCTCCTCTAGGAAATGTTCCTGATCCATGGATTGAATCCCCAGGTCTCTGGTGTTTCCTGCATTGACAGGCGAGTTCTTTACCACTGAGCCACCTGGGAAGTCCCTTTATGTTCCACAAGTCACTATAAGTATCCCATGGTATCGACAGGGGAATTGGGTGCTTTAGCCCTTCAGGTTAGAGTTGGGGGGTCAGGTACATAGAACATGAAAAATGGAAAAATAGATTTACCAAGTCATCTTGGTGGGGGCGAGAAGAGGTAGATACGCCCTAGGCAGTGTACTGATGGGGTTTAATCCTGTGCTGAAAGGAGGTTCCTTTGCTGCTAGAAGGAAGCTCGCTTGCACATGATGTGGGGGTGGCACTGAGTTCTTGGGCTCAGCTGTTTGTGGTCTTTCTTGTTGCTGATGGGCTGGCTCAGGGCCGCCTTCCTCACTGACTTATTCACTGGGCCTGGTTATCCTGAAAGAAACACTGAGGTATAGCTGAAGAGCATGGCTTTTATGGTGACCAGACTTGGGTTCAGATCTTACTTTTGCCACTTCTATGATTCTGAACCAATTACTTACTATGTGAGTTGCAGATTCTTCATCTGTGAATGATTATAATGCGTAATCTATGAACAGGGAGGATTAATTGAGATCACATATGTAGAAGGGTTCTAGCTTGGTACTTGGTGAGATCTAGGTGGCTGACAAACATTCTCTCCCGCCCCTACCTTTTTTTTTTTTTTTGGTCTGTTTTAATTATTTTTATTGTGGTAAAATACCTCTAACGCAAAACTCTCCATTTGAACCGTTTTAAGGTATACAATTTTAGTGGCATTAACTACATTCATGATGCTGTACAACCGTCACCTCTCTCCATTGACAGGACTTTCCGTCACGTCAAGTGCTGTGTACCTGAAGCCCTAACTCCTCACCCCTGCTCCCCACCTCAACGGCTCCAATGCATTTCCTGCCTCTGAACTTGGTCGTGTGTCTTACACGAGTGGGTCATATGACACGTGACATGTGTGGGTCATTCAACACGTGACACAAGTGGGTCATGCAATGCATGATACACGTAGGTCATGTGACATGAGTGGGTCACATAACACTTTACACGAGTGGGACATGTAACACGTGGCATGCGTGGGTTGTAAGACATGTGACACAAGGGGGTTGTATATACATGACACAAGTGGGTCACATGACACATGGTACACATGGGTCATACGACATGTGACACGTTCACACGACACATGACACACGTGGGTCGTATGACATGTGACCTCGGCGTCGCCCTCCCACTTAGCGGCATGACTTTGAGGCCCACCCTGCTGCGGCATGCATCTGGATGTCTTTCCTTTTGGGGCGGCTGTTGCTCCACTGTGTGGATGGACCACATTTTGTCACCACTCGTCTGTCGAGGGACCCACAGTAGTCCCTGCCTGCTCTCTGTTGTGGGAGTGCTGCGGTGCACTTGGGGGTGCGGCCGTCTGAGTCCCTGCTTTCAGTTCCGTGGGGTGGGGACCCGGAGGTGGGATTGCCAAGGCGTATAGTAATTCTCTGTTGAACTTTCTGAGGGTCCACCAAACTGTTTCTTGAGCTTTGGTTTTTACTTTACTTTGCATATTTGGAGCTTGCCTCCTTAAAGACCTGAAACTCCCGGAGGAGGTCAGGGTTGAAAGGAACCACGTTCTGTTTAGTGTCTGAGATTTTCACGTGTTTTCTCCCCTCTTCAGAGCACCCCCCCTACTCCTGTGCCCAACCACTGCTGCAGAGACTTTATCTTCCTTCTTTTGCTTTTTCCTTGTTCAGCCTCCTCCCCTCTCTTCCCTTTCCCTTCCTCCCCCTGCTCTGCCCATCCCCCCACCTTCTCAAAGGGGCATGGTGGGGATCCTACAGGGGTCATCCTCCACTTCCCTCTCCCCCTGCCCAGACCCTGCGTTGCTGTCATGGTGGGAGGGGTCCTGGAGACCAGATCCTGGCATGCTTGTCAAGCTTCCTTCAGCCAGACCCCAGAAGGGTTGGCACCTGTAATCAGTGATGGCAAGTGTTTTGGGAAAGTTGGGTGGAGAATAAGAAAATAACATCATTGAAGTGAGGAAAAGAGTCTTTGGGGCTGCCAGCCCAGCACGGTGCCAGCAGCAACTGCGAGGTGATCATAAAAGTGGCTTTTCCAAAAACCATCCAGAAATGAAGCCCGGGCTGCTCAGTCAGAGGTGACGGCTCTGATTCACCTGGTCAGTAATTGAAAGTCTGTATTCAGTGTGACTGCTCATTTCTCAGGCCATTATGAAGGTCTCATTCATTATGTGTCTGACCAGACCCCACCATCAGTAAAGGATGTATCCGTGCTACAGTTAGGACAGAGCAACATTCAAATTTAGATGGTAGCAATGAGTTATTAATAACAGTCCTAAGGAGTCCTGAGCCGCTGCCAGAATTTCGAAGTTAATTGTAATGATTTGTGAGGATCTAAGAGGAAGGAGTGGAGAAGGCAATGGCACCCCACTCCAGTATTCTTGCCTGGAAAATCCCATGGACGGAGGAGCCTCGTAGGCTGCAGTCATGGGGTCGCTAAGAGTCAGACACGACTGAGCAACTTCACTTTCACTTTTCACTTTCATGCATTGGAGAAGGAAATGGGAACCCACTCCAGTATTCTTGCCTGGAGAATCCCAGGGACAGAGGAGCCTAGTGGGCTGCCGTCTATGGGGTCGCACAGAGTCGGACATGACTGAAGCGGCTTAGCAGCAGTAGCAGCAAGAGGAAGAAGTGGACGGGGCTCTAGGAGGGGTTGAACTCTGAAGGCTGTCTGCCTGCCCGCCTGCCTGCCTGCCCACCCGCCTGGTGGGATCCAAGTCTCTCCCTGGCTCCGTGACTCACCCCAGTGAGTGAAGCTCCTCAGTGTGTCTACAAGACTTCTAAGGCCCTGAAAGAAAGGGAAGTCTGTTTGTTGAGAACTCACTCAACATCAGTGTTGCTGATGGTGGAAACACATTCCTTTGTTTATAGTACTTGCAGCCCTGGAGGGAGTTTTGATACACACTTTACAGACAGGAGTCCAGCCTGCTGGTGAGGAGACCAGGTTCCAGGCCAGGCTGCCCCGACCCCCACCCTGGGCTGCGTACTTACCTTCAGAGGATTCAAAGCCTCCTGTTCCCTGAGCTTGGACGGAGGCGCCCGAGTTTTCAGTGCCTTGTCCTTGGAATGGTTTCTGGGCCATGTCTCTTCATTCTGTAACAGGCCTGTGATCTTGTCTAGGACGACTGTCCATAATACATCAAGTGAGCCATGCCACATTTGCACAATTTTCTAGCAACCACGTGCAGAAAAGAGCAGATGAAGTTAATTTTAATAATAGATTTGACGTGACTCGAAACGCCAAACTACTACCATGTCCAGACTATATCCACACTACGATCATGTTAACAGTTGCTGAGACATTTTACATTTCTCAGGAATCCCACGTGTATTTCACATATAAAGCGCGTCTCGATTCAGATAAGTTGCTGCCTGGCTGGTAGCTGCCGGACTGGACCGCGCAGAGCTGAGACAAGTGTGAGGCTCACCCAGCACAGAGGCTCCGCTCCAAAGCCCGGGAGGGAGTCTGGGCTGGAAGGCGGCTTCCCCAGAGACGGGACAGTCCTGTCCATGGGCGGCAGGGCGTCACCGCAGTGTGAGCATGTTTCTGACTGAATGGCTGCTTGTGGGGATGACAGCCACACGGCCTCTGTGTCTACCACCAGCTGCCACTGCAGGAAAACCGCCAGATGCTGAACTGTGTTTGGGCAAGGATGACGTGTCTTGGCAGGTCACCTGGCTATTGAGGATGGAAACCTCAGCCTGTAATATGTATGTGTATGCTGCTGCCAGAGACCTCCTCTCCCAAATGCCATTTTCAGATGCGCTATGGGGGTGGGGGCTGTGAAATGCCTGCAGAAACAGCCCTGAGTGAGCGCCCTTATATGGGATTCCCAGGCTTCAACTCCACTTGGAGCCGGATAAGTGACAGGGCAGACTTCTCTTCCAGCAAAGCAGAAAGTATTTTTAAAGATTCTCGGAATTTCCCCTTCATCCTTTTCTTCCTGTGGTTCTGCCTACTTAGTTGCCTTTGACCCGCTTCACTTCCATCTCAGTCTTGCGCACCGTGCTCACTGTATCTAGTTGTCGTTGTGTTGATTCTTTACAGGTTTTAGGTATGAGCTCCTTGTCACATATGTGGTGTACCCAGACTTTCTCCCGACTCTAGGTTCTCCTTCACTCTAGATTGTGTCCCGTGTCACACAGAAATGTTTAATGTTGATACAGTTCCACTGCCTGGTGTTATTTTTGTTGCTCTTTTTTGGGGGGTCATATCCAGTAAATTGTAACAAAATCTAATATTATGGTTTTTCTCCTGTGTTCTCTTCTACGAGTTTTATCTGAGCTGTTTGGAGTCAGCTTCTCTTTATACCATGAGGTTAAGAGTCCAGCTTTATTCTTTTGCTTAAATGAATGCTTGAGGACATTTTTCCCACCATTTGTTGAAAAGACTGCACTTTCTCCCACTGAGCAGTCTTGGCACCCTTGTTGAAAATCATTTGGCTGTATGTGGAGGGTTTATTACCAGCCCTGAGTTCTCTCCCATTGGTCTGTGCGTCTGAAGTCTTGCCAGCACTGCACTATTTACGTTATTGGAAGTTTGTAGTTCATTTTGAAATCAGGAAGTTAGGAAACTTCAGACTTCATCTTTTTCAAGATATTTTGGCTTGGGGCAGGGTCGCGTTTCTTGAGGTTCCTGTGACTTTTAGAATGAATTTTTCTATTTCTGCAAAAGACATCATTTTGTTAGGCTCTTTGAAAAAACGGCCTCATTTTTTCCCGTTCATAAATAAACTGATAAAAATACTCTATATGATAGGAAAAAAGAGCAAAAAAAATTACTGTTTAATGCTAGTTTTCAATGTATACCTCAAATATAGCTTTCAAAATAATTGTTTATTTCAGCAGTTCTCTGCAAAGATGAGGGTTTTCAATGCTACTTACTTTCTCCTTTTTATAAAATACTTTTTAACTGTGCACATGCTGCAGGTCAGTAACCGTCCTCTGTAGCTAGGACATGGAAAACACTTTGTTTTAATTAAAGTTAACTGACACTGTGGTCAGAGCACAGTCCCCTTACTTTAGGTATTTTGACTTGTTTGGGGGGGAAATTTATGAATCTTCCTGAACCTCAATTTCTAAGCCCAGGAAATAATTCTTAAATTCAGCCTCTTTAATCCATCCCATATGGGGCTTCCCCGATGGCTCAGCGGGTAAAGAATCCGCCTGCAATGCAGGAGTCACAGGAGACGTGGGTTTGATCCCTGGGTTGGGAAGATCCCATGGAGGAGGAAATGGCAACCCACTCCAGTATGCTTGCCTGGGGAATCCCATGGACAGAGGAGCCTGGAGGGCTACAGTCCCTGGAGTCTCGAAGAGTCAGTCAGGACTGAGCATGCCTGGCGCAGCGTTATATCCCAGGCTGTGGGGTCTATAGTTGAGTCTTCTGGAGAGGCTGGGGGTCTGTGTCTGTGTGTTAAGGCAGGAGACCCCTGCCTGCCCCCATCATCAGTCTGGCTCTGTCAGCCCCTTCTTTCAGCCTTGAGATCTCACAGTGGTACGCTGCCAAACCCCGAAAGATGTGGGCAGTGCTGTTAGCTGCACAGGTGAGTGTTCTGCGTGGTTAGGTTAGGTGGTTGCATCAGTGGTCAAGCCATGTGGAGGTGACGATGTGCCGTGGAAACGAGGTGGGAGTGGGGGCCCTTGAGGGGGCTTAGCTTGGTGTGAGATACGTAGCAAGTGCGTGCGTTCAGTGTCCTGTCCCGCATCCCTGGTGAAGGTGCACCCAACGAGGCCATGACAAGAATGTGAGAAGAAAGCCCAGAGGTGCTTGGAGCAGGTGGATGGGTCAGCAGGGTCTAAATTTGACTTACTGCGCACAGCCCACCTTGAGGCTCTGTGGTGTGCAGACCTTTGTAGGAAAGTGCACAGAAGCACATACACAAACATGTTCTGATAACACAGAGGAGTCATTCCCTCCCACCACAACTCATGATTGTAATGGTGACTCTATTTCTGAGGTTTTCTAGAAGCCTATTTTTAAATAGGACAGTTAAAATATTGTGAATTCTTGACAATTGAATAAGCTGCCAATTTACCAGCACAGGCCAAGTTTGGTCCTTTCCACCAGTGGTGTGTGTGTGTGTGTGGTGTGTATCTGTGTGTGTGTGAAACAGGGAAACACACAGCCCTCTGTGTATGTATGTGTATGTGTGAGAAATAGAAAAACACACAGCCCTGTGTGTGTGTGTGCTGTGTAAGAAACGAGAAAGCACACAGCTGTGTGTGTGTGTGTGTGTGAAAAACAGGGAAACATGCAACCCTCCGTTTGTGTGTGAAATAGAGAAGTACACAACCCTCTCTGTCCATCGCCACAAACCAGGAGAATTTCCTTGTGTGCATTTTCTTTCTTTCCCCTTTTCCATTTGCAGAGAGAAATGTGGTTCTTTGGGGACTTCACTGGTGGGCCAGTGGTTCAGACCCCACACTCCCAATGCAGGGGGAATGGCTTTGATCCCTGGTAGGGGAACCAAGATCACACATGGCAAAAAAAAAAAAAAAGCCACCAGGAATGCTTTTCTCTTAAAAGACTTCTCCCACATGTCCTCACATTAAATTCTCAGCTCGTTCTTCAGTGTCCTGTTTATGGTGATAACTACCAGCTGTGGGTTCCTGCCCTGTGTCAGGCTGTGCCTGTCACCTCTGACCCTGCCTAAGCCCTGCAGGGCTCACATCTTACAATTAGGACTGGTGTGTAGGAAGCTGCTGTAGACTGCCCAGCCAGTCAGCTTTCCAGTATATCAGTGAACTAAAGTAAACCTCTACTCTCAACAAATGGACTTGTTTGCAAATGGACTTTTTTATCAGGCAGATCTTAGATGTGATCTGAGGGGCAAAGAAAGCTTTCTGCTGAAAAGCATCTCTCTCTGTGGGTGACATTTCCATGTTGCTGTTCAGAATGATGAAGGTAACTGTCAGGTGAAGATGTTCTGGGGGTATTCTAGCTTTAACCTTTAACCTTGTAAAGAGGTTTGTCAGAATTTTTTTTCTTATCACAACTTTAATAGAATTGAATGACATGTATGACTTCTTATGGAGAAGGCAATGGCAACCCACTTCAGTACTCTTGCCTGGGAAATCCCAAGGACGGAGGAGCCTGGTAGGCTACAGTCCATGGGGTCGAGATCGAACATGACTGAGCGACTTCACCTTCACTTTTCACTTTCATGCACTGGAGAAGGAAATGGCAACCCACTCCAGTGTTCTTGCCTGGAGAATCCCAGGGACGGGAGCCTGGTGGGCTGCTGTCTATGGGGTTGCACAGAGTCGGACACGACTGAAGCGACTTAGCAGCAGCAGCAGTAGCATGACGTCTTATAAGCTGGGAGGAAGGAAAAATCAAGCAGAAGCAGAGAGTGAAGAGGACTTGCTTCCCTGGTGGTCCAGTGGTTAAGACTTCACCTTTCAGCGCAGGGCGTGTGGTTCAGTCCCTGGTCAGAGAGCAAAGATCCCACATGCCTCTTGGCCAAAAACCAAAACAATAAAACTAAAACAATATTGTAACAAGTTCAATAAAGACTTTAGAAACGGTCCACATTAAAAAAAAATCTTAAAAAAAGGAGAGAGTGAAGATGGATAGCTGGGCAGTAGGCATCAAGTGGAGGTCAGTGATGCTGAAACACCTGTTTGGAATTTTTCAGAAGATGAAGTCCTGAATGTCGGACACAACCGATTTGGAAGAGAAGGGTGTGTCTGTTTCCTGAGCCCCACAGTCCTGTTCCTCTTGACTCCAGCAGCTGTGGTCTTCCTCTCTGTGTGGGGCGTCCCGGCGGGAGTGCTGCCCTGGCTGAGCTGGGCGGGTGTGTTTGGGTCAGACTCTGTCTTGATTCCATCATTTGTGCTGCTGCAGGCACCATGGAAGCTGGGGGTCTGTCTTTCTGTTGTTGTAAACCCGGCACTTGTCCTTGTGAAGACTGTGATTGGGGGTCTTTGGGGCATTCACTTTGGGAACCTGCTGTCCGATATATTGCTTAAGGAGTTAGCATTTTATAAAGAAAAACCTGTTTTCTCATGGTTATACAGTAAATGGTGTTTTATGTGTGTTTATCAGATGTGGTTCAGTCTGCAGCCCAAGCCTAGCCACAGCCTGTGAGCCAAGAATGGTTTTGACAGCTTTTAATGTCTGAAAAAAAAATGCAGGTGTGAAAATCACATGCTATTCGAACATCAGTCTTGGGACGCAACCCATCGTCTGTTAGCTGTCATCCAGGGCTGCCTCTGAGCCACGGGGGGTAGTGAAAAGTCACAACAGAGGCCTGGGGCCCTCAGAGCCTGAAATAGTCATACTCTGACCTTTTGGTCCAGTGGTTAGGACTCGGTACTCTCACTGCCAGGGTCTGGGGTTTGATCCCCAATTGGCAGGCTGAGATCCCAGAAGCCTCATGGTGCTGCCAGAAAAAAAGAATCTGCTGACCCTGCCATGGAGGAGGTGAGCAGTCATGAAAACTCTGTTTGATATTAAATTTTAGACATCACTACATTCAGACCCTCTCAAGTTAAATCCAGTTCTGTGGCAATGGCCAGATCAAACTAATCCTCACTTGATCCTCATGAATGGACTCTTGTGATGACCGTGAATTTGCAAACTTCCTTCCTTCCTGTTGTGGAAGGAAAACTGGAGACTTGTCAGAGCACCTGGGAGCTGACCTTGGTGGGAGTGGGAGGAGGAGGGGGGACATCTGTGGGATGTGGGGTGATCTGAATCAAGCCCAGCACATGGCAGTCAGACCTGTGCTCACCTATGGGAAGGTTTGTGTATGTGTGTGTTTGGGCGGGTGGCTAATTTATTTTGTTCCTTTTTAGTGCGATCCCATTGTTTGTCGATTTCCCCATCTTACGAGTCTCAACTGGATGCTGAGTCCTGCTCCCACTGGAGGGGCTGAGCCCGCACAGGCCTGGGGTCAGCTGTGGGGTGCAGCCAGGATAAGGGGCAGGGCAAACACCCCTGTACAGTCATCACAGACCCCACCCCACAGAGTGAACAGAATGTAGTTAAGCCAGTGGTCTGCTCCCTTCACCAAGTTAGTGCCTGAGTGCACACGATCTCACACGAGGACCTGTTTCTGTATGTCTATTCAAGACCGCCGGGTATATGCTGTAGGTTTGCGTCTCTCTGACCTGGGTGTTCAGAAGAGAGGTGCTGATCTCTGGTGAGGTCTGCTGTGATAAGCACCAGGGTCTGCACATCAGCCTCACACTGTGGACCGGCGTCTTCTCATGGTTTCTTCCTGCTTCTTCGCTCCTGGATTTGGAGTCTACACACAGGTCCCCCATTTGCCTACCAGGGCAAATGTCTGTGTCTGGACGCCAGCCCATCTCACCTGGTTTTGCTGGTGTTATGACTAATCTAACCTTCCTATCTCGGATGTATCTTACATTCATCCTTTTTTTTCCCTACAGTTCATGACCAGTAACTTTCTCATCACCTCTGACTGGGCTTCATAGCATAATGTTTTTAAAATTTTCCCTTTTTTCCAGCTTTTTTGAGATGTAATTTGACATGTAACTTCATGTGATTTTAAGGTGTATAATGTAATGATTTGAGACACGTATATAGTTTTCCAACACGTTTACCACGATAAGGTTAATTAACCCACCCATGACCACACATAATTACCATTTTGTTGTGGTGAGAACATAAAATGTCTACTCGTGAAAGGACTTTCGCGTATACAGTATTGTTAATTACTGTCCCCATGCTGGATAGCACATCCCCAGAGCTGATTCGTCTCATAACTGGAACTCAGCTCTGTATCCTCTGACCAGCATCTCCCCTCCCCACCCCAGCCCAGTCCCTGGCATCACCCTTCTGCTGTTTCTGTGGGTTCAGTGTTGTTTGATTCCGTGTGTAGATTCGATCACATAGTATTTGTCTCTCTCTGTCTGATTTATTTCACTTAGTGTAATGCCCTAGCAGTCCATCCATGCTTTTGCAAATGGCAGGATGTCCTTTTTTATGGCTGAGACGCTTTCCTCTGTGTGTGTGTGCGCGCATGCCTGTATGTGAGAGAGAGAGAAATTTTCTTTATCTGTTCACCCAGCGATGGACCCTCAGGTTGTCTGTGTGTCTTGGTCATTGTGAGTGGTGCTGCCATAAGCATGAGAGCACAAAGCTGTCTCTGTGATCATGATTTCATTTCCTTCCAGTATACACCCGGACGTGAGATAGCTGGGTGACATGGTAGCTCTATTTTTAGTTTTCTGAGGAACCTCCCTACTCTGTTCAACAGTGGCTGCCCACACTGACATTCCCACACACAGAGCATAAGGGTTCCCTTTTCCCCCCACATCCTTGCCAACATTTGTTGTTTCTTGCCTTTTTCATAAAAGCGTTACTGACAGGTGTGAGGTGACATTTCATTGTAGTTTGATTTGCATTTTCCTGATGAGTAGTGATGTGGAGCATTTTCTGTGTACCTGTTGGTCATCTGTAAGTCTTTGGGAAAATGTTTTTTTTTGTTTTTTTGCTTTTGAGCTGTATACATTTTTAAGTATGCATCTTGGGGTATTAACTGCTTATGTGACATGTGATTTGAAAATTTCTTCTCGCATCTGTACATTTTGTTTTCATTTTTGTATTGTTTCTTTTGCTGGACAGAGGCTTTTCAGTTTGGTGTAGTCCCACTTGCCGACTTTGCTTTGGTGGCTTGCGTTCTTGGTGGTCACATGAAGAAAATCGTTGCCAAGACGGATGTCAAGTTGCTTTTCCTTTCTGATTTCTCCTGGAAGTTTATAGTTTCAGGTCTTATGTGTAAGTCCGTAATCCACGCTGAGTTATTCTTTGTGCATATGGTGTAAGGTTGGGGTCTGGTTTCCTTTGTTTGCATCACGTCATGCTTTCTGTGCTGTCGTCAAGCACCGTTCACAATTGGTCAAATAGGCTTCTAGCATTGGTTGCATACAGAGTGGTGGACACTTGGGCTCTCATTGTGGGTTACTTTCCTGGGACGCTGCACCTAAGAATAAATAACAATGCACCTTTTCAGACTTAATGCTGCTGCTGCTGCTAATTCGCTTCATTCGTGTCTGACTCTGCAACCCCATAGACGGCGGCCCACCAGGCTCCCCCATCCCTGGGATTCTCCAGGCAAGAACACTGGAGTAGGTTGCCATTTCCTTCTCCAATGCATGAAAGTGAAAAATGAAAGTGAAGTCACTCAGTCGTGTCCGACTCTTAGCGACCCCATGGACTGCAGCCTACCAGGCTCCTCCATCCATGGGATTTTCCAGGCAAGAGTACTGGAGTGGGGTGCCATTGCCTTCTCCGTTTCAGACTTGCTGCTGCTGCTGCTAAGTCCCTTCAGTCAAGTCCGACTCTGTGCGACCCCATAGACGGCAGCCCACCAGGCTCCCCCGTCCCTGGGATTCTCCAGGCAAGAACACTGGAGTGGGTTGCCATTTCCTTCTCCAGTTCGTGAAAGTGAAAAGTGAAAGTGAAGTCGCTCAGTCATGTCTGACTCTTAGCGACCCCATGGACTGCAGCCTACCAGACTCCTCCGTCCATGGGATTTTCCAGGCAAGAGTACTGGAGTGGGGTGCCATTGCCTTCTCCGGTTTCAGACTTGAGTTTTCTGCAAATCGTGTGCATGTAATACCTCAAGGAGCCACATGGTGGCAGAAGTGCAGCTTCAAACCTTGTTGGTTTACAAACCTGTTCCAAGAGAAGCACGCTCTGAGTCTTCTTTGTTTTTTTTGTTTTTTTTTGTTTTTAATGAAAATGTAGACTGTAATGCTTCCCGGGTGGTGGCACGGTCACAGAGTCAGACACGACGGAGTGTGTGCGTGCATGCACACACATACAGAGAATTAAATAGGAGCCTCCAAGTACCTATCACCCGCCTTAAATAAAGCGTTACAAATACAATTTTATCACTGGATGCACTTTACTGATGATTTTCCCTCCTACTTTTCCCCCAGGAGGAAACTAAGCTCTTGTTTATCCTTTTATTAAACACTTGTGTAATCTTAACAGTGCATATAATTGTTCATTCGCTCAGTCATGTCTGACTCTGCAACCCATGGACTGCAGCATTCCAGCCTTCCCTGTCCTTCACCATTTTCCGGAGCTTGCTCAAACTCATGTCCATTGAGTTGGTGATGCCATTCAACCATCTCATCCTCTATTGTCCCCTTCTCCTGCCTTCAGTCTTTCCCAGCATCAGGGTCTTTTCCAGCGAATCGGCTCTTCACATCAGGTGTCCAGCATTGCGAAGGATTATTTGTTCTTTTTCATGCAGAATCTTCTCCAACCAGGGATCAAAGCCACGCATGCCTCCTGCAATGGAAGCAGGGGATCTAAACCGCTGGACCTCCAGGAAAGTCCTTGTTTATTTTGTTTCAGATTTTATATAATGTGTATCATCTGCATTATATGCAAATTGGGCTTTTCTCTCAGCCTTGTTCTTGGTTCATTCATGGGTTATCTGTGAAGCTTTAGTGAGCTATCTCTCTTCTCTGGGATTCCCTCGTAGCTCAGCTGGTAAAGAATCCGCCTGCAATGCAGGAGACCCTGGTTCATTTCCTGAGTCAAGAAGATCCCTTGGAGAAGGGAATGGCTACCCATTCCAGTATTCTTGGGCCGGTGGCTTAGCTGGTAAAGAATCCGCCCGCAATGTGGGAGACCTGGGTTCGATCCCTAGGTTGGGAAGATCCCCTGGAAAAGGGAAAGGCTGCCCACTCCAGCATTCTGGCCTGGAGAATTCCATGGACTGTATAGTCCATGGGGTCGCAAAGAGTCGGACACGACTGAGCGACTCTCACTTTACTTTCACTCTCTTCTGTAGCTGTCCGGTGTTGAATGAAGAACTCACAACACGTTACATCTGTTTTTCTGTTGACAGACATTGAGGAGGCTGTCAATAGAGGGCTTGCAGACCAGGAGCTGGGGGCGTGGGCCCCCCTCAGTCCCCTGTTCTGTTCAACAACACACTTGGTCTTGAGAAAACTTGTTTTCTTAGAATCTTTGCCTTTTTCCCTGAACTCTTGGAAGCCCGAGTCTTCACCATACCCTGAAGGGAGATGGTCTCCAAGCAGTCCAGGAATCCAGTGACATCAAAGGTTCACGTCTGACTCTGTCCACTGGCTTTTTCTCCTGAAACTGTAGGAGGAAAGTCCGTGTCAGTGCCCTTGGTCTCCTTTTGTACCCTTGGTACCCATCCACCACATTCATCCAGGTCGACTGGGGTCCTGGCTCCAGGGAGGGAATGGGGCTGGTGGGACGGGGGATGGGGTGGGGATGTGGTTCAGTCTCTCCAGCCTGTGTTTAGTCTGGGGGTGTCCTCAGGGCTCCTGTGCCTGCAGTGGCGAGGAGACACCCTCCCACCCCACTGGAGTTCTTGTCTCTGGACTGATAGTAAAATTGACACAAGACAGATGAACAGGAGACAAAGAGGCAAGTCTTAATTCCTGTGCACGGAGGTCTCACAGAAGTGGGACCCAAAATGTGGCCAAAGAAGGTGGCTTTTATATTCGTTAGACAAAGAAACAAATTTGAAAGCAGTTGCCAGGACAAAGAGGGGCTTACCTAGTGGCTCAGATTGTAAAGAAAGTGAAAGTCACTCAGTCGTGTCCGACTCTTTGCGACCCCACGGACTATACAGCCCATGGAATTCTCCAGGCCAGAATACTGGAATGGGCAGCCTTTTCCTTCTCCAGGGGATCTTCCCAACCCAGGGATCGAACCCAGGTCTCCCACATTGCAGGTGGATTCTTTACCAGCTGAGCCACCAGGCAAGCCCCAGATGGTAAAGAATCTGCCTGCAATGCAGGAGACCTGGGTTCAGTCCCTGGGTCAGGAAAATCCCCTGGAGAAGGTCATGGCAACCCACTCCAATATTCTTTCCTGGAGAATCCCATGGACAGAAGAGCCTGGCAGGCTACAGTCCGTAGGGTTGCACAGTCAGACAGGACTGAAGCGACTTAGCACGCATGCACACGTGACAGAACAAAGAAGCGCAGGCTTTGGATGCTCAATTAGTGAAGAATCTGAGCAGTTTGGCCCGGGGTTGGTCCCCTAAAGAGGCTGAGGGTTTGTTTGTTCAGGTTCTCTGTCCACTGATAAGCACATCCTTTATGGAGGCTCAGCTCCTGCCTCGGGTGATGGAGGAGGGGTCACAGTGTCCCTGTTGCATCCACCATTCTTAAGTACCTTTAGTTTAGAGTAGTCCATCTGCCTTCGAGGAACATTTGGGGGCAGTTCCCCCTAGGCCCCTCACTGTGTGTCCCTAGAGCTCCTGGGTGGGCTTGTCCACCTGAGAGGCTCAGGGCAGACCTCCTGCTCACTAGTGGGCCTGAGCTTGGGCCCAGGGGCAGCAGCGAGGCCAAGTGTTGCTCCACACGCCCCCTTGGTGGCTCTGCTTGTCTAGACGCCGACCTGCTTTGATACTTGGTCACCTCTTCTGAACAGCGAGGGTAGTGATGATCCATGGCTGGTGGGACCGGGATGAATGCTGGATGGACTGTGAGCTGTGAGCAGTACATAAGCTCCGCACACAGCACCACACGGACACGTCTGTCTGTGTCCCAGCCTTTTCTTTTGTAATACTTTTTGAAAATCTTAGATTCAAAGTGGATTTAAATGCTGGCTTTCCACAGGCAGGATTGAGGCAGAAGGGGTGCAGCCTTGGCTCCCTGTCTGGTCCGTCACCCCCCTCACCCCCTCCTCTCCCTAAATGCCCTCCCCCCGGTCTCTCTGAAGCCTAGGCCTCCTGGCTCCCAGGTGTGTGAGAGGGGTCTTTGCAAAACAAGTTTGATCTTCTCAGGCCCCTGTGGTTCCCAGGCTCTTAGGATAAAGAGACCTTTGAGAGACAACCCCCCACACCCCCACCCCCGCCTGACTCTCTAATCTCATCCCCGCCCCCTCTGTTTCTGATGGATGACTTTCATCATCGAGGCTCCCCAAGAGGAGGAGGGGCGCTCTCGGACTGGCAAACAGGTTAGGGACCGTGTTTTTGGTGACTTCTTTTCTGGACGGTGGATTCAGCCCTCTCACACACTGCTGTACTTGAGTTTGAACCTGTGAATGAGAAACATGGGGTCTGAGCCTTCATGGATGACAAGAAAGCCAGTGTCTGCGGGGAGGGAGTATGGGGACTGCTGTGCTCCATCAGGGAAACTTTGCTTACCCCAAAGGTGATTACTCATGTGATAAAATGTAAACTGAAAAGGACTCGTTTCCACTGAGTTCAGAGTGTTGGCAAAACAAAATTCTTCTCTCATCCTACGAGGAGATTCATGGCCTGGCAGCCTGGCAGTGTCCACTGTTCAGGCGTCTGCAGCCTGAGGCTCCCGGTCTGGGGAGGGGGCCTGACCCGGGGCCCACCCAGTGCTGGCCGGGAAGCCTGTGCAGCTTCAGCCCCCTCCTCCAAGGAACCTGCCATGCAGGACACTGGCAGCCCATTCTTCAAGGCAGAGGGTTTAACCAGCTCTCTTCACTCCCCATGGCCTGAAGGAGTGCGTGGAGCAGGCACACTGAGAACCTCGCTGACTCAGCTGAAGGGGCAGACCAGGGCCAGTGTTCTAGTTTTTCTCACAAAAGAAAGTGTTCATGCTCATGGGAGGTGCTCAGCCCTACATATACACAGTGTCGGGGATTCTGCGAGGAAAGTAGCATTTCCCAAAATCATGGAAGGGATGTGCCTTTATGATTCTCACTTAGGTAACGTCGCATGTTAAATGTAGAAGCAAAACAGGGTTAGGGTTAGGAGTTTCAAAGCTCCGGGGCATTCATCTCAAGCTTAGCGTCATCATAAACTGACAAGTCTCTTGGAATCAGTTGGTTGGACAACTAAACCAACTAAGAGAACTTAGGGAATGCCTGCTGTACGGTGTACCTGGCCTTGTCGGCCAGAGATGAAGTAGCTGTACAGCTTCTCTGGGAGGGCTGGTATCTGGTGGCGGAGCAGGTGGAGACCCTCGTCCCAAAGCCCACTGTGAGAGGGACGCCTGCAGTGATACTGAGCGGGGGATTGGCTGGGGTAGGGGGCACTGCAGGGTTTTCCACTACCTTTGAGTTTATGTTTGGGAAGACCTCCTGCAAATGTGGAGGACAGAGAGGAGGGTGAGGCCAGAGGCAGAGATGAGCTGGGAAGTGGGGAGAAGTTGAGGAGGATAGCAGTAACTCCCCTGAACCGGAGTCTGGCCGCAGTTGAGCTCAGGGCTCCCCGTGCCAAAGGCAGGGGGGTCCCTGTAAGTCCCCTGCCTGTGCCCTGAGGTGGAGGCAGTGTTGTGCTCACAGTCATTGCTGAGGCTCACTGACCTTTATCAGACTCACAGATGGTCCATGACCCCCAAAAGGTGGGGCCCAGGGTCAGAGGTCAACCTGCAGAGCAAGGCCTGGTGCGATGCTCCCTGGACCTTCCTGTATAGTCATTTCATCTAAGAGAATAAACTGGCAGAGCCGTCAGGTCCCAGGAGAGCCCGGTGGGCGGGCGGGCAGGTTCACAGAGCAGCCGCCCCTGTGGTGGGAGTTGGGAGGTGCCCCTCAGCGGCGTGTTTATGAACCTTCAGCTCCTTGGCAGCTGATGGGCAGTAAAGGTGGGGGCGGGGAGCCCGGGAGCTTCATCAGGTGGGAGCACTGCCCTACTCTGAGAAATGAACTTCCCATGTAGACACCCACATGGCCTCCCTCAGTACCAGATGCTTAGACAGTCCTTTGAAATTTAAAACTATTTTTAAATAGCCCTGATCTCCACCCAGGCTCAGTTGACAACTTCGGTGGAAAAGCTTGAAAGGAAGGAACCAGGGATGTGAGATGCCCTTGTCGCTGCCTCCTGTGCACTCCCCCTCCCTCTTTCCACACAGAAAACTTTGCTGGGGGTAGGTCACCCCAGCTGCACACCCCGCACAGCAACTCCCAGTGAACTTGGGCCGGAGGGACAGCTCTGTCTGTCTCAATCTGTTGTCAGTAAAATGACAGTGGTTAAAAGACCTTTGCCCAAAACCTCGGGATTTAATTTTACCCAGTTGGTAGCATATATTAGCATCAGTTTACTGAAATTTCTATCTGTCAGCACAGCTATTTTAAAAGTCAAAGGCCGTGAATTGTTTCGGTTTGTTCTTTTTTTTTCCTGTTCACATCCTTTTAACCTTAGACTCATCACCTACAGGATTCATCCTACACAGAAGGTGTTTCCTGTCTCGTCAGCTTTACTGGTTTCCAAGCCCTTTCTCCTTGTCAGCGGGCCGCCTAGAACCTTCAAAAGGTCTCTTAGAAATGAAGCTCTCTTAACAGAGACACTCAGACTTAGAGAACCGACTTATGGGTTAAGGAGGAGGGAAGGGACAGTTAGGGAATTTGGGATGGACATGTGCACCCTGCTATATTTGAAATGATAACCAACAAGGACAGCACAGGGAACTCTGCTCAATGTTATGTGCCAGCCTGCATGGAGGGGGATTTGGGGGAGAATGGATACATGTATATGTGTGGCTGAGTCCCTTCGCTATTCACATGAAACTATCACAATGTTAATAACTGGCTATACCCCAATACAAAATAAAAAGTTTAAAAAAAAAAAACACCATGAACAAAAACCAAAATCAAGCTCTCTTATTTACATTTTCTTATAGATACATATGTCCTGTGTTATAGGACATATCCATATAACTATGTTATAGTCCTATGTTAAAGTTTCTGTGTCTGCAGTGGCCACAAGTAATTGTGTTCTATTCATTAGGTGTCTTACCTGTTTTGATGCTTAGAGTAAAAAAAAAAAAAAAAAAAGATTTTTTTTCTCTGCGTTTTTCACCAGTCATGACAAAAACTATAAGAATTAGACACTTTAGGAGTCCTGATTTGAGGTTTCTATTACTGTAAACTTTCAACTTTTCTGTATTTTTTGGGGAGGGGTCTCAGTAGGATTCTAGAGCTTTGTATGAAAGGTATATGTAAATCTTCTATATTTCTCGCATTTATCTTGAATAAGCGGGACAGTGAAAGTCCAGGAGGTACACAGCTGTCTTCTGCTGCTCTGCCCAATGCCAAGGCTCCCAAGCACCAGTTTTGTGTCCCCTCCCAGAGAGAGGGAAGGCAACACCTGTCACTTCTTTGCTTTTACCTTTCATCACTAATTAAATCTAGAGTGGTAACAATATTACTTGGGCTTCCCTGGTGGCTCAGACCTTGAAGAATCTGCCTGCAGTGTGGGAGACCCGGGTTTGATCCCTGGGCCTGGAAGATCCCCTGGAGAAGGGAATAGCAACCCGCTCCACTGTTCTTGCCTTGAGAATCCCGTGGACAGAAAAGCCTGGTGGGCTACAGTCCATGAAGTCGCAAAGAGTCGGACACGACTGAGTGACTAACACACACACAACAATTACTAATTTCCCCAATGCATCTTCTTTAAAACCGGATATTGCATTTTGATGGCAGCTGTAGAAAGTCATGTTTCTAGTGGGCGATGGGATCAGGGTCGCAGCCCCAGGGAAGCCAGGGCTGCAGTGCTGAGTGAAGGAGGGAGACCAAGAAGAGACCCTGCTTCCATGGGATGCCCCAATACTTGGATTCACAATAAACGTCCTAGAGAGGGGAGTATGTTAACTCTTTAACTCTTGGAGTGAAAAGAACTTTCAGAGCCATTCTGCTCTCAGCCTGGAGGAGATCCTGGCAGGAAGATGCTGACACAGACAGAAATTGCCGGAACCACAAAGCCAGGCTGCTGGCCGAGAGCAAGAGTGGCCTGTCCTGAGAAGAGGCTGAGTCAGAGCTGCCTGCTGTCTTCCTGGCATCCTGCAGGGCCGGGTGACAAGGATGTGTCCCTATTGTCTGTCCCCCATTCTGCAGACACCCACCTACACTCTTCACCCCAGGAACCAGACCTGCCCTCCTTACTTGGGGTCAAACATGCAGGGCTCCTGGGCACCCAGGACAGTTCTGGGTAAACTTTGGGCATCTCAGGTGAAAGGACCCCAGGCGATCCTGAGTTGAGACAATCCCCGAATGGGGGTTGGTAGAAGAAACCACTTTCCTTTCAGTTATGAATTTTTGAGTGACATTTAATGGGGGAGGAAAGAAGGCACTTCCTTCCTTTCTAAAGAGGATTTAGAGCTCAGTGGAGAGGGAGGAACTAGCTGATGCCTTGAGAACTGGGCTTTTTTTTTTTTTTTTTTTTTAAGGAAAATGTCCCTATGAGCTCCTGATGACCAGGCACTTCTTGACACCGGCAGCTGCCTGTGAAGTGTTGGTGGGTTTCCTGGCAAATAGAACAGGGCAGGCCCCTCCTCTAGTCGCTACCTTTCAGGGACTTTTCAGCCGGTTTTGATCAGAACGATGCTGGTAGGATTCATGCCGGCGCCGGTGTGATGGCTCACCGCCGCCAGGCTTTGCCTGTTGGTCAACACGTGAGCACCAGGTCCCCCCGCCCCCCCCCCCCAGGTGCAGGCGGAGATAAGCCCGGCCCAGGGAAGGGGTGCGTCGGGGAAGCAGGAAGCGCCGGGCAGGGCGCCACCGCCCCAGGCCTCTCCCTGGGCCAGGTGTGCCCGTGGGACAGGACAGTCTCCGTTGGTGCCGGGCTCCGAGGGTCGCGGTCGGGGGTCGGGGGCGGGCCCTGGAGGGTCGGGAGCATGACGGCCTTGCAGCTGAAAGAGCTCTCGCAGTCGGGGCTCTACCGCCGGCGGAGGGACCGGCCGGACAGCCTGAGGCTCCCGGGGCAGCGGGAGGAAGTGCTCAGGTGAGTGGAGCCGCGAGAACGGGGATGGGCAGCCTGAGCTCCGCGGGTCTCTCTTAGTCCTGAGTCCGCCACCAGTAATGGTAGAGCTGCGGACGGTGGAGACATGCATCCCTTTGGCTTCTTAGGACGCGTTTCAGAGGAGTTTTTCTCTGCTCTTTAGGGGTGAGGTTTGTGGATGGTGTCTTGGTGGGGGTCGGGGTGGCTTCGAAGGTTCTTTGTTACTGAAATGGATTTCACAGAGGAAGGCAGAGCAACTTCTGAATGTACCTGGAAGGGAAGGAAGGACATCACAAACCCCAGACCTTTGTAACTGAGGAGCTTAGGAGTTTTCTATTTCCATAACTTGCCTCAGACAACACATTTTTAGTTTTTGTTGCCCCTACTGAATTTCTTTCTTAGGTTTTAGGTTCTGAAAAGCCCCTGCCACATTAAGCTATGGGTTAAACTGCTGTGTTCGCTGTGAGGGGTAGCGGCTTTGTCTGAGGGAACCCTGCTCCTGACACCTATGCTGGGCAGCACATCAGTGTGTTGCGGACCCTCTGTTCATGCATTTGATTTTTCCACTTAGATGTGGGAGGAACAAATACATTATATACTATTGCTCTTTCTCCTATGGATTTATTTTTAGAGTTTAATTTATTTAAAGGAAAAAATTGACAAGGAAGCTCTTTAAACATATTAAATTTGTCTACAAATTTACCACAATATCTGTACTTTGGGAGGGAAACGTTTATTTGAAAATTGTCCACTCTTGTCTGCATTTGAAGAGAGCTGCAGCATTAAGTCGCTCAGTGGTGTCCAACTCTGTGACCCCATGGACTGTAGCCCGCCAGGCTCCTCTGTCCATGGAAGTCTCCAGGCAAGAATACTGGAGGGGGTTGCCGTTTCCTTCTCTAGGAGATCTTCCCGACTCAGGTGTAGACCCCATGTCTCCCGCATTGCAGGCAGATTATCACTGAGCCACCAGGGAAGCCCGGTGTTGACACCAACGTTATTTGGATTTTTTTCGCTGTGACTTCGTGTGTCTCTTAGCTGCATTCAGCCATCTTAACTTTGAACTGACTGGATTAAACAGGTTTTTTGTTGTTATTGTCTGTGCCATGCAACTTGTGGGATCTCAGTTCCTTGACCAGGGGTTGAACCGTGGCCCCTGCAGTGGAAGTGCAGAGTCTTAACCATGGGACCACCAGGGATAAGGATGAGGTTTCATGGGAATGTTGAACGCATCATGCTTGACCAGAGAGGCAGGTAATCACGACCACTGAAATGAACTCCAATCTATTCTTGCTCTGAGAGCAAAAACTTACCCAAAATAGTTTGATTTCAGATTTGAGATCCTAAAGAATTTACTTTTTAAAAAGTTATATAAAACAACATTTGAGACCAGCCGTCTTTGATTTATTTTCACAGTTGCCAGAGTCCCCATGAATGAGCCTACCTACACGTCAGAGGGGCTGGTTACCTGTGTAGTCATAGAGGCCTTTGAAACAATGCGATTATTTTCTTTTGTCTGGAGTTTACATCACCGGAAGAAGAATCATTCTTAAGGTGTATTGCCTGTTGCCTTGGGTTGAGGGGTCGTGTTTCTGTTGATTCTGCTTTGTCGTCCCCTGGTGATAAGAAGGGATTTGGGCTTCTGCCATTTCTCTGTCCCCAGGTGCAGGGAAGTGACTGTGTATTTTAGGACTGAGAGCTTAGCCAGGAAAAAGTCCTCTATCGATCTAGAGAGGCAGGGTTTTCACCTCGGAAGTCTGTGTGTAGTATCAAGTCATGCTCCTCGGATAATAGGGGTGGAAGGGCTGACTTTGAGGTTAGACACGCCCAGTTCAGGCTGCTGGGTCAGGAAACCTAGATGAACCTCAAGAGGCTCCTCTTTAAAACAAGGATAAAGATCACTACCGTTATTCAGTGTTAAACCCTCGCCACTGGCTTAACAGGAGGTAGTGTTTTGTGTGAATGTTGCCCTGTGTGGGTTACTCACTCAGCTGACACTCCTCCGATGTCTCCTTGTGCGCCAAATCAAGACACCGGGGATGAAGGCCTACTGTGTGCTGGGTTGAAGCGGGGCCACCCTGAGACACCAGGGATGAGTGCCTACTGTGCGCTGAGTTGAGATTGGGCTGCCCAGGGACACCGGGGATGAGCACCTACTCTGTGCAGAGTCAAGGCCATGCCACCCTGGGATACCAGGGTCTGGGTCCCAGAGGGTCACCTGCAAGTGTTCCTCCCATGAGCTGCTGTTGGACTGAGCACCTGTGACACCAGGCACCTCAGAGTTGCACAAAACCACGCTAACTCTGACCCCCACACACCTGTTGTTTTCTTGGCACGATCATGGATTCAGGCAGAAAAAAACAGAGACTAGCCTGGCTCTGCTCACTGCCAGAAGATGTTTTCCTTTTGAGTTGAAACTGAAGACTGTGCTCTGCAACAGGACACATGTGTCTAAAGAGCACACAAGAGTCATGAAAGTTCTTCCTACCTCAAACTGAAACTGTTTAGAACAGAAGCTTGTGAAAGGCTTTCCTGAGAAACACTGCCGGTATCCACTTTAGACACAAATGTTCTTATGTATAATCTACTTTTAGAAATAATCATGAAGTATGTTTCACATTCATACAGATCAGTGGTCCCATCAGCTTCTTAGAACTGCCACAACAAGTACCACACAGCCAGGAAAGCTTCAGATGCAGAAATATGTGATTCTGTGGAGACTCGGGGTCAGAAATCAGCCTGGCAGCTCCCCCAACAGCTGCAGGGGGTCTTTCAGTGTGTCTGACTTGTTGGGCATCACCCCACCCTGGCCTCTCATTGCATGGCTGTGTCCTCCCGTGGCTGCCCCCCCGTGGCTATGTCATCCCATAGCTGTGTGTCCTCCCTTGGCTCTGTGTCCCCTATGGCTGTGTCTGCCCCGTGGCTGTGTCCCCCATAACTGTGTGTCCTCCCTTGGCTGTGTGTTCCTCTGTGGCTGTGTTCCCCCATGGCTGTGTTTGCCCCCGTGGCTGTGTGTCTTCCTGTGGCTGTGTTTCCCCCCACGACTGTGTGTCCCCCTCATGGCTGTGTGTCCCCCTCGTGGCTGTGCATTCCCCTGTGGCTGTGTGTCCCCCTGTGGCTGTGTGTCCCCACGTGGCTTTGTCTTCCTGTGGTTGTGTGTCCCTTTCTGTGGCTATGTCCACCCCCCCGTGGCTGTGTTCCCCTGTGGCTGTGTGTCTTCCCGTGGCTGTGTGTCCCTTTCCGTGGCTGTGTGTCCCTTTCCATGGCTGTGTTCCCTGTGGCTGTGTGTCCCTTTCCGTGGCTGTGTCCACGCCCCCGTGGCTGTGTTCCCCCTGTGGCTGTGTGTCTTCCCGTGGCTGTGTGTCCCTTTCCATGGCTGTGTTCCCCCTGTGGTTGTGTGTCCCTTTCCGTGGCTGTATGTCCCTTTCCGTGGCTGTGTCCACCCCCCGTGGCTGTGTTCCCCCTGTGGCTGTGTGTCCCTTTCCGTGGCTGTGTCCACGCCCCCGTGGCTGTGTTCCCCTGTGGCTGTGTGTCTTCCCGTGGCTGTGTCCACCCCCCCCGCCGTGGCTGTGTCCACTCCCCCTGTGGCTGTGTCACCATGTGGCGTCTTCCTCTCTTTCTTTTCCATCTTTTCTCCCCTCGTAAGGGCACCAGACACGTGGGTGTCACACCTGCCTGTTCCAGTGCACCCTCAGCTTGTACCTTAGTTAAGTTGGCAGACACTCCATTTCCAGTAAGGTCACATTCCCAGGTACCAGGGTCAGGACGTCTGCACGTCCTTTAGGGGGCAGAATCCCACCCATAGCAGTGTTTTTTCCCAAATAGTAAAGATCATCCCAGTGTGCAGTTTTTTAGAAACAGCTTTGTTGAGGTGAAACGAATGAGCTCAGTAGATACACAGTTTAATGTGTGGCTGGATCAGTTTTGACAAGTACCACCATCAAGGTTGTGCAAGTCCCCAAGTCCCAGCCTGTGTCGGTGACCCTCCCGCGTCCCTTAGGACCCTTGGCCACTGTGGTCGTTCTGGCTGCATTTTCATCTTCTAGGGTTGTGTATAAATAGAACCATTCAATCATGTACCCTCTGTATTCTTTTGGCTCTTTTAACTCAGCATAATTGTTTTGAGACAAGTCCACGGTGCCTGACTCGGGATCATTCAGGACTGCTAAGCCGTTGTCCACTTATAGATTTACTGCATTTATTGGTTGAGGGTTGAGTGGCGTCCAGGTCTTGGCCGTTTCAAATGATATTTGCATGAATGTTCACATACAAGTTCTGTGCTTTCCTTTCAATTGCAGGGAAAGGCGGGGTTGTTTGGTGGGTACACACTTAATTTTTTGAGAAATGGCTAAACTGTTTTCCAAAGAGGCTGTACCATTTTGTAATCCCGCCAGCCGTGTTCCAGGAATCCATTCTCTCCACATCCTCCCCCAAACTTGTTGAGGTCTGGGGCCTCAACTTTTAGCCTTTCTGGAGCATGTACTGACGTCTCCTTGCATTTCTCTCACCATTTGTGAAGTTGAGTGTTATTTCTTGTGTTATTTATACAAGATATCCTGTATCTTTTTTGGCAAAATTACCGTTCAGTTTTTGCCCATTTTTCACTGTATTATTTCTTACAGTATTCAGTTGAAACAGTGCTTTATGTATTCCAGATACAGGTCAGATATTGTCAGATACCTATTTTACAAAAATCTCCTCCCAGTCCGTGACTTGTCTTCTTATTTTTATAAATGTTCTTTGAAAAGCAGAAGGATTTTTTAAAATAATTTTACTTATTTATTTATTTTTGGCTGTGCTGGGTCCTTGTTGCTGCGCGGGTTTTCCTCTAGTTGTGGAGATTGGCGGCTACTCTCTACTTGTGGTTTGGGGCTTCTCTCTGCCCTGGTTTCTCTGGTTGCAGAACACAGGCCCTAGGAACTGCAGCTCCCTGGCTCAGTAGTTGTGGTGCATGGGCTTAGTTACATGTGGGACTTAGTTGCATGTGGGACTGCATGTGGGATCTTCCTAGATTAGGGAACGAACCTGTGTCTCCTGCATTGGCAGACGGATTCTTTACCATTGAGCAACCAGGGAAGCCCAGAGGTGTTTTTTTTTTTTTTTTTAATTTTGATAGTTTATTCATCTTTTTCTTTATATAAAGTTTTTGCTTTTTTTGTTCTATTTATGAAATCTTTCCCAAACACACAGTGGGTAAGATTATTAATAAATAATTTCTATATAAATATAAAATAATGAATCTTTATACCAGCTTGGCCTCTCTCACGGTTCCCAGCTTTTCTGGCTATGAGGTGTTCTCACAGGGTGCTGCACTGTTCACAGAGAAAGAAGGGCCTAGAAGACCCATGGTTGGCACTTTGGGAACCGAGTGTTCAGAGTGTGAACTCTTGACTACTCACTTAGGCCTCTCTCAGGTTTAGGCTAAGATTTCTTACCTGACAGTCAGAATACACCTGATCATATCTTAAAAGTTAAAAATTTACCAAGGGTAACCTCCTATAATGCCTGTTGGAACAAAATGGAATTTTTCTGCCTCATTGATAATTCATAGAGATTTGCCAGAGAAAATAGATTTTAAAAGCTAAAAAAATTTTGGGGGGAAGATCCCCTGGAGGAGGGCATGGCAACCCACTCCAGGATTCTTGCCTGGAAAATCCCATGGACAGAGGAGCCTGGCAGGCTACCATCCATAGGATCGCAGAGTCAAACACAGCTTGAAGCGACTTAGCACGCATGCACGCACACGCACATGACATTTTTGTGTCATAATGAATATATTGCTTAAAATTAAAACTAAACACTAGGAGAATATCCTGCTTTTTATCTTGCCTGAACATTGTCCTCCTGCCCCAGCATCTGTGTGGAGGGAGTCAGAGCTGGGACCCAACCAGGAATCAGAGCACAGAGAGTGTGTGCTGACCTCTGAGAGTCTCTGCTGCCAGCCTTAGTTCGTAGCTCTAGCACACAGAAGTTGTTGGGGCAAAACTGAGATTCTGCAGTGGTTTACAAATTTTATTTTATTTGCTTCACCTTGCAGCTTGCGCCCAGGGGTTGAACTCAAGCCCTCAGCAGTGAAAGCTCTGAGTCCTAACCACTGGATCCCCAAGAGTGATTCAGACTGCGCTTCCACTGCCAAGGGCTTAGGTTCCATCCCTGGTTGAGGAACAAAGATCCTGCAGGCCCCCGGTGTGGCAAAACAAAACAAAAAAAGTGTCTCTCTGGAAAATTTCAGTAACATTTCCAGGTGCCAAAAAACATATTCTTTGTTTCATGGTGAAAACTAATGTCAGTAATCTAGGCTTCGAAGAAAAGTTATGACCAACCTAGATAGCATATTCAAAAGCAGAGACATTACTGTGCCAACAAAGGTCCGTCTAGTCAAGGCTATGGTTTTTCCAGTGGTCATGTATGGATGTAAGAGTTGGACTATAAACAAAGTTGAGCGCCAAAGAATTGATGCTTTTGAAGTGTGGTGTTGGAGAAGACTCTTGAGAGTCCCTTGGACAGCAAGGAGATCCAACCAGTCCATTCTAAAGGAGATCAGTCCTGGGTGTTCATTGGAAGGACTGATGTTGAAGCTGAAACTGTAATACTTTGGCCACCTGATGCGAAGAGCTGACTCATTTGAAAAGACCCTGATGCTGGGAAAGATTGAGGGCAGGAGGAGAAGGGGACGACAGAGGATAAGATGGTTGGATGGCATCACCAACTCAATAGACATGGGTTTGGGTGGACTCCGGGAGTTGGTGATGGACAGGGAGGCCTGGCATGCTGCGATTCATGGGGTCACAAAGAGTCGGACACGACTGAGCGACTGAACTGAACTGAAGTGAACTGAATCTAGGCAGGGTTGGAGATCACCTGATGTTTTGTTATTTAGTTGCTAAGTCATGTCTGACTCTTTGCAACTCCATGGACTGTAGCCCCTCAGGCTCCTCTGTCCAGGGGATCTTCCAGGCAAGAATACTCAAGTGGGTTGCCATTTCCTACTCCAGAGGATCTTCCTAACCCAGGGATAGAACCCAAGTCTCCTGCATTGGCAGGCAGATTCTTTACCACTGAGCCACAGGTATTTTAGACAGTGAGGTTTTATAAAAGTATAACCAAAAAAGATCAAAAATTTTCCTAGATCTGGAATCATTCTTTGTGTGGCAGTCAAGAAATGCCTTGTAAGTGATTTAGCTGGAAATAATTCCTATTCGGCACAGATTGTAGTCTGGGCTCTTCTTAATTTAATATTGTGCTGTATTTAAAGGATATACTGTCAGGTTGTGGGTTTTCTGCACTAGACGTTTGTGGTTCTGTCTGCGTCGTTAAGGTCCTGCCACGTGCCAGCGATGTGAGTGGGGAAGCTGGTTGAAATACTCATTGTCTGCTAGCAGAGAAGTTAGTGTGCGTGGAAAGCAGAGAGAGAGAGATACGTAAGAGACCGCATGTTGTTAGAGAAAGGCCCAAGATGCTGCAGGAGCGAGTGCGTTAATTATCTTCTGTGAGAAACAAATTACCCAGCACTTAGCAGCAATGGGAGCTGGCAGACTTTTTGTTAAGAGCCAGTGATAAATATCTCAGGCTTTGTGAGCTGTCTGTGTCATAGCTACTCAGCTCTCTGTCATAGTGTGTGAGTGCAGGCTTGGAATATGTGAATCCAGGTGTTGGTGAACTGTATTTACAAAACCAGCCGGGCAGCCAGATCTGACCTGTGGGCAGGATTTGCTGCTGGCAGGCCTGCAGTCACCATTGTGATCATCTCCCATCTCCTGTGGGCCAGTGCCTGTGCTGAGGGTCTGGGAATCTGCCTCTTCCTAAGGCTGGAAGGGGGTGGGGGTGTGAGTGGCCCCAGAGAGGGGACGAGAGGTACAGCGCTTTATAGCCCAATCCCAGAAATGACCAGTTACCACTCTGCTGACCTGTCTTCATTGGAGCTGTGGTGGGGTGGTGACACACAGATGTGGGTACTGTCAGGGAACTGGAAGGACCGTTGGGATGAATGTGGGGAACCTGCAGCGGGGCCGAGATGTGCAGTCAGCTCTGAGTCTCACAAGGAAAGTAGGGGTTTACAGCCAAGGCACACGCGGGGGTTGGTCAGCGATGGAGAGTTACTGAGAGGGACGTTGGGGCTGGGCGGTGTAGTGGGAGAGGGATTGAGCCAAACCAACCTCACGGGATTCCTGCTGAAGACAAGCCAGGGCTTTGGACATCACCTGGGATGGGGATTTGGGGGATGGGGAGAGGAACCAGTCAGATGCAGAGAATCTGATGGAGGTGGGGGGAGGGATTCGAGGATCTGATGGAGGTGGGGGTTCTGGCTCAGCTGCCAAGCAGGATTCCTATGAAACTGGACACTTAGAAGTCAGGGTCTCCTGGTCGGAGAGCTTGGCGGGAGTGTTTGTGGCACCGGAGGTGGGATTTGTTGGCACCATTCTCAGTGTGCATCTTCCAGTTGGCTTTCCTGGTAAACTGAGCTCTTTGAAAGCTTGGTCATTTTGTTCTTTCTCTTTTCCCAGCTCAGTCATGTGTCCTGGGCCAGGTCAGTTCTGGTGGCATCTCTGCTCTCATTTATGCAGTAAGTAGAGATGGTTCTGGTTTGTGCTTTGCTGTGCTTGGTGTGGACTGGGGACAGGCAGGTGTACGGCCACCCTGGCATCAGCTCTGTTGACAAGAGGATTAGGGCCCCAGAGTCAGGAAGACTCACGTCCCTTTTATATCATTTAAGTCATAAATGTGGAAGACACCGCAGGGCACCACTCAGCCTCCTGAGTCCTGTGCTTCCCCTGCACAGGCCTCCCTTCCGCAGCTTCCAGGGAGTTTGTGGGTGGGAGGGGCAGAGGGACCCTTCCCCGGGCTCAGAGGGACACAGGTGGGGAGCTCCCTGGATCCTGGTGATTTTACCATGTGCCCCCTTCCCCGCCCAGCTTCACACACAGGTGTAGGTGTTTGTCTGGATCCAGGTCTGAGTGCAGCCTCAAGCAGTGAGTTGGGTCCAGTGGGGAGGGGATCCACAGGGAGGTCAGAATAAGGAAGGCTCACTGTAAAGATGGGTCACTGACTCTTAAGGGCTCAGATGAGAGGGGCTGCAGGAGGCCGGGAGGAGCAGCCCTGCCCACCCAGGACGCCCACTGGGGGCGGGGCCAGGAAGAAGGGGCAGCAGGCTGAGTGGCATCTCCATGGCCCAGTGCCCAGATTTGGAACAGAGCCCCAAGGGGTGCTCTCGAGGAGTGGGCGGGCCTGCCTGCAGTCAGGTCAGGTCAGGTTCGGTTAGGTTTGGCGTGATCACCACTCCTCTAGCAGCACAGACTTGTGCCCACTGAGAAAAGTTGGGGACTGGCCGAGAGCTTCCTGCAACCTGCAGGAAGGCTTCCCAAGCCTGCGACCTGCCTGCAAAATCCTAGTTCACCCAGTGGGTAGGGCGCCTTGTGGGAGGAGGGGGGCTGCATGGACCGGAAGAGGGGGACACGGAGAGATGCTAGCTGGCACCGGATACCCTGCTCGGCCCTCACATACCCCAACGGTACCTCAGGGGCATCTCGGGCATGATAGATGAAGCAGGTCTCTCGCCAAGTGTGGAGTTAATGAAAGTTTTTAAAGTTATCAGAAAACACGATATTTCAGTTCCTCCACTTCCTCTTGTCCAGTATTCTCAAATGTTGCTTAATGTGCTAGAATGTACAGGAAAACATGTCCTGTGTTTAAAAGAAAACAACTGGCAGAGAGACATGTAGATTAAAATTTGAAAGGGTTGTTTTGACTTGAGAAAAATGTTCCTTTCTGTCCTTTGTCGTGAAAGTCTCACTGTGTTTTTCGTTGAGGAGGCTGGCCTCACAGTCAGCTGGGTCACAGATGGTCAGAGTAACTCAGCTGGCTTCCTCCTCCAGCTCCACCAAAGGTCAGCGAAAGGGGAGCTGTCCCAGCTGAGTCAGAACTAAAATAAGAACCTAGCTGAGAGCCAGAAGGCAAACAGGTCGTGGCCACCTTGGTCGTGAAGGTGCTCTGGACGCTCTGCAGAAGAGTTCATCGTAACCCGGCTTTCCCTGAAGTCAACAGTCTCACTCGAAATATTGCCCTTCTGTGTTTGAAAAACAACACCTTCTCGAGTTTGTGTGTTTTGCTCAGGTCACAGTAGATCCCTTAAAAAGGACATTTAGAAATGAGACTGTGTGTTTGTGGTCACAGAATGAGTGACAAGAGAAGTGACCTGAGGGTGGAGGGGCTGCTCCAGGCGCATTTTCCCATGAAAGACGTTAAACACGCAAAGAAAATCTGCCCAGCCTATAAGAGGAATTCTGAGCATGTTCTTCAGGTTAACCAAACCCTGCCCTTCTGAGTGACTATGGGGATGCAGTGGGAGGGGCCTGGAAGCCACTTGCAGATTCCAGCTGCTATGGCAGTCCAGGGGGTTTCGTTACTGAGGGCATGAAGCCAGGCTGAGGTCGTGGGTGGGACCCTTAGATGGAGTCACCCAATCCCGGGGGACCTGGGGCAAGGACATATCTGCCCACTGGCTGGCCCGTCCTGTCCCCTGGGACTTCACATGGGTAGAGCTGGTCCCACTGGCTGGGAGCTGGGGGAGCCTAAGGGCCTGGTTGGGAGGCGTGTCTGTGCGGGCTGGCCCCTTTGCAGGAGGAGCAGGCTTAGGGCATCGCGAATTCCACAGCTCCCAGACACAGGTCAGCCAGCACAGGCCAGAACCCAGAGGAGCTTCCAGGAGGAACTGGGCGTGGGCAGGCCTGGAAGGCCGGAAGCTGGGGAGGAAGGGCCTACATGTCTCTGTCCTGTTGGACAGTGTCTGCAGAGCTGGGAGTGTTTTATCATCACTGGTCAAGGCGACTGTCAGCAGCCCTCCCCACTCGTGGAAACACAAGTGTGTATGGTTTTGAACAGGAGCAGAGATTAGGTGTCAGTGGGCTGCCTCTGTGTGGCAGGACTTAGTAAGTCTTCCCTGCTTCTTGTCCCTCATCTGTAATAAGCTGCATGTGTTTGGAGTTGGGGAGTCCAGCCCCCCACAGAGCCATGCAGTCTGCCCCCCCATCCCAGAGCCCACAGGGTCCCCACCAGGGGGCTGACCACCTGCCCATCATTCCCCAGTTTTCTGCTGTTAAAGATTGTGCCTCTTGCTCCTGTTGATGGAAATAATCAATAAACAATCCACAATAGGAATAGAGAGAAGCTTGTGACTTTCTGAGCCAAACTGCGGACTGTAACCCAGAAGACAGCCACTTGGGTGACTGAGAATCTGCTCCAAGGAAGCCGGGTCTCAGTACAGTTTTCTCTTTGTCAGAACAGAGACCATTAAACACGTCAGGGACGCATTCCTTCAAGGTTGAAAAACAACAGGCCAGCGCGTGCAGAGACAACGTGGCCTTGGCCCCTGGGAGGGAGTCATCGTCTGAGGACTAGTACTGGCGTCCTGGAAGGGCAGCGTTTAACCTTTACTTTAACAAGGACATTCTTTACTTCTGGTCAGTGTGTCCTTTTCTCTAATAATTAAAGCAGGTGTATGATATATGCCTCATAGGCCACAAACAGGTATAAACTTGGAAGTAAGTCCTGTTTGAGCCAGAGTGGCATCCCCAGGCCCGTGTGTGAGGACCCCTCTCAGGCCCCCACCGGGCTGGGCCTACACAGCAGGTGACAGGGGTGCAGCCCCCCTTGCACCTGGTGGAGGACGAGAGCACCTGAGCTCTGCACTCTGACCCTTCCTGCTGCGTGGCTTCCTTCTGCTCTGCAGCCGCAAGCACTCTGACCAAGGGGCAGAACATCACGGGAGCAGCAGCATCCTGTGCTCTGGCTACCCTCACCTCTGTCCTCCTGTGGAGGAAATGGGCGTTTGTGCCAGAAACGGGGGCGTGAGAAGGAACCTGCCAGCACCAATGTCTTTACTTCATGTCACAGTTGTTTTGTTTTAGTAGAAAAGGAAAATCAGAGTGAATCTCCCATTTGAGTGAAATAGAGAGAGAGTGAGGGCTTCCCAAGTGAACTAGTGGTAAAAAAAAAAAAAAAACAAAACAAACCCGCCTGCCAATGCAGGAGATGCCAGAGGCCGGGTTCAATCCCTGGGTCAGGAAGATCCCCTGAGGAGGGCATGGCAACCCACTCCAGTGTTCTTGCCTGGGAAGCCCCGTGGACAGAGAAGCCGGCAGGCTACAGTCCATGGGGTCGCAAAGAGTTTAACACGACTGAGCACACATGCACACACACCCAGTAACACGACTGAGCACACATGCACACACACCCAGAGAAACAGTGAACACAGTCAGTCTGCCGTGTGGTAACTTAATCAGGATGTCCCCACATGCTGGATACACGGGGCTCTTGGAGCCGGAGGTCTTGGAAGCTCCTGCCAGGCGCTGGGGTAACAACAGCACGGGACTGCACCCACAGAAGGGGGAGCATTGACCTGTACGTTTCTATGTCGGAGTCCGTTTCCCAGGCAGTCGGTCAGCACGTTCCACTTGGTGTTTACCAACCACGTAGATGAGGACCTGCCATGTAGCTCTGCTCAGTGCTGTGTAATTACCTTATGGGAGAAGAATCTGGAAAACAGGGAATGTCTGTATATGCATAACTGATTCACTTTGCTGTCTGGAAGAAAGTAATAACATTGTAAATCAACTATACTCAAATAAAAATTTAAAAACCCACGTAGATGAAATGTTTGGTAGTGATGCATGTAATTCAGTTGAATTCAATGTAATTCAATTCAAATAATTCCAAAATTATTTGAGAGGATTTGAATTTTAAAAGTACCAGTTATAAAAAGTTGCTTTTTAACTTTGCCAAACATGCTCGGGCTTCTGTCCAGGCCCTCGTTGTTTGAGCTCTTAGGAACAGCTGCCATTCTTGGTCTGTTACCTTGGGGCAGGTTATTCATCTCGGGCAGGGTGTTACATCAGGGGCAGAACTTGTTCTGGCTGAAATCATGGCATCGGCTGGGCTGGTGGACTTGCAGCCTTTCGTGCAGCACGTGGGAGGGCGGAACACCAGATTGCAGGATGCGGGAATGGTCAGCTCAGCAGCAGACGAGCTGCGTGTGGTTCCGCATCCAACAGGCTGTTGGGTGCACTCAGCCTGGGTCCTGAACCCTCCTGCTGTGGTCTGAATGTTTGTGCACCCCCAAAATTGCTATGTTGAGATCCTGACCCCTGAGGCTTGTGAGGCCATGAGGTCAGGTGTGAAGGTCTCTTGAATGGGACCCGTGGAGCCCCTGTCCCTCCACCACGGGAGGGCTCAGCGAGGAGGCGCCAGCCAGAACCCAGGGGTAGGGGCAGAGTCCTCACCTGGTCAGGCCACACTGGCCATCCTGGTGCCTTGGTCCTGGGCTTGCTGCCTCCAGGACCGTGACACGTGAACTTCCGTTGTTTATAAGCCACCTGGCCAGTGGTGTTTTATTACAGTGACTCTAAGGGACTAAGACTCGGCCCAGTAGATGAGAAAATGGTCAGAGCTCATGAAATACAAGCCTCTCCAGTCTGGATGGATGCCAGGGACGTCTGGGGTACAGACCTGTCCTGTGGGATCTGCCAGAGAGACTCCATGTCAGCCATGATGAGGAGGGAGGTTGATCAGACAATGGAAGCCCTCTGGAGAACCTCTGGGAATCCTAGAACCCAGGAAACTACCTCACAGGCCCACTGCTCAAAGCTGGCCTTGAGGTGTTTTATATTAAAACAGCTTCCCACTTGCTTCAAGGCTGTCTTGCTGCACTGTGCAGGCTGTAGTGATCTCGGTCAAGGGAGTTCAGATAAATGTTTTCTTATGGTTACAATCACAATCTAAAAGAATTGTTTGCATTTCTTAGAGTGACATTATTAAGTGCCAGAAATGGTTTAAAAGTAACAAAAGGCCTGGATATAAAAATTGAGCAATGGTGTTGATTTGGCCTCAAATTACCCCTTGTCCTCTTGGAGGAATAACTCATGTCCAATCTGTGTGGCTGGGTGGGGATGTGAGGGACCAGCTGGGTGGCCCGTGCGGCCCCCACCGATCGGTGCCACGTGGTTGCCCGTCCACCCTCAGCTTCTGGACCCTGGGGAGCAACACACTGTTACCTTCGTGAATCTTGTAGGGAACATGCGTGGCTCCCGGCCACACGCAGGCTCCCTGTGCTGAGTGGGTCGGGCACCTCTTACATACCCGCTAGGTCTGCAGAACACGCTACAAGCACACAGTAGGAATTCCTAATGTTCTGATGTGACAGCACATAGTGTTAGGAAGTAACTAACACAGGCAATTACTTTGTAAGAAGCTGAGACCCCCCAAAAGAACAGTGGCCCCCTGCTGCCCAGGAGATGCCCTCAGGCTGTGTTGAAGACTCTAGGGGCTGAGAGGTGGGACTGGACAGGCTGCCCCCTCCCCCATCTACTCCCCAGGCCCCAGATCCCCACCGCTGCAGGGCTGACAGTGCTCAACCCTGTGGAAGGAGCACAGCCAGGTGCAGAGCATCCCTTATCCTTTACCCGAGATGCAGACCCAGGAGGACTGGTCGCTGAGTTACAGGCTCTTACAGGCTGACTGGGGCCAAACAGGAGGAGTTGTAACTGGACACGGGCTCTCTCCCTGGGCTCTCTCTCTGGCGCCCCTTCGGGAGCCTGGGACGGAGCTGTCACTGCCCAGAGCCGTGGAGGGAGCGGGTTCCTGCCAGCGCCCCCACCGGCTGTTACTTCCCCTGGAGGGCGGCCACAAAGCCAGTCCTTTGTCAGGGGAGGGCCCTGCAGTTTCCAGACCCACCGCAAGCTCTGGACCGGAAGGGCTGCATGATCCTGGAGCAGCTGACGTGTGGGAACCGGGAGGGGAGTGCGGGGGAGTGACCAGGGGAGCCGCCTGGGTGTCCTGCGTCCCTCCATCCCTTGTCCCTCAGTCCTGCCGCTCCCAACATGGCACTCCGGGGCCTGCGCCCAGCCGTCATCCCGGAGGACCAGGAGGTCCCCCCGGCGGCCCGTAATGGGGAGCATCGGGGTCTCAGCAGCCAGGACGAGAGGGCCGAGTCCAGGCTGCAGCGCCGGCACAGCGATGTCAGGGTCTACAAGGAGTTCTGTGACTTTTACGCCAAATTGTGAGTGGCCCCCTCCCGGGCCCCCTCCTGGGGCTGGAGTTCACTGCCTTGGGGTTTGACCTGCACCTTCAGTAGGTCTCCTGCCAGGACTGGAGGTGGGGGGTGAGGATGCCCAGGACGAAGTGCAGAAAAGAAGGGAGGAGAGAAGGAAGGTGCTGCCTACAGGCAGGAGGCGGGCCCTGCTGACTCCTCCTGGGAGCTGGAGTGGAATCACCGCATCTCCATCTCCTGGTGTGCTTAGCAGGGAGGGAAGTTTACCTGGCCTGAGTCTCTGCTTCCTCCATCCACTCCCTGTGCTTTCGAAATAGATATCCTGCTTCTCTTTACCTGAGACAGCAAGCTTCTGACGAGCTCTAAGACCAATGGGACCAATACAGTTACACTGTAACCAGAATGCTTGGTGAACTCGAAGTGCTTTGGGGGCTCACATTCCTGCACTTTAATGCTAGAATATACGTTTCACACACTTCGATAAACAAGGCACTTGAATAGCAGAAGGCTCGGTGATGTCAGGTTTTCTGTGTGCGGCCGATTTGTGGAGGCGGATCTGTGGAGGCAGATCGGCTGAGACAGTTGTGACCAGACCACCACCAAGGCTTTCATGCTCCCCAGGCATACATTTCCCACCATGGAAATCCTCTCTGAAACATTAGCCTGTTAATTGTAACTAATCCGACGGCAGCTCACCCTGACTTTTACAAGTAGCTTCTATCATGTGCAGTAACCGTGTCGGTCACTGTGAGAAGACTGAACAGGTCAGTGTTCAGTGTGGGCCTCACTTTACCGTCTGGGGGTATTGACCGCGGGGGGCTGTGCCCCGAGCGAGGGTCAGGGCTGTACAGGAACTCTGCATCTTCCACTGAATTTTGCTGTAAACCTGAAACTGCTCAAAAACAGCCCATTAAAAAATATATATACGTACAGTGCCAGCGGGTCAGGGAGGAAGAGCAAGGTAAGCAGTTAAGTAGGTTGGTGAGATTATTGGTTTGTTAGGGCTTCTTTCCTCAAAGTTTCTGCTAATGTTCTCTTTCCTTTGTTTTCTTGCTAGTTGTTGAAATGAACAGTTCTTCAAAAACACAGAACTTTATCTCTAAGACTAATTTACTTTTCCTGTGTGTGGGGGAAAACTTGCTTTTATAATGTCTCTGCCTGTTTTCTAACTACATTCTAATCTGTGAGTATTTGAACTTGAGTGTAAATGGTCTGTAGTGTAATGAGCATAAATGGGTCAGTGATAAACAATTTGATATGGGGACCCATTCATAGTCTTAAAAAATATTGAGGTCTCCAAATACCTCTTGTCTTTAAAAATATTGAGGTCTCCAAATACCTCTTATTTTATCGGTATTTACTGTATTAGAAAATAAAACTGAGAAAAATTTTAAGTGATAGTTCGTGTAAAATAACAACATGCTCATTACACATTAATAATATTAACATTAATTTTATATGAAATGCGTTTCCAAAATGACAAAACCCTGGTAGAAAGAGTGGCATTGTGTTAACATTTTTGCAAATTGTGTGTGTGATTAGTTCATGTAAAATAACAACATGCTCATTACACATTAATAATATTAATATTAATTTTATATGAAATGCGTTTCCAAAATGACAAAACCCTGGTAGAAAGAGTGGCATTGTGTTAACATTTTTGCAAATTGTGTGTCTCAGTAAAGCCATGCCACCTGCCTTCATCCTTCTGGAAGATGTTGTTTTGAATGAAGTTTATAAAGAAATTGTGGCCCCTGTAGAGACGTGGGGAAGAGGGGAGCCTTTCCTCCCGGAGAATGTCACCAATCTGGGAAATCAGTATTCAGGGCACTCCAGGGTTTCTCCTGTAGCTCTCTTGGAATTCTGCTAAAATCACTGAGAATTCAGTGACTCTTTTGAGAGAATTTTAAATTAGTAACAGTGCTTGATGTTTGAGTAGCTCTTTTTGGTTTCCAAAGTGGTTTTATAGGCTTTTTCTTATTCAACTCTTGGAGCAGTACTGGGCCCGTGGGGGCGGCTGTGGGCCACCGCACGTTGTCGAGGAGCACCTGTGGATTTTGGTCCCTGTTGGGAGAAGGGGACCAGAACCAAACTGCCCTCGTTTGTCCAGCTTGCAGCAGAGCCGGGTGACAAGGGAGAGATGGCTTCTCTCCCTGATCCCCAGTACTTTTTCAACAACAAATAGAAAGTTCGCTTCAGTACGGGACTTAGGTCAAGTTTGCCAAGTGTCAAGGCCACGTCCCTCCCTTCCTTTCCTGGCAACGCTTTAATCGAGTTTTGTTGGTGTGGGGTCGTGGACATGGACTTCTGCATGGGGTGTGAAGTCGACAAAGCAGGATGTTGCTCTGTGAGACCGTTGCCAGGAGAGGGCGGGGTCGTCTTCCGTGGGAGTGGGGGTGAGGTGTGCTCTGTGCAGACCTTGCTGAGGAAGCAGTGAGATGTGGGCTGTGATGGGGACAAGGCAGCGGTCCTCCAAGGGTGGGGGGAACTCCTCCTCCCCCTTGGGGGCTGGGCAGGCTGCGGAGGTTGGCAGTGACTGCCCAAGGAGGGCTGAGTGGGTGTCTGGGGGCTCAGACGCTGCCCCTGGGACCCGACACACAGCGGAGCGCATGCTCTGAGTGGGCGTCTGGGTATCTTAAAATAAACCCGCAAATCATGAAGCTGCCGGGCCAGCACCAGCTCTGCCAGGGCCTTCCCCCTGGGGGCCGTCCAGAGACCCAACAGTCCTTCACCGGAGCCCACAGTCTGGAGAGATCTGATAGGGGGTTCGGTCAGGTGCTTTCCCTTTACTGAATGCACCCGAGTGTTCGGAGTCCAGGGGAGCCCTGGCTGGTAGCTCCTCAGCTGGGGTCTTGTCATGGTTCCTCTTTCCTGACAGGTCTCTCAGGTCCTGTCGAGCATGATACCGTCATCCCATTGTGGCTCCTGGGCGGGGGAACTGGGATTCTGGGCCTGAGTCTCCCCTGAACCAGACAGCTGTGTGATGCTGGGCTTGTCAGTCTCTGGACCTGCACATCACCGGCTATAAAATGGTCTCAGGATGGGAAATTCTGTGGCTTTCAGATCCATCTCCCAATGACCGTGTTCGGATCTGTCTCCTAGCGTCCATGTTTGGCATTTGTACCCCCGTCGGACTGTAGGACTGAAGCTGCTTTGGCAGGGCCTCACCAGTCGGGTCCTGTATCTGGGCTGTGCCTTCAGCATGTCCAGACCATGTTTGGGGGGAGTTCAGTGAAGCCAATGTCAGGCCCTCAGTTCAATTCTTTGAGGTGGCTCATGAGGCTCCCCTGCAGCCCTGGCTCCTCACGGGCTGGGCAGGGGGTAGGGTGCCCTCTGGGCTGTTGGGAGGAGGATGCAGGATGTTAGCGAACCAGAGGGTCTGCACCCAGATGCCACGTGAGAAAGTGGGCTTGAGACCTTGGGTCGCAGGCAGGAAGCCAGCTTTATGGACAAGACATGGTTGTTGTGACCCCAGACCAAGCTGTCAGGAAGAGCTGCCATCTGTGACCCATATCCCCTGTCTGTCTGTTGCAGCAACATGGCCAATGCCCTGGCCAACGCCAGCTGCGAGCGCTGCCGGGGCGGCTTTGCGCCCGCTGAGAAGATTGTCAACAGCAATGGCGAGCTCTACCACGAGCAGTGCTTCGTGTGCGCCCAGTGCTTCCAGCAGTTCCCGGAGGGCCTCTTCTATGAGGTGGGTGTGGGTGAGCTGCGGGGGCGGGGCAGTGATGGTGGGTGGTGGTGAGGGCTGGGCAGTGATGCTGTGTTGGTGGGGGCTGGGCAGTGACGATGGAGTTGGGGAGCCGGGCAGTGGGAGCTGGGCAGTGATGCTGTGTTGGTAGGGGCTGGGCAGTGATGGTGGGTGGTGGTGAGGGCTGGGCAGTGAAGCTGGGTGGTGGTCAGCCCTGTGAATGCCCCCCAGCACCTGTGTCCTAAAGGGGCTCTTATTTGTGGGGTGGGGGCACCCCTTCTTATCCTGTTCTTCTCAGTGTCTCCTCTTCTTTCCCAAACACCTATTCTTCCTGATCCTATGGTTGTTACCATGGGTGCTGGGCGCAAGTGTGTTCATGCTGACTGGCCTGAAATGCCCCCTCATGTCTGCTTTGGGGCTTGTCTAGGGACGGCCTCAACCTGGGAGTGAGGACAACAGTGTATGTGTGTGTGTGTGTCTGTCTGTCTGTATGTTCTGTGTGTTTCTATGTATATATCTGTGTCTGTATGTGTCTGTGTATATCTATGTGTGTGGTGTGTGTCTGCGTGGTCTGTGTGTGTGGCTGTGTATGTGTGTGGCTGTGCTTGTGTCTATGTGTGAGTGCGTGCCTGTGTGATCACCTCCTTGTGTGTCTGCACGTGTGTCTCTATATGGTGATATGTGTACACAGTTATGTGACACCCAGAGGCGGCTACTGTTTGGTTTCTCCTCCTGCAGATTTTAAACTTTTCCTGTTTTACAAGCCATTCCTGAGGAAGGAAAGGTGGCTTTTAGAGGTCATTAGTAAGTCAGTTGTTGGTCATTCCGACAGTGTTTTCCCATAGGAATGGGGCCTGGGAGCGGGGCTCGCAGCCAGCCTGTAGAAGTCATGGGGCCGCAGAGCAGAGCAGTGGGTGTGTCGGGACAAACTCCAGAACACCGTGTTGCTCAGACACATCTTTTCAGCTCCTACTGTGTTCCCAGAACACACATTCTCTACGACAGAAACCCTCGCTGTCAGAACAGGAATCTCTCTTTCTGTCAAGGGTGATAGCCTTCAGGGGACCATGGTTCTGGGGACCGAGCAGGGCTCTCCAGTCCCTAAGCTGGTGCAGGGGAGGCCGTGGCCCCTGGCGCCCAGGCCCGCAGAACAGTCCTGGGGGTCCAGGGAGCCTGTCCCAAGGAGACGTCGGTCTCCACACTTGTAAAGCCCTCTACCTGCCTGATCTCCTTCTCGAGGCCCAGAGAGGCTACGTGCCCTTGACAAGAGCAGACTAGTGACGTAATAGGGTTATACCTCAGTTTGGTCTCTGATATCTGATATGGTTTTCTTTCCCTGACCTACTATTTTCAGAGCTAAGATTTTTACTGAAATGGGTAATTATGGCAGTGGCCTTATGAGAGATTCTAAGGAGGAAAAGAGAAGACGCAGGCTCCTATCTCCACAGCTTGCTGTTGCCTCTCCATCACTTTCTTTTCCCCATACTGTGAGAAGGATACAAGCAGTCCCCCAAATAGAAAACGTTAATAAACTAGATAACATTGAACTCCAAGTCTTCTAGGTGTCAGGCATCCTTATCAGTGGAGGACTGAAATCACTGTGAGGGAAAGAGGGGTCCTGCTTACCTCGGTAGGATATGCTGCTCGTGCGAATAATCAAACAGTAAATGCAAAGTAACACTTGTAACATGCTTTCCTAAAAACTATTGATCAATTGATAGATTGACTTGGCTACATCAGAATCTTCACTGCATCATGTGGGATCTTTGATTTTGGTGCAAAGGCTCTCTAGTCGAGGCACACAGGCTTCGTAGTTGAGGCACACGGGCTTGGTAGTTATGGCACGTGGGCTTGACTGGTCCTCCACTTGTGGAATCTTCTGGGACCAGGGATCAAACTCATGTCCCCTGCATAACCACTGGATGGCCGGGGAAGTCCCGATACTCACATTTTGATCATTTGTATAGTAATAATCTTTGTAATGGGCTTCCCTGGTGGCTCAGATGGTAAAGAATCCATGTGCAATGCAGGAGATCTGGGTTCGATCCCTGGGTTGGGAAGATCCCCTGGAGGATGGCATAGCAACCCACTCCAGTATTCTTGCCTGGAGAATTCCATGGACAGAGGAGCCTGGCGGGCTACAGTCCATGGGGTCTCTAAGAGTCGGACATGACTGAGTGACTAAGCACTGCACATCACACAAAAGTGTTGACAGTTAAAATAGGCTAGAATATTTACTGTCTGTAAATTTGTTTTTTCAACATGGGGAGAGGGGTCTGTGGTTCTCCTCCACCCTGAAGGTGGGGTTTGAGCCAAGACCTGGTGAAACCTGGTGAGCAGGGGTCTCATTGCTGTCTGGAGGCGGAGGGTCACTTCTGGTCTCAGCTGGTCAGGAAGCCTGTCTGTATCCACACGCAGGCATGTGGAAGGTGCCAGAAGGTGCCCCTCTGCTTCACAGGCCTTAGGAAGATGATGGATCCTAGGGCTGTCTCCTACTCAGAGGGGCCGGTATTTTCTGTTTCAGTTTGAAGGAAGGAAGTACTGTGAACATGACTTCCAGATGCTCTTTGCTCCTTGCTGTCATCAGTGTGGTAAGTGTTGGTGCCCAACCTGCCGTGAAAAGTAAGTTTCCTCCTGCAGGACTTCCTCCCACGAGCTGTGTAGGAGGGAGAGTCATCAGGTGCTTGTCAGCCGCACTCCCCGTCATCGAGGTTAACCACCTGGAAGAGTCCCAGCCCGAGAGCTCCGGTTCTCATGGCCCGAGGGGTGACTGACCCCAGGACCTGCTGGGCTTCCATGCAGTTCCCTTTTGTCAATGCAGTTGGTGGGGGGCAGCAGGGACCTCGAGAGGCACAGGGGTGGCCTGCCGGTCACACAGCCGGAGAACGTGGGATTAGCGAGTAGATGCTGAGAAGCCTAGATGCAGGAAGAAGTTAAGTCTGCGTTACAAGAAAGCAGGCTGTGGATTTCTGCTTTCTGTGCCCATGACCTCATATAACCACAGGCCTTGGAGAGGGAGAGCCCACACCTTGTTTAGAAAAGGAGAGCAGACCCAGAGATGAGAAGATGGCCCGAGAATGTGGCTGCAGGGCCAAACACAAGGGCTCAGGGGACACGGAGGCGTTTTTCTAACACAGCACCTCCTGTGGGATCCTAGCACAGGGAGAATGGTTTCCCGGGGCTGTGGGCAGGGAGGCCGAGCTACGGCCTGAGTGTCCCTCCCGCAGGTGAATTCATCATCGGCCGGGTGATCAAAGCCATGAACAACAGCTGGCACCCCGAGTGCTTCCGCTGTGACCTGTGCCAGGAGGTCTTGGCCGACATTGGTTTCGTCAAGAACGCCGGGAGGTATGAGCAGGGCACCAGTCCCCTCAGGGCAGGTGGGTGGGTGGGCAGGGTGGTGCGGCAGGGTCGCCTGTGCTCCAGGTCATGCGCGTGCACTGTGGCTGGCCGGGCCTGTGGGGGACGCCCTGGCATTGTCCTGCATCTGGCATGGCTGCTAGGGGGATCTTTTAAGTGCTACCTGATCATCTGAGTGGGAGTAAGTAGCTTCCTGTGGAAAGTGGGGCTTGGTTCTGCTCTTGAAACACAGCAGTGATTTTTAAGAAACGGTCTCTTGAATTTCTTTGCATAGATATGGGAAGCTTTTCTTTTTTTTTTTTTAATTATTAGAAGAACGTTGGATTTTAAATGTCAGCTTCTGTGGCTCTGTTTAGGCACCTGTGTCGCCCCTGTCATAACCGGGAGAAAGCCCGGGGCCTCGGCAAATACATCTGCCAGAAGTGCCACGCCATCATCGATGAGCAGCCATTGATATTCAAGAACGACCCCTACCATCCAGACCACTTCAACTGCGCCAACTGCGGGTAGGCCCACGTTCTCTTGCTTACTGTACAGACAGTGGAAATAAGTGAACACACTGACCTGGGTATTACTGTTACTCCGGCACCCAAACTGGTTTTTTTCAGCTTTTAATCCGGAAAATGTTAAACCTATAGGAGAGTCAAGAGACTCATACACAGAGAACCCCAGACCCTTCATGAAGTCTCACTGGGTAACATGTTGCCGTGTGTGTGTGTGTGTACAAGTGTGCATAAACATGTACCTTTAAATGTGTGTACTTAGTCACTCAGTCATGTCTGACTCTTGAGACACCACAGACTGTAGTCCACCAGGCTCCTCTGTCCATGGGATTTCCCAGGCAAGAATCCTGGAGTGGGTTGCCATGCCCTCCTCCAGGGGGATCTTCCCAACCCAGGGATCAAACCTGTGTCTCCTGCATTGGCAGGTGGATTCTTTACCACTGTGCCACCTGGGAAGCCCTAATACATTTGAATAATCAGCTCATATTAAAATATCCCCAGTGATCCCCACAGCTATTTTTCATCACATTGTTTTTAATACAGGGTCCCCTCTTCCATGCAAAGAAAAAAACTTTAAATGGTCTTATCTTTGTATCCAAGTGGATATAATTATCACAGTTGTAACCATTAGTGTTTAAACTACATCTATTTACTTTGGCTCTCTATTTACATCTGTTTTTTCTTCAGAAGCTCAGGATATGTTGTTAGGCTATGTGTTTCACAGTCTGCTGTGTAGTATAAGAATTTAATGGAAAAGGTACTTGACCATAGTCAGCATGACTGTCCTGGCTGTTACCACGGGGAGTAGAGAACTGCAGTGAAAGCTGACAGACAGCTTATTTGGGGGATTCAGTTCCGGCTTGGTCTGGTTTTCTTGCCTGTCCTCCCTCTGTTCATTCTCCATGAGCACTTCTCCTAAAGAACCTTTTAAAAACAGATGAAATCCATCTTGTTTGGGGGCCACCTCGGTTTATTAACTCAGGAGACTGAAGACAGTAATGAACTCAAGCATTTGTCAGGGGAGCGGTCTGGGCGTTTGGTCTGTATGTTTTCTGCGAACCTAAAGCTGTTCTTAGCAGGTTGTTAGTGAGTGTCAGGAAGTGGAACTGGTCTCCACACTCTTGTTATTTTAGGAAGGTAGCATTAGCAGGTCTGTCCCTGGGCCTGCATCCCTCTCCCCCAGCTTCTTAAGGAAAACAAGGAGGGACTCTATAATAAAAGTGACAGCAGAGACAAGGGGCCACGTGGGGGTACGTCTGACTGGTTGTCATTGGGTGATGTTTATGTTGACACGAATATGAAGCCTGCTGAAGCTGTTCAATCACTGTGACCACCTCTCGGGGGAACAAGCAGTTATGGGGTTGTTGCGGTAGTCTATTCAGATGCCTTATCTCAGGGCGTCAGCCACACCAGCCACCGGCTCTCCCCTTGCTGATGGTACTCAGTGGTTCTTCTCTCGGGCAGGAAGGAGCTGACTGCTGATGCCCGGGAGCTCAAGGGGGAGCTGTACTGCCTGCCATGCCACGACAAGATGGGGGTGCCCATCTGCGGTGCCTGCCGCCGGCCCATCGAGGGGCGTGTGGTGAATGCCATGGGCAAGCAGTGGCACGTGGAGGTGAGTGCCCATGGCAGGGTGACCGGGCCCTCGCACACCCAAGGCTCAGGGGTGCCAACAAGGCTGGGGGATGCTGAGGGGTGAGTGGGGGCACTTGGTGACTGTCAACTTTGTGGAAAACTAAGAACGTAGACGGCACGGTGCTGTGATCAGCCTGTGACGGTGCGGGGAGACTTGGTTCCTGGTCCAACCCAGAGAGGCATCCACATATCCTCTCTTTTCTCATTCTGCTGTTGAGTCAGAGCCTCCAGATGCTGGATGAAAGCTGGGATGACCCTGGTCACTTCAGGGTCGCTTGTGACCCAGATGACACCAGCACCTAGGCTTTCATGGATCTTCTCTTTAGCTCTGGAGCTTTGCTTCACTACATAAATAAAACATGCTGATGCAAATATGACCTAATGCCATTTCTTTCAGCATTTTGTTTGTGCTAAGTGTGAGAAGCCATTCCTTGGACATCGCCATTACGAGAGGAAGGGCCTGGCATACTGTGAAACCCACTACAACCAGGTAGAGATGGGCTCTTTGGATGTGACACACACTTAGGTGAACTTGAGCTTCTCCACAGTTACGTGCAGAGAGAGCTCTGGGGAAATGTACACTGGGCTATACACGTGGCTTTTTAACTTTTTATTTGTAAAATCACTTCATACTCAGAAAAAAGTGGTAAAATAATAAATACAAAGAAAATACCTACATGTTGTACTCAGATTCAGTACCTACTTCATCACGTGTGTGTCCTTCCTGCCTTCTCTGACACACACATAAATGCTCGTCTCATTGTATGCGAGTCAATGTATACGTACAAAAGCGTGCCGATTCTTTTCTAAATCATTTGATGATAAATTCCCTGTGGTCCTTTACCCCTAATGCTTCAGCGTGTACTTCCCAAGAATATGGGACTCACTTGTATAACCACTGTTATCATTGATTACTCTGTCCATTCCAGTTTTGTCACTTTACCGAGTAATGTCCTTCTGGCCTGTTTTCCACTCCAGTGCTGGGCCCAGTCCAGGGTTCTCATGCTCCTTTACCGTCCTGAAATCTCCAGAGCCGTGTTTTGTTTTCCATCAAGATGAATAGTAAATTGTTTTCATTGTAGTAAGTAAAAACTAGTCAGTGAACATTTACTGATCATCTCTAGTAACAGCAAATTCTGAGTTTAGGTATAGCCAGGCTATTTTTTTTTTAATTGAAGGATAATTGTTTTACAATATTGTGTTGGCATCTGCCACACATCAATGTAAATCAGCCACAGGTATACATATATCCCCTCCTTCCTGAAATCTCTTCCCATCTCCCATGCTTCCGACTTCTCTAGGTGGTCACAGAGCACTCGGTTGAGCTCCCTGTGTCACACAGAAAATTCCCTCTTGTTATCTTTTTTACATATGGTAATGTATATGTTTCCACACTATCCTGTCAATTCAATGGAATATTACTCAGCTGTAAAAAAAGAACTCATTTGCGTCAGTCCTACTGAGGTGGATAAAGCTAGAGCCTATTATACAGAGTAAAGTAAGTCAGAAAGAAAAATATTGTATGTTAATGCATGTATATGGAAGCTAGAAACATGCTGTAGGGTATTTGTTTTTAAGTTCTACGAAGAACTGAAATTATATTAAATGTTTGGTATTCTGATACTTAGTTGTAACATATCTTTAATTTTACCACTTTTTTTTTGTCTTTTCCCGTTTCCAGCTATTTGGTGATGTTTGTTTCCACTGCAACCGTGTTATAGAAGGCGATGGTGAGCACCTGTAGGGCACCTTTGGACACAAAACCCCTGGGTCATGTGAAAATTGGAAAATGTTGTGATGGTCATCGGTTACTTTTCCTCTTTCTTTGGCGTATTTCCCAAGTGATCTCTAGCCGTGAAATGCTAACTCCTAAGAATCAAACTTGTTGCTCATTTTTGATGACACTTTAGGCCAGTGCTGCAAGGTCGTTACCATAGAAACGACTGACCCCGAGTCTTGCTTCTCCCTCCCATCCCTGGAATTACTTTCCGTGGAAGCTGCGGGGTGTGTTCATTAGGAGCACTTGGGGAGGGTCCCCTGAACCCTGCAGACGTGAACACCTGGTGGTTGTCTCTAGACCTTTCCAGAACCTGCCCCCTGGTCCCATGTGAGGAGGCCTGATTGACTAGCATGGAAAGGAAGCAGCTGTTTGCCAGCAGTCATTAGCAGATTCTGCCAGAAGCTTCCTGGTGAAGTTGTAAACACTGCTGTTTCCAGCCTGCTTCATGCCTCTGGGCAGAGAGCCGAATTTGGGAAATACTTTCTGAAACACTGCCCAAGTGCCCTTTGTGAAGGGGTGGCTTCAGGAAAGTGATCTTTAGTGCCAGTGGAAATAAATCTCACCTCCGTCTGCGGGAGGCAGTTGCCAGGAGAGAGAAGCGGGCAGAGGAGCTTAGTGTCTGCTTGGAAGGCAGACTCACCCCGGCTGGTGGGTTAGCACCTGGCTCCTGTTTCAGTTACTTACCTAGTTCAGACTACCTTGCTGGGCAGGTGGCAGGAGGCAGGTAGCGGTGCCAGTAGAGTTGGGCCGCACCTTCACAGCTGGGGAGTGGGGGCTCTGATGGGGAGACTTGGCATCTGCTGTTCAGATGCCTCGAAACATTAACCATCACTACAGGTTGAAAGGCAGTGGTGGCCTTCCCTGAGGTGAGGCCTGCAGTTGTGGGAGATAGATGCAGAGCTGAGATTGTGTGTTCTAACAGTGTGATAGATAAATTAGTGAGTAACTTCAACTGATTCTGTGAGTATCAGTTAATGGCACTGAGATGCTTAGTGCCATGTGTGGTTCTTTTGTGAGGAAAGCCCTAGAGAACCGGCCTGGGGAAGGGGTTGGTGGTGAGCCGAGCTGTGGGTGAGTGACCATCTCCTCTCTCCCCAGTGGTTTCCGCCCTCAACAAGGCCTGGTGTGTGCACTGCTTTGCCTGCTCCACTTGCAGCGCCAAGCTGACACTCAAGTAAGTGTGTGCTGGGCCTGCGAGCCCTTGGGTGGGACGCGCGGGGAACATTGTGGAGAGCATTCAGTGTTGGAAAAGTAGGACCTGATGCTTCTTGATTCTTTCTGTCCAGGCCTTCTCAAAGCAAAGGTTCCTCCTTTAATCGTTCCCTCTTTTCTTTTGTTCCTTCTCTGTCCTACACAAAGGGATAAGTTTGTTGAGATTGATCTAAAGCCAGTCTGCAAACATTGTTATGAGAAAATGCCAGAAGAATTTAAGAGGAGACTTGCCAAGCGGGAGAGAGAAGCCAAGGATAAGGACAAGCAGAAAAAGAAAAAGCCAGTCTGTCTGTGAGCTTTTCTGTCCCTCTGCCACCATTTCTACTACTTTCTCCTGTGGTTAGTCCTCCAGAATACATGTTGATCCTGGTTTTGTCTCCTACTTTTCTTGTTTCTTTTTGGCATGTATTTGTAGCTGCCAGAGGCTGACATAGATGGGCTTGTCCTGTGTAGAGCTGATCTTTTTGCCTAATTATTAAAAATTACACTCTTTAATAGGGTCCACCCTTCACATAACCTGTACTGCACTTGCTTCCTTGAATCTGTAGACTCTCTCAGCTCATTTTTTAATCACAATATGGTATAGATTTCTTTTTTTTCCAGTGGATTCAAAGGGAAGAATTCTAATCTCTTAATAGGTACTGTAAAAGTTTCAAAGTATTTCTGTCTGATCATTACAGCTTTTAAAATCCTAGTTTTTGGCTTCTTTGCCTAAAATAATATAATTGGTCAGTTCCAGTGCTGCATGTTCTAAGTTCTATGTTAAACTAAACTCTCAGCATGTTTCCTATCTAAGCAGAGACCACCTAAAGTAGAGAATAAGATACGGCATCACTAGATGTGTGTGTGTTTTTGTACAATTCCTGGTTTTCACAGGACATATTTCAGTCTTTGAAATTCTCTTGCATTGTTAGAAAGACTGTCTCACTTCTTCATAGGGACCATTGTGTTCTGAGTTCTAAAAGTTTTTTATTGTTTCAATTTTCAAGTTTCCTTCTACAAAGAAAAATTAAAATTCAGATAGAAAATGAAAACAATGTAAGGTTTGCTTAGCAGGGTTCCCTGGTGGCTCAGTGGTAAAGAATCCACCTGCCAAAGCAGGAGATGGGGGTTCAACCCCTGAGTTGGGAAGATCCCCTAGAGAAGGATATGGTAACCCACTCCAGTATTTTTGCCTGGAAAATCCCATGAACAGAGGAGCCTGGCAAGCTATAGTTCATGGGGTCTATAGAACACTTTGGGAGAACTTTTTAACTCAATAGCACTATTTAAATCAAATTGCCAATTGAAACATAACATTTGAATTACTGTCATCATTAGGATCTCTGGGAAAAAATCAGAAAATAATTCTCACATGGTGTTTAAAAAAAAGGTTTTTCATTTTAAATATGTGGTCAGGATTTAACTTTGTTATTTTTGTTCTTTAAAATTGTATCGACAGATGTAATAATTTGTAACAGATAACAGTGTATCACTGGACTTGTCCCACACATTTCCTAGATGTAATTTCACAGAAATCGAACTAGTTAGAAAGTTCTGCATTTGTTCCCTTCACAATTAGGGACCCACGATCTCAATGGCTATGAGCGCTGATAGCTGTCAACTGGAAATGCATCACCCATAGCTAGGAGGCCTTCTCAACAACTGTCCGGAATTGTACAAGTCAATTGAGGGTGTGTGCTGTCCTGGCTTTTAAAGAATTGAGTTCTCCATATACACACTGATCACAGATGTGACCACAGGCCACACGGTCCACTGGTGCTCTTGAATTTTCTGTGAGACAGCCAACCAAAGTAACTTAGATGTTAGTTTAGGTTTTTCTTTTTTGAAGATGATCATTGTTGGGATGGGAGGCCAGGCAAGATGAAGCCTCATGGCTCCACTATGTAAAATACTACATGAGATACCTACACCTTCAATAAAGAGAATCAGTCTTATCAGAGAGATAGAGTTCTTTGCTCTGAATAACTATTTTTTAAAAGTGTTCTCACAGTATTTTAAAACATGATTGACTTTATCTGAGTTTTATTCACGTTAGATTCTCTGCATACTTAGCACAGACTAAAATGTAATCAGCATTCTGTATCATACAGATCATTGTACAAGATCAGTTTATAAGGGCAACTTTCTTCAAATGGTATTGTAGTTTATGTTTACCATAATGATTAGAATTGAGATTAGAATTAGTTTTTTGCTAATATGAATATAATTGTAATATGCATAGTGTCTTCATTTACTTCAATAAAATTACTGCACATTATCTGTATGTCTGTATACAAATGTGAATACATTTCCACTAATATTTTTTTATTATTATTAACTTTAGGAATAAATTTGTGGAGTTTGACATGAAGCCAGTCTGTAAGAAGTGCTATGAGAAATTTCCATTGGAGCTGAAGAAAAGACTTAAGAAGCTAGCTGAGACCTTAGGAAGGAAATAACTTCCTTTATTTTTTCTCTTCTATGCAAAGATAAGAGATCACAACATTGCCTGACCTGATGCACCCTGTCTTAAAGTTGTGTCTCAAAACAGTTGAGAGTGAAGAGGACCTATTGAACACCTATTGGTGTTCTTCATCTCCTTTTTCTCATTAAAGAGAAAAAAAGTTTCTGTCATCATATTTAAAACATGGATGAGATCAAGATTTGCCTTTGTTAATAACCCTTATCAGTTAGTTGAAATGTAGATGATACATAATAGAAAAAGAAACATGGTTAAATGTTAAATTTTAATTAAAGTCCAAAATATTAAATATAACTTTTAAAAATGAAAGGAGTCAGTTTTTACATGACTCAGATAAAAAAATATAAACATTATTTACTTTGTATTCGAAAGAAAAATAATTACAACTGCAGTTGGGGAGGATATAAAAAAGAAAACCATATCTCACAGAATCTTAGTGTGTTTATCAAACTAGTGACTGTAAAATGAATATACACATTACTCACATAAGAAACAAGTGTATTCAGAACTACTTGATTTGGGGACTTTTTTTGTTATGGTTAAATGCAATAATTATTAAGCTTAGTTTTAATTTTTATTCTCCTTTGTGAACTTCTTTATACAGTTACGTCATGGTAGTTATAGCTAGCTAATAATATTCTTTTTAAAATTTTGTGCAAAAAAAATTTATACTAGGTATTTGAAAATACAGTATACTTTACAATATTGGAAAAATGAAGTATTTTTTCATGTATTACAGCAATTATACTTTGAAGCTTAAGATCACAGATGCAGTCTTAGAATAGGACATGAAATTAAATGTTAAGTAGTTTGGAATGTATCACTTAAAAACGGGAATGTTTATGTATTGATCATATTGCCTTTATAACCATGCTAATATCTATGCTTTATATATAAATAAACTTGCCTTGCCTTAGAAAAATACATAATCAGGAGTTCTAGCTGTTTCATACCTTACAAACTAAAAACAAGTGCATTGAATGAGATTTGTAAACTCAAATTCATTTACCACAGCTATGATTATTAAAATTTTTTTCTTCTTTTTGGGGAAATACATTGAAATTAATTTGTGATCTTAATTAGAAGAGAATTATGTTGATATGTGTTTCAAGTTTTTCATTACAAATCTTATAGTTAGATTTTATTTACTGTATGTAGGAGGTATAAGTAACACTTTTAAATTGGAAGAGTGGTGTTTAAGTATCAACTTTAGGCCAAATGTAGTGAATTATTTTATTTTGCAAAGTTTTATCTTAAAGTTTCTGGATGTCTTTCTCCATAAACCTATATGCAAAGAGAATTTTGTGAACATTTTTTAAATGTTGCTGCTACTATGTTATCATGTAAAAGAAAGTTGCAAAGATGGGCTTCTAAGGGGAAAATTATTGGTATTTTCAAAAAATTGCTGAAATGTTATTTTGCCATAAAAAAAAATCTCAGGATGCTACCAGTCTGCCATTAAGATATTTGTATGCATGTATTTTTAAATACTTGTGCATGCACTTTAAATTGTATTTCAGTTTTTAATTTATAACCAATTAATTTTTTTTAGTGCTCTTTTAGAGTTCAAAGAATGATCAGTGATAGAAAATAATATATACTTTAAGACTGTGTTCAGAAGTCTGAACAGTCTGCATTTGACAGCAAGAATCAAATTCCCTTCAGCGTGCCTTTGTCAGCTAATACATGACCAGCAACAAAAATCTTTAAAGTATTTATTAAATACTGTACGGTGGATACAGTGCAGGATCTGCAGTCCGGGGTCTTGATGCTAAATTCCTGAATGCTCCGGGAATGCTCCACACAGGAAATCCGGAGCAGAAAGCGCCCACTTACCTGTTTCTAATCACTGAGAAGAGGCATGGGCTGAATCACTACAGGGCTCATGTCTCTCCTGTGCCCAGAGGTCCTGCTGCTCACCTCTCTCATAAAATATGACTTTGTATTTCCTGCAAGTTTGCCCCTTGAATCCTCCAAGGCCATGGGGTGTTTTATCCAGACACACACTCCCTGCCCCCTGCAGGGGATCAATGAGCCCTCACTCTTACCAGGAGTAAGGAGTAGATGGCTGTCAGTGGATGAGAGGATGGACTTGCTTAGTTTCACATGGCTTCCTCCCAGAAGGGAGAAGCTCAGGCTAGTGAACAAATCTTTGCTTAAAATCCTACAAGGCATTTGAAATAATTCATTGTTTACTACATTTCTAAGTGCTCTTTTCCTTATCAAGCCTAATATACTTGGGAAAATGTCTGGGTACGAGTCAAACATTCTTTACATCTTACTAACATTGTAACTGATGGTAGGTCATTTTTGCCTTGTTTGCCAAAATAGCAATTTCTAAATTAAGGAAATTTTGAAGTTGGCTTATGGCATTGTTGTATTTCATTTTCGATTGTAAACTCCGTGGCAGGGACACTATGTCAATAATTATGTTTTTACATAGCAACCAGTGCAGTATACTCTTGGTGCTTAATAAATGTTCATAATTGTTAAGAATAACTGTTGTCTTTTGCTTAACTTGAACGGCTTTGAGACATGGAACCATGAGGATATAGGACTAATGCTTAAGAAAGCCATTTTGGAAACAACCGAAGTGTCCACTAATGGAAGAATGAATGAGAAAATGTGGTCTGTGTAACGATGGAATATTATTCAGCCACAGATAAGTCATCTTGCTATTTACAACAGCATGGATAGGACACTGCTAAAAAGTCAGAGAAAGACAAATATTGTATGATCTCACTTACACGTGGAATAATTTAAAAAACCAATACAGAGAACAGATTGGTGGCTGTCAGCGGCAGGGGACAGGGGGTGGGGGGTGAGGGTGGGCAAAATGGGTAGAGAGGGTCAAGAGTCACAAACTTCCAGTTATAAAATAAATAATTCATAGAGACGTCATGTACAGCATGGTGACTATAGTTATTAATATGTATTACATATTTGAAAATTGCTAAGAGAATAGATCTTAAAAGTTCTGATAACAAGAAAAAATTTTGTAACTGCATGATGACCAATGTTAACTAGACATTGTGATCATTTTGCAATGTGTACAAATGTGGAATCATTATGTTGTACACCTGAGACTAACAAACTACATGTCAGTTATGCCTCAACTTAAAAGTGTCACATTTCTTTTTTAAAAAAAAAGCCACTTTAAACTATTACGTTTGTAGTTTTTTCTGTAACAAAGTTTAAGTAGTGCTGTATCTAAATCCATGTTAAAAAAAAAAATCGAACAGCCTCTGTGTTCACAGGGTATCTTCCTTGAGGTGACACCATGTTACTTAATCCTGACACCTGCTGAGGGCTGTGATGTCAAGGCCTTTTGAGGTTCCATGGCAATTTAATGGAGAAGGGGTAGTGCTGAAGATGCACAAAAAAGGCTCCTGACATAAGCCTTCCACTTACTGAAAAGATGAACTCAAAGTGGGTCATGTATCTAAATATAAAGTGTGAGACAAAAGAAAACCTTTGTGACCTGGGGTCATGAGTTCTTCTGCCACAGCAAAAGCATGATTCAGAAAACAAAAGAACTGACAAGTTGCAATTTATCAAAATCAAAAACTGTCTCCTTAGCGGAAGATGCTGGTGAGTTATAATGAAATAACAAGCTACAGACTGGGAGGATATGTTCCCCAATCACACGTTTGAAAGAACTTGCAGTCAGAATACCTAAAGCCCTCTCAAAACTCAGCAGTCGATGAAACAGTGACACAACAGTCGATGAAAATTCAATAATCAACGTAAGAAGAAGAAAAGAAATTTTATTTGAGCCAAACTGAGGATTGTAACCCGGGAAGCCGATTCTCGGAAGCCCTGAGAACTGTCCCACCTGTTAGATGTTGATTCAGTTCAGTTCAGTCACTCAGTCGTGTCCGACTCTTTGCAACCCCATGGACTGCAGCACACCAGGCCTCCCTGTCCATCATCAACTCCCAGAGTTTACTCAAACTCATATCTATTGAGTCGGTGATGCCATCCAACCATCTCATTCTCTGTCATCCCCTTCTCCCTCCTTCAATCCTTTCCCAGCATCAGGATCTTTTCAAATGAGTCAGCTCTTGGCATCAGGTAGCCAAAGTATTGGAGTTTCAGCTTCAACATCAGTCCTTCCAATGAATATTCAGGACTGATTTCCTTTAGGATGGACTGGTTGGAACTCTTTGCAGTCCAAGGGACTCTCAAGAGTCTTCTCCAACAACACAGTTCAAAAGCATTGATTTTTCGACAGTCAACTTTCCTTATAGTCCAACTCCCATCCATACATGACTACTGGAAAAACCATAGCCTTGACTAGACCACCTTTGTTGGCAAAGTAACGTCTCTGCTTTTTAATATGCTGTCTAGGTTAGTCATAACTTTTCTTCCAAGGAGTAAGCATTTTTTTAATTTCATGGCTGCAGGCATCTGCAGTGATTTTGGGGCCCAAGAAAATAAAGTCTGTCACTGTTTCCCTATCTATTTGCCATGAAGTGATGGAACCGGATGCCATGATCTTAGTTTTCTGAATGTTGAGTTTTAAGCCAACTAAGAGGCTCCTTAGTTCTTCACTTTCTGCCATAATGGTGGTGTGATCTGCATATCTGAAGTTATTGATATTTCTCCCAGCAGTCTTGATTCCAGCTTGTGCTCTATCCAGCCCAGGGTTTCTCATGATGTACCCAGCATAGAAGTTAAGCAGGGTGACAATATACAGCCTTGATGTACTCCTTTTCCTACTTGGAACCAGTCTGTTGTTCCATGTCCAGTTCTAACTGTTGCTTCCTGACCTGCATACAGATTTCTCAAGAGGCAGGTCAGGTGGTCTGGTATTCCCATCTCTTTCAGAATTATCCACAGTTTGTTGTGATCCGCATAGTCAATAAAGCAGAAATAGTTTTTCTGGAACTCTTGCTTTTTCGATGATCCAGCAGATATTGGCAATTTGATCTCTGGTTCCTCTGCCTTTTCTAAACCAGCTTGAACATCTGGTAGTTCACGGTTCACGTACTGTTGAAGCCTGGTTTGGAGAATTTTGAACATTACCTTACTAGTGTGTGAGATGAATGCAATTGTGCAGTAGTTTGAGCATTCTTTGGTATTGCCTTTCTTTGGGATTGGAATGAAAACTCACCTTTTCCAGTCCTGTGGCCACTTCTGAGTTTTCCAAATTTGCTGGCATATTGAGTGCAGCATTTTCACAGCATCATCTTTCAGGATTTGAAATAGCTCAACTGGAATTCCATCACCTCCACTAGCTTTGTTCATAGTTATGCTTCCGAAGGCCCACTTAACATTCCAGGATGTCTGGCTCTAGATGAGTGATCAGTCCATTGTGATTATTTGGGTCGTGAAGATCTTTTTTGTACAGTTCTTCTGTGTATTCTTGCCACCTCTGCTTAATATCTTCTGCTTCTGTTGGGTCCATACCATTTCTGGCCTTTATTAAGCCCATCTTTGCATGATATATTCCCTTGGTATCTAATTTTCTTGAAGAGATCTTTAGTCTTTCCCATTCTGTTGTTTTTCTCTATTTCTTTTCACTGACCACTGAGGAAGGCTTTCTTATCTCTTGTTGCTATTCTTTGGAACTCTGCATTCAAATGGGTATATCTTTCCTTTTCTCCTTTGCTTTCTGGCTTCTCTTCTTTTCACAGCTATTTGTAAGGCCTCCTCAGACAGCCATTTTGCTTTTTTGCATTTCTTTTCCTTGGGGATGGTCTTGATCCCTGTCTCCTGTACAATGTCATGAACCTCCAGCCACAGTTCATCAGGCACTCTGTCCATCAGATCTAGTCCCTTAAATCTATTTCTCACTTCCACTGTATAATCATAAGGGATTTGATTTAGGTCATACCTGAATGGTCTAGCGGTTTTCCCTACTTTAAGTCTGAATTTGGCAATAAGGAGTTCATGATCTGAGCTACAGTCAGCTCCCAGTCTTGTTTTTGCTGACTGTATAGAGCTTCTCCATCTTTGGCTGCAAAGTTTATAATCAATCTGATTTCAGTGTTGACCATCTGTTAATGTCCATGTGTAATCTTCTCTTGTGTTGTTGAAAAAGGGTGTTTGCTATGACTAGTGCATTCTCTTGGCAAAACTATTAGCCTTTGCCCTGCTTCATTCTATACTCCAAGGCCAAATTTGCCTGTTACTCCAATTATCTCTTGACTTTCTACTTTTGCGTTCCACATTTTCAAGGAAGGATCGCCAATTAAAATGACTTACTGGCATTTTGCATAAAGTTAATGGAGGAAACTCAGCCCAGGTGAGCAGGTTCACCACAACCCCCTGCAGAGGTGGGAAGGAGCACTATTCTTCTAAGAAGTAATGTTGCTAGCTCAGAAGAAAGTTAAAAGAAAAGCCCTCTACTTTGGAGCAGGCACTCCCATCTGTGAGGTGGTCCAGACTGACACGACTTAGCAGTTAATGTGTAATGCACACTGCTCATTAGGGCCGGAGAGAGAAAGCCAAGAGTGACACATAGAACTCTATGTTTAAACTTTCTCATCCTGGCTTATGACATTTTTTATCAGCCAGAGTTTTACCTGATTAATCTTGAGTCCTCAACTTCTGAATTGCAGAAGGTGACATGCAGGCACCTAGCATCGAGCAAAGGCATCCATTGCTGATCAAAATCAAGGGTTTTTTCATCTCAAGTCCCTCTGTGCTTTTCCTCTTTCACTTACTCCTTTTCAGTATATTCAACTAAAACAGATTAAGGTAGTAATTTTATGTGCTTGCCAAGGTATGCTTGGCAAGGTTGCTTTACTGTTCACACCCTCCGTTTCCTATCTGTCCAACTGAGCATAAGAACAAATAACAGTACCTTCATTAAGTTGTTGGGAGAATAAGTCAGTACATGTGATGCTGAGCTGCAGGCCACAGGCCTTGCCCAGGTTCAAGACTAAAAGCCCAGAGTCGGCGACAGGAGCGTACCCATCTGAAGCGAGGTCCTGGAGCAACATCCCCAGGTGTGTAGCAGGACACAGAGGCAGGCTCGCTCCCTTGGGGAAAGGGATACTACCAATTAGAGACGACTTGACCTCCTGTTGGCTCATTATTTACCAAGGAAACCAGCAGAGGGACTCGCCCTTAGATTAGACCATCCCTTAGATTAGCTAACGTTAGCTGGGGCCTGGACCGGGTACCCTCCCAGACCAGCCACCCTTATTCACATCCAACAAACCTGAAACAAAACACACCATGCTGGTTTCCCTCTTTATAAACGAAGTAATTGCTCACTGTGGAAAATTTGGAAAAATGGAAAAATCAAAAAGGATAGCCTGTAAGAGGCCAGATTAGTTTTAAGTGTTGAATAAAACTATTTAAAAAGGATAAAAAGTATCCATAACCATAAATCCTGAACTCCCTGTATACACAGGATGTGATCATTTTACTACTGAAAACATTTTCTACAACTTGTCTTAAAACTACGCCCGAAAAATTCAAATTCCAAAAGAGCGCTTAGATGCAGCCGACTGGCGCCGCGGCGTGACGTCAGTACCGGGAACAGCCCGCCCGACTCAATAGCCTGCGGGCGAGTTATTTCCGTACGCAGCTGCAACCGGCCCTTGTCATCTTTAAGCGCTTTCAACCGCGTCACACATGCCGCGAGCTTCGCATTCCCGCGCTGCGCAAGCGCAGTCACCTCCGCGCGCCGGCGCCCGCGGGTCTGCGCCGCGCACAGGATTGACGCAGCCCTCACGCATGCACGCACCCACGCAGGAGCGTCGCCCTGTCTCCGGCGACGGCGCTGCGTCACGGACCTTCGGGCGGCGCGCTCCCGAGACGACGGCGCCCGCTGCGGCCTCGGCGCTGGCGTTCGTTACCCAGAGCCCAGTCGGCGGCACGATGAGGCGCAGCAAGGCCGACGTGGATCGACACATCGCTTCGGTGCAGGGCTCTGCGCCGTCACCCCGGGAGGTGAGCGGGCCGGGGCCACGGCCTCCGGGCGGGCCCACGGCGGCGGCGCCATGGCTCCGGCTGAGGCGCGGCCGGCCGGCGGCGGGCGGGCGTTGGCGCTTTCTGTTGCTCTTCCTCTTTCGTTTCCTGCTTTTCGTTCCCGTAGCTCGGGCGGCCTGGGCTCTACGCCGAGGCGCAGCCGCCCCACCGCTTCTGACCGCTTTGGAAGCTGCTTTCCGGGCATTTTGTTTTTCAACGGAGTCCCGGGGGTTCTGAATTTCCTTCCGGGCCTTGTTTCTGGGATAGATTCTGTGGCCTTCCGACGATGCCTCGCGGGGTACTTTGCCATCTCTGGCGTAGATAGGGAGCTGGGTGCTCAGCGGATCCCGCGGACCTTGATGCCAGGGGGTGGGCGGAGGGGGCGCCGGACCCGGAGTCGCTGCTCAGGGCCGAGTCGCAGCTCCGCCAAGCACGCGCTGTGGGATTCGAGATAACTGCCACTTATTTCATTAATAAGTCGGGAGTTAGGGTATCGATAGGAGTTTTTAGGATGGGCCATGATAAACATTTAGGGCAGTGCTTGGCACGTGGTAAGCTCTCAGTAGATGTGGCTGTTACAGGGACAGTCATTCCAGGTGTTCTGGGCCGGAGCCTATGCGAATAAAGATGTATGAGGAAATTAAAAACAAAACCAGCGGACAATCAGGATTGTAACGGCATCGTAATAGTGTCTTGGTTACCACATACTGCTAAGTCACTTCAGTCGTGTCCGACTCTGTGCGACCCTATAGACGGCAGCCCACCAGGCTCCCCCGTCCCTGGGATTCTCCAGGCAAGAACACTGGAGTGAGTTGCCATTTCCTTCTCCAATGCATGAAAGTGAAAAGTGAAAGTGAAGTCACTCAGTCGTGTCCGACTCTTGGTGACCTCATGGCCTGCAGCCCACCAGGGTACTCCGTCCATGGGATTTTCCAGGCAAGAGTACTGGAGTGGGGTGCCATTGCCTTCTCCATACCACATACTAGGCATATATTATTTTACTTTGTGCTCCCGACAAGCCTATGGCTATTGGGACCTGGGGAGATTAAAGATACTTTTCCGGGGACACATGGTAGCTCAGCAGGGTTTTGTCATTGGGTGTGATTTCTTTCTTTTAGGAGTATGGAGTGGGTTACAGTCTGTGCCTCTGGAGGAGGGGAATAGGTGCCAACCTTCAGATTGTAACTTCCAGCTGCTGGCATAGTTGTGAATACAAATGTACCTACCAGAGTCAAAAACAGAAGCTCGTTAAACGTTCTCTGCCTCTGAAACTGATTTGGCCGTTTTGTTTTTTTTTTTTTTTTTTCTTCTAAAGCAAGTTTAGCACTTTTCAGAAATTTGTAGTGGGCACCCTGACTCTCCAAAGCCTTAAAAACCACTGTCTAGACAGGAATTAGAATGTTCTTTGAACTAGGGAACTTTTCTGTCAGTAAAGAAGAGTGGGCACAAAACTTTAAGGATTGGTTATTATTGTCACCTCTTTTACATTTATAAAGAGTATTATAATCAGATGTTTTTCTTCAGACAAGGAGAAATCATTGACTTTTGAACCTGGGGACTTCAGTGGGATATTGATTAACAAGTGTAGTAGATAACTTTGGGTCCCAGATAGAGACCTAAAAGAGATGCTTTAATCATAATGGAAATGTTTAAAATGATAATTCAAGGAGTGAACATCCTTTATCTAGCTATAGTTGGACCGTGTATTCTGAGAGACAGCCCAAAGGTAGGTCCCTGAAATTTAGCAGCCTGATACTTGGATCTCAAGGACATAGACTGGGAAGAAAGGCTTCTGGTGGCAGGAGGAAAGGGTTAGGGGACAGCCACTGGGGAACCGATTCCACTTCCTGCAGGAGAAGCACTTCTGCTATGCTTGGAGTCACAGTTGTACAAGCTGAAGGATAGCTAACGAACATCAGGAGAAAACTTGGATAGTCAGTGTCCTGGACACACTGCAGGACAAGGTCCTAGGTGGGCCTCTAGAGAAGTAGAGAGTAAAAAGAATCCCCAGATTCAGCTGTTTAAGATCTGGTGCTAAAACAGCAAAGTTTTTATTTGTTTTGTTTCAGTTGCTTCGTGGGGCTTCCCTTGTAACTTAGTAAAGAGTCTGCCTGCAGTGTGGGAGACTGGGGTTTGATTCCTTTGTCTAGAGGATCACCTGGAGAAGGAAATGGCAACCCACTCCAGTATTCTTGCCTGGAGAATCCCATGGACAGAGGAGCCTGGCAGGCTACAGTCTCTGGGGTCACAAGTGTTGGACACGACTGAAAGATTAAGCACACACACTAAAATAGCAGGACACTGAGGGAGGCCTCAGGTGCAGAGTTGATAAAGGCTTGCTTCTCAGGAGGTCCTGGGGTGGATCTCCAGAAATCGGGGATGGGTGTTCAGAGTAGAAAGGTACCTTGCCCTCTGGATCCTGATTAACCTCAAGAAATGAACTGTGAAACTTTTAAGTTAGACTTTGGTAAGAGTATATTAGGTCTTCCTGGCTTCCCAGGTAGGTCAGTGGTAAAGAATCCACCTGCCAGTGCAGGAGACTTGGGCTTGATCTCTGTGTTGGGAAGATCCCATGAAGAAGGAAATGACTACCCATTCCAGTATTTCCTGGGAAATCCCATGGACAGAGAATCCTGGTGGGCTGTAGCCCATGGGGTCCAAAGAGTCGGACATGACTTAGCAACTGAAACAACAGAATAAACAAAAACTTTGGAACACGTGACAGTAATGCTATAATCGTGGGTGTAAGTGAAATGACAAAACATGGTGCTTTGGACAGGTTGGGAGGGAGATGGTGGAGGGAGCAGAGACCGTAGCTGTGGAGAGTATAAAAAGATTAGGGTTTGTGTGCTGCTGCTAAGTCACTTCAGTCGTGTCCGACCCTGTGTGACCCCATAGACGGCAGCCCAACAGGCTCCCCCATCCCTCGGATTCTCCAGTCAAGGATACTGGAGTGGGCTGCCATTTCCTTCTCCAATGCATGAAAGTGGAAAGTGAAAGTGAAGTCACTCAGTTGTGTCGGACCTAGCGGCCCCATGGACTGCAGCCTACCAGGCCCCCCATCCATGAGATTTTCCAGGCAAGAGTACTAGAGTGGGGTGCCATTGCCTTCGGGCAGACACTGGTGATGTTGGAAACAGACCAGTGTTCTGGGTTATCCAAATTCTAAGTGCTGTTATGGGTCCATAGTCATATGTCTTCCCAGGCTTCCACTCATTTCTTCACTTCATCTTCTGTTTTGCCATTTTCTGCTCCTTTACACCTGCTTTTGATTTTGTTAGGACTTCGTGGGTGGTGCAGTTGGTAAAGAATCTGCCTGCCAACGCAGGAGATGCAAGTTCAATCCCTGAGTCGGGAAGATCCTCTGGAGGAGGAGATGGCAGCCCACTCCAGTATTATTGCCTGGAAAATTCTATGGACAGGAGCCTGGCGGGCTACAGTCCATGGGGTCTCAAAGAGTTGGACAAGACTGAGCACACATAAGCAACACCTGCTTTTGCTTTTATTGAAAATATTTTTTCCCCCTGATGACTTCTATTTAATTTTCTTAGTTTTATATCTAGTTTTATACCTTAGTTTCTTAGTTTTATATCTAGGTTTTTACTCCACACCCCCAATTTCTTGCTTCTCAGAGGCACCTTGACAGCTCTTACAGTTATTTGTTCTATCTTAAACGTCTGTATGTCATACTTCTGAGTAATATACATATTACAGTTGCTCGTTGAACAGCCTGGGTTTGAACAGCACAGATCCACTTACATGAAGGGTTTTTTTATGTTTTTTTCAGTGAATACATAGAGCAGTGCTATGGCTGAATATGAGGATGTGGAAGCTTGAATATGGAGGATCCCAGGTTCTGGAGGGAGAGTGTGTGTGTATAGGGGGACGACTGTTAAATATCCATCGATTTTCAACTGTGCAGAGGGTCAGTGCCCCTAACCCTTGCTTTATTCATCTACTTTTCTCCATTTTAAACCCTTTCTACTGACAAAAAATGTCTTTACATAATCTGTAGTTGGGTTGTCAAATGTAGGTTTGAAATAATTTTTTTCTTAATTTTGAGAGCATTGCTGCATATTTGCAGTGTACTGTTGGAGGTTATATGTGATTCTTGTTCTTGGTAGCCTATAGATTTTCTGAAAGTTTTCTTTCAGTTGACAAACTTATTTCCTTCACTTCTGGAACATCTTGTATTTCATTGAGCATTTTTTTCTTTCTCTCCTCTCTCCCTCTTTTTTTCCTGTTATCTTTCTGATGTTCTTACTGACTGAAAGTTGGTTCTGGTTTGGTCATCCACATTTTTCTCTCTTCTTTGTTTCTTCTGTTGTATTTTTTGATAGATTTCCTTTAACCTAACTTTCCAAGAGAACAGGGTTAGGAACTCACTGTTGGGTTCCTCGACTTTACTTGTCCTCTCTATAACGCTTGCCCTCACCCTTGTCAGATCAGTCGCTCAGTCGTATCTGACTCTTTGTGACCCCATGAATCGCAGCACGCCAGGCCTCCCTGTCCATCACCAACTCCCGGAGTTCACTGAGACTCACATCTATTGAGTCAGTGATGCCATCCAGTCATCTCATCCTCTGTCGTCCCCTTCTCCTCCTGCCCCCAATCCCTCCCAGCATCAGAATCTTTTCCAGTGAGTCAATTCTTTGCATGAGGTGGCCGAAGTACTGGAGTTTTCAGCTTTATCATCATTCCTTCCAAAGAAATCCCAGGGCTGATCTCCTTCAGAATGCACTGGTTGGATCTCCTTGCAGTCCAAGGGACTCTCAAGAGTCTTCTCCAACACCACACTTCAAAAGCATCAATTCTTCAGCGCTCAGCCTTCTTCACAGTCCAACTCTCACATCCATACATGACCACTGGAAAAACCATAGCCTTGACTAGACGGACATTTGTTGGCAAAGTAATGTCTCTGCTTTTGAATATGCTATCTAGGTTGGTCATAACTTTCCTTCCAAGGAGTAAGCGTCTTTTAATTTCATGGCTGCAGTCACCATCTGTAGTGATTTTGGAGCCCAGAAAAAGAAAGTCTGACACTGTTTCCACTGTTTGCCCATCTATTTCCCGTGAAGTGATGGAACCAGGTGCCATGATCTTTATTTCTGAATGTTGAGTTTTAAGCCCACTTTTTCACTCTCCTCTTTCACTTTCATCAAGAGGCTTTTTAGTTCCTCTTCACATTCTGCCATAAGGGTGGTGTCATCTGCATATCTGAGGTTATTGATATTTCTCCCGGCAATCTTGATTCCAGCTTGTGTTTCTTCCAGTCCAGTGTTTCTCATGACGTACTCTGCATATAAGTTAAATAAACAGGGTGACAATATACAGCCTTGATGAACTCCTGTTCCTATTTGGAACCAGTCTGTTGTTCCATGTCCAGTTCTAACTGTTGCTTCCTGACCTGCATACAGGTTTCTCAAGAGGCCGGTCAGGTGGTCTGGTATTCCCATCTCTTTCAGAATTTTCCACAGTTTATGGTGATCCACACAGTCAAAGGCTTTGGCAAGTCAATAAAGCAGAAATAGATGTTTTTCTGAAACTCTCTTGCTTTTTCCATGATCCAGCGGATGTTGGCAATTTGATCTCTGGTTCCTCTGCCTTTTCTAAAACCAACATCAGGAAGTTCACAGTTCACGTATTGCTGAAGCCTGGTTTGGAGAATTTTGAGCATTACTTTACTAGCGTGTGAAATGAGTGCAATTGTGCGGTAGTTTGAGCATTCTTTGGCACTGCCTTTCTTTGGGATTGGAATGAAAACTGACCTTTTCCAGTCCTGTGGCCACTGCTGAGTTTTTCAAATTTGCTGGCATATTGAGTGCAGCACTTTCACAGCATCATCTTTCAGCATCACCATCTTCGGAATAGCTCAACTGGAATTCCATCACCTCCGCTAGCTTTGTTCGTAGTGATGCTTTCTAAGGCCCACTTGACTTCACATTCCAGGATGTCTGGCTCTAGGTCAGTGATCACACCAACGTGATTCTGTGTGTAGGTCGTTAATAATTGTTGTTTAATTATCTAAAGATAATCCTCTTTTAGTGCGATGTGCTGTGCTTAGTCACTCAGTCATGTCCGATTCTTTGCGACCCCATGGACTGCAGCTCGTCAGGCTCCTCTGTCCGTGGGGTTTCTCCAGGCAAGAATATTGGAGGGGGTTGCCATGCCTCCTCCAAAGAATTTTCCCAACCCAGGGATTGAACCCAGGTCTCCCGCACTGTAGGCAAATTCTTTACCGTCTGAGCCACCACCAAGTTATCCTATGTCACCCCTTCTCCTCCTGCCCTCAATCTTTCCCAGCATCAGGGTCTTTTCCAATGAGTTGGCTCTTCACACCCGGTGGCCAAAGTATTGGAGCTTCAGCATCAGTACTTTCATTGAATATTCAGGGTTGATTTCCTTCAGGATTGACTTGTTTGAGCTCCTTTCTGTCCAAGGGACTCTGAAGAGTCTTCTCTAACGTGACAGCTCAAAAGCATCAATTTTTCGGCCCTCAGCCTTCTTTATGGTCCAGTTTCCCTGATAGTTCAGTTGGTAAAGAATCCACCTGCAATTCAGGAGACCCTGGTTCAATTCCTGCGTGGGGAAGATCTGCTGGAGAAGGGATGGGCTACCCACTCTTAGTATTCTTGGGCTTCCCTTGTGGCTCAGCTGGTAAAGAATCTGCCTGCAATGAGGGAGACCTGGGTTCGATCCCTGGGTTGGGAAGATCCCCTGGAGAAGGGAAAGGCTGCCCACTTCAGTATTCTGGCCTGGAGAATTCCACGGACTGTATAGTCCATGGGGTTGTAAAGAGTCGGACATGACTGAGTGATTTTCACTTCCACTTTTCTCACATATGTACATGACTACTAGAAAAAAGCCATAGCTTTGACTCTACTGACCTTTGTCAGCAAAGTGATGGCCCTGCTTTCTAATATCTGTCTAGGTGCCATAATTTTTCTTCCAAGGAGTAAGCATCTTTTAATTTCATGGCTACCGTCACCGTCTGTAGTGATTTTGGAGCCCAAGAAGATAAAGTCTGTCACTCTTTGCATTTTTTCTCCCATCTATTTGCCATGAAGTGATTGGACCAGATGCCATGATCTTAGTTTTCTTAATGTTGAGCTTTGAGCCAACTTTTTCACTCTCCTCTTTGACTGTCATCAAGAGGCTCTTTAGTTTCTCTTCTATTTCTGCCATAAGGGTGGTGTCATCTGCATATCTGAGGTTGTTGATATTTCTCCCAGCAGTCTTGATCCCAGCTTGTAATTCATCCAACCCAGCATTTCACTTGATGTCCTCTGCATATAAGTTAAATAAGCAGGGTGACCGTGTATAACCTTGATGTACTTCTTTCTCAGTTTTGAACCAGTCAGCTGTTTGATGTCCGATTCTAACTGTTGTTTCTTGATCTGCATACAGGTTTCTCAGGAGGCGGGTAAGGTGGTCTGGTATAACCACTCTTTAAGAATTTTTCACATGTGTTGTGATCAACACAGTCAAAAATTTAAGCATAGTCAATGAAGCAGATGTTTTTCTGGAATTCTCTTACTTTTTCTGTGATCCATTGAACTTTGGCAGTTTGACCTCTGGTTCCTCTGCCTTTTCTAAATCCAGCTTATATATCTGGAAGTTCTCAGTTCACATACTGGTGGAGCCTAGCTTGAAGGATTTTGAGCACTACCTTGCTAGCATGTGTGATGAGGGCAATTGTGCGGTAGTTTGAGCATTCTTTGGCATTGCCTTTCTTTGGGATTGGAATGCAAACTGATCTTTTCCAGTCCTGTGGCCACTCCTGAGTTTTCCAAATTTGCTGGCATATTGAGTCCAGAACTTTCACAGCATCATCTTTTAGGATTTGAAATAGCTCATCTGTATTTCCGTCACCTGCAGTAGCTTTGTTCATCATAACAGTTCTTAAGGCCCCCTTGACTTCACATTCCAGGATGTCTGACTCTAGGTTAGTGATCACACCATTGTGGTTATCTAGGTCATTAAGATCTCTTCTTTCTATCAGTTCAGTTCAGTTGCTTAGTCGTGTCCAACTCTTTGCAATCCCATAAACTGCAGCATACCAAGCTTCCCTGTCCATCACCAACTGCTGAAGTCTACCCAAACCCATGTCCATTGAGTCGGTGATGCCATCCAGCCATCTCATGCTATGTCGTCCCCTTCTCCTTCTGCCCTCAATCTTTCCCAGCATCAGGGAAAGATTTTTTTGTATAGTTCTGTGTATTCTTGCCAGCTCTTCTTAATACCGTGTGCTTCTGTTAGATCCATACTGTGTCTGTTCTTTATTGTGCTCTACTTTGCATGAAATGTTCCCTTGGTATCTCTAATTTTCTTGAAGAGATCTCTAGTCTTTCCCATTCTGTTGTTTTCCTCTGTTTCTTTGCATTAATCACTGAGGAAGGCTTTCTTAACTCTCCTTGCTTTTCTTTGGAACTCTGCATTCAGATGGGTATATCTTTCCTTTTCTCTGCTTTTTGCTTCTATTCCTTTCTCAGCTATTTGTAAGGCCTCCTCAAAACAGCGATTTTGCCTTGTTGCATTCTTTTTCTTGGGGATGGTTTTGATCACTGACTTGTTCAGTGTTATGAACCTCCATCCATAGTTCTTCAGACACACTATCAGAACTAATCCCTTGAATCTGTCACTTTTTTTTTTTTTACTCGGTTTGTTGCTTCTACTGTATAATCGTAAGGGATTTGATTTTGGTCCTACCTGAAAGGCCTTTCAGGATTTGGAATAGCTCAACTGGAATTCTGTCACCTCCACTAGCTTTGTTCGTAGTGATGCTTTCTAAGGCCCATTTGACTTCACATTCCAGGATATCTGGCTCTAGGTCAGTGATCACATCATCATGATTATCTGGGTCATGAAGATCTTTTTTGTACAGTTCTTCTGTGTATTCTTGCCATTTCTTCTTAATATCTTCTGCTTCTGTTAGGTCCATACCATTTCTGTCCTTTATTGAGCCCATCTTTGCATGAAATGTTCCTTTGGTATCTCTGATTTTCTTGAAGAGATCTCTAGTTTTTCCCCTTCTGTTGTTTTCCTCTATTTCTTTGCATTGATCGCTGAGGAAGGCTTTCTTATCTCTTCTTGCTATTCTTTGGAACTCTGCATTCAGATGTTTATATCTTTCCTTTTCTCCTTTGCTTTTCGCTTCTTTTCACAGCTATTTGTAAGGCCTCCCCAGACAGCCATTGTGCTCTTTTGCATTTCTTTTCCATGGGGATGGTCTCAATCCCTGTCTCTTGTACAATGGCACGAACCTCATTCCATAGCTCATCAGGCACTCAATCTATCTAGGCCCTTAAATCTATTTCTCACTTCCAGTGTATAATCATAAGGGATTTGATTTAGGTCATACCTGAATGGTCTAGTGGTTTTCCCTACTTTCTTCAATATCAGTCTGAATTTGGCAATAAGGAATTCATGGTCTGAACCACAGTCAGCTCCTGGTCTTGTTTTTGCTGAGTGTATAGAGCTTCTCCATCATCGGCTGCAAAGAATAGAATCAATCTGATTTCGGTGTTGACCATCTGGTGATGTCCATGTGTAGAGTCTTCTCTTGTGTTGTTGGAAGAGGGTGTTTGTTATGACCAGTGCATTTTCTTGGCAAAACTCTATTAGTCTTTGCCCTGCTTCATTCCGTATTCCAAGGCCAAATTTGCCTGTTACTTCAGGTGTGTCTTGACTTCCTACTTTTGCAGGCCAGTCCCCTATAATGAAAAGGACATCTTTTTTGGGTGTTAGTTCCAAAAGGTCTTGTAGGTCTTCATAGAACCGTTCAACTTCAGCTTCTTCAGCGTTACTGGTTGGGGCACAGACTTGAATTACTGTGATCTTGAATGGTTTGTCTTGGAAACAAACAGAGATCATTCTGTCATTTTTGAGATTGCATCCAAGTACTGCATTTCGGACTCTCTTGTTGACCATGATGGCTACTCCATTTCTTCTGAGTGATTCCTGCCCGCAATAGTAGATATAACGGTCATCTGAGTTAAATTCACCCATTCCAGTCCATTTGAGTTTGCTGATTCCTAGAATGTCGACGTTCACTCTTGCCATCTCTTATTTGACCACTTCCAATTTGCCTTGATTCATGGACCTGACATTCCAGGTTCCTATGCAATACTGCTTTTTACAGCATCGGACCTTGCTTCTATCACCAGTCACATCCACAGCTGTGTATTCTTTTTGCTTTGGCTCCATCCCTTCATTCTTTCGGGAATTATTTTTCCACTGATCTCCAGTAGCATATTGGGCACCTACTGACCTGGGGAGTTTTTCTTTCGGTATCCTATCATTTTGCCTTTTCATACTGTTCATGGGCTTCTCAAGGCAAGAATACTGAAGTGGTTTGCCATTCCTTCTCCAGTCGACCACATTCTGTCAGATCTCTCCACCATGACCCGCCCATCTTGGGTTGCCCCACGGGCATGGCTTAGTTTCATTGAGTTAGAATAGAATAGATATTCTAACTATCTATTAGAATATCTAATCTGGTGATAGAATTCCAGTTGAGCTATTCCAAATCCTGAAAGATGATGCTGTGAAAGTGCTGCACTCAATATGCCAGCAAATTTGGAAAACTCAGCAGTGGCCACAGGACTGGAAAAGGTCAGTTTTCATTCCAATCCCAAAGAAAGGCAATGCCAAAGAATGCTCAAACTACCGCACAATTGCACTCATCTCACACGCTAGTAAAGTAATGCTTAAAATTCTCCAAGCCACGCTTCAGCAATATGTGAACCGTGAACTTCCTGATGTTCAAGCTGGTTTTAGAAAAGGCAGAGGAACCAGAGATCAAATTGCCAGCATCCGCTGGATCATGGAAAAAGCAAGAGAGTTTCAGAAAAACATCTATTTCTGCTTTATTGACTATGCCAAAGCCTTTGACTGTGTGGATCACCATAAACTGTGGAAAATTCTGAAAGAGATGGGAATACCAGACCACCTGATCTGCCTCTTGAGAAATCTGTATGCAGGTCAGGAAGCAACAGTTAGAACTGGACATGGAACAACAGACTGGTTCCAAATAGGAACAGGAGTTCATCAAGGCTGTATATTGTCACCCTGTTTATTTAACTTATATGCAGAGTACGTCATGAGAAACGCTGGACTGGAAGAAACACAAGCTGGAATCAAGATTGCCGGGAGAAATATCAATAACCTCAGATATGCAGATGACACCACCCTTATGGCAGAAAGTGAAGAGGAACTAAAAAGCCTCTTGATGAAGGTGAAAGTGGAGAGTGAAAAAGTTGGCTTAAAGTTCAACATTCAGAAAACTAAGATCATGACATCCGGTCCCATCACTTCATGGGAAACAGTGGAAACAGTGTCAGACTTTATTTTTCTGGGCTCCAAAATCACTGCAGATGGTGACTGCAGCCATGAAATTAAAAGACGCTTACTCCTTGGAAGAAAACTTATGACCAACCTAGATAGCATATTCAAAAGCAGAGACATTACTTTGCCAACAAATGTCCGTCTAGTCAAGGCTATGGTTTTTCCTGTGGTCGTGTATGGATGTAAGAGTTGGACTGTGAAGAAGGCTGAGCACCAAAGAATTGATGCTTTTGAACTGTGGTGTTGGAGAAGACTCTTGAGAGTCCCTTGGACTGCAAGGAGATCCAACCAGTGCATTCTGAAGGAGATCAGCCCTGGGATTTCTTTGGAAGGAATGATGCTAAAGCTGAAACTCCAGTACTTTGTCCACCTCATGGGAAGAGTTGACTCATTGGAAAAGACTGATGCTGAGAGGGATTGGGGGCAGGAGGAGAAGGGGACGACAGAGGATGAGATGGCTGGATTGCATCACTGACTCGATGGACATGAGTCTTAGTGAACTCCGGGAGTTGGTGATAGACAGGGAGGCCTGGCGTGCTGCTATTCATGGGGTAGCAAAGAGTCGGACACGACTGAGGGACTGATCTGATCTAATCTGAAAGGCCTAGTGGTTTTTCCTACTCTCTTCAATTTAAGTCTGAATTTTGCAATAACAAGCGTGTAATCTGAGCCACTGTCTGTATAGACCACAATTTTGTTTATCCCTTTATCTGTTGAAGGACAGATAGTTGAGTTGTTTCTGCCTTTTGGCTATTGTAGGTAATGCTGCTGTGGACATGGGTGTGCAGATGTCTATTTGAGATTTTGTTTTTAACTCTTGAATTTGTATCCATGAGTAGAATTGCTGGGTTGTAATCTGGGTTTAGCCTTAGATAAATTGCCAAGTGTTTTCCATAGTGGCTGCACTATTTTATATCTCCATCAGCGGTGTAAGAGGATTTCAATTTCTATACGTGTTTTTTTTTTTTTTTTAATTATAGCTATCCAGGTGGGGGTTTTTTATTGTGGCTTTGATGTGCATTTTCCTGATTACTAATAATGTTGAGCATCTTCTCATGGCTTATTGGTCATTTGCATATCTTCTTTAGTGCAGTAGCTACCTAAGCCCTTTCCTTTAGGCTTTTGAATTGAATATTTGTCTGTTATTGAGTTGTAGAAATACTTTCTATATTTTGGATATAATTTCCAAATGTTTTTTCTAATTCTATAAGTTGTCCTTTCACTTTTTTTTGGATTGTCAGTTGATGCAAAATGTTTTTAATTTTAATGAATCTCATTTTACCTGTTGTTTTTGGTGTTATATCTAAGAGTACATTGCCAAATTTGAGCTAACGGAGGTTTAACCCTATGTTTTCTTCTGAGAGTTTTATGGATTTTAGTTCTTAATGTTGACCCATTTTCAGTTAGTTATACGTATACATGGTGTGAGGAAGAGGGTGCAGTTTCATTCTTTTGCACGTGGAAAATCAATTGTATCATCACCGTCTATTGAAGAGACTGTTTTCTTTCCATTGAATAGACTTGGCATGCTTGTCAGAAATTAATTGTCCATAGCTTTATGGATTTGTTTCTCAACTCTCAGTTTTGTTTAGTTGGTCTGTATGTCTCTCCTTAGATCAGTGGCATGTTGTTTTGATTGCTGTAGTCTTATAGTAAGTTTTGCATTGGGGAAGTGGTATGTCTTTCAGCTTTGTTCTATTTCAAGAGTGTGTTTGGGGCCTCTTACAATACCATATGAATTTGAGGATTGACCCTTCTATTTCTTCAAAAAAGGCTGTTGGAATTCTCAAGAGATTGCGTTGAATCTGTAGATTCCTTTGAGTGGTATTCACCCATTGGTTATATTAGGTCATCCTATTCATGAACACACCTTTCCATTTATTTAGGTCTTTAATTCCTTTCAGCAGTGTTTTAATTTATCAGCATACAGGTTTTTTGCCTCCTTGGGTAACTTTACTCCCAGGTATTTGATTCTTTCATAAGCTTTTGTGACTGGAATTGCTTTATCAGTTCACTCTTCTGCTTGTTCAGCACAGCTGACTGTTGGTGTGCTAATCTTGTGTCCTGCAGTGTTGCTGGATTAGTTTTTTAGCTATAGTAGTTTTCTTGTGAATTTTTGGGGACTTTATATAGGATTGCATCATCTATGGATATTGGTAGTTTTGCTACTTCCTTTCAATTCAGTTTTTTTTGTTTTTGTAATTTCTTTTCTGTCTGAAATTGTTCTGACTAAAACTTCCAACTCAGTGTTGAATAGAAGCGCTGAAAGCCATTTCTGATCTTAAGGGGAAAGCCTTTATTTAATCTTTCATCCTTGAGTGTAGTGTTGCTATTGGTGTTGTTTAGTCGCTAAGTCATGTCTATCTCTTTTGTGACCCTATGGACTGTAGCCTGCCAGAAATCCCTCTGTCCATGGGATTTCCCGGGCAAGGATACTGTAGTGGGTTGCCATTTCTTTCTTCAGTGGATCTTCCCAACCCAGGTATTGAACTTGCATCTCCTGCTTGGCAGGCAGATTCTTTACCACTGGCACCACCTGGAAAGCCCTGAGCATGGTGTTAGCTGTGAGCTTTTCATTAATGACCTTTATCATGTTGAGGATATTCTTTGCTTTCTGAGAGAATCAGTTTTCTGAGAGAATCAGTTTTCTGAGAATTTTTATCATGAATAAATGTTGGATTTTGTCACATACTGTTTTTCTTTTGATGGCACTTGACATGGTCTTGCAGTTTATTTCCTTTGTTCTTTTAATGTGATGTATTAGTTAACTCATTGTCTTGTATGAAATCAACCTTGCATTCCTGAGACAAAAATCTCTGTTGATTATGGTATACAATAGTTTTAATGTGTTCTTGGTTCATTTTACTGAGGAAAATTTATGGAAAATTAGAGTTAAATTTTTTTTAGTAGACTTAGAAAAGTTCTAGGTTCAGAGCAAAACTGTAATGAAGGTAGTTTTCCCACATTCGTCCTGCCTGCCCCAGTGTCAGCATTTCCCACAGAATAGAACACTTGTTACAGTTGATGAACTTAAAATATTTTCATCTGAAGTCCACGGTTTACCTTAGGGTTCACTCTTGGTGGTGTACAGTCCTGGGTTTTGACAAATGTATAAGGACAGGTATTCATTGTTATTGTGTCATACATAGTAGCTTCGCTGCCCTAAAGATCCTCTGTGTTTTGCTCTTCATACCTTTTTCCCTGCAGGCCCAGGCTACCACTAATGTTTTTAGTGTCTACGTAGTTTTGCCTTTTCCAAAATGTAATATAGTTGGAATCCTAAAAATGTAGCCTTTTGAGATTGGTTTAAGTTTCCTTCGTGTCTCTTTATAGCTTCGTTGCCATCTGAAACACCACCTGTTGTGACTCTGTTGTCCTGCCTAGATGGGATTCTTAGAAGCATTCAGTCAGAACCTCACTGATGTTCTGTTTGACTAGGTTGCTCCTCAGGCAAACTCATGCCCCCATTGTCTGAACCATGGTTCCTCTTGTTCTGAGGAGGCTTGTTAAGGAAACAATCATTATCATTAGAGTAGAACCAACCTCTCTCATGAAGGTCTAAACCCAGTTTACATTGAGTGCAGATGTAAACGTAGTTATGTTACTGAGTAAATGATCCAATGGTAGTTCTCTACAAGGATCAAGACATGACATCAGCAAGACATGACCAAAGGTGAGTTCTTTCAATGTTTGACTGCCTAAAGCCAGTACGGTAACTTTTCTGATAACCTCGGCTTAAAACTAAAAAGATCAAAAGGATTGGGAGAACCCAGTTTTAGGATCTTTAATCCTAGTGAAAATCTAGGTAAAATGAGTTTTTCCTGTTTGCTTCACTGGAATTTGACTCTCTACTCAGCTTGGTTTGAGATATACTTGTGTGATGCTCCGATAGGTGTACTGGACCTAACCGCCCATGGTGTACAGGGGAGGTGAGAGGCCCTGGGGGCCCTCCACTCGCTCTGCTTTTCATATCTGTTCCTGTACCAGACATGAGCCACACACACCCTACTGGGTGCTCTTCCTCAGTTGATCCTCAGACTCACTTTCCCCTGGCTCTCCTTTGACTAGGTTAGTGAAAATCTTGGTCATGAATTCATACATGTCTCTGATTAGATGACGAAGCATTGGCTTAAGAGAATCATAGTTACTCTGCCATTTATTTAACTTCATTGAATTTTTTCACTCTGACATTGAATGTACTGGGCAGAAACCATATCATATCAGTACCTACTGTTGCCTTTGTTTAAATTAAACAGACTCCTCAGGACTACCCCAGTTGGAGAGTTGCATTCTGGTTTTAGTCACTGGTTTTAGACCATAGCATGCATGGAGCAGACAAGGTAAAGTTGGAGAGCTAGGCAGATACCGTGTCATGCTAGTCTTTGGTGAGAAATAGGGATATTTTCAAAGTGTAATGGAAGACAAAAAAGGATTTACAGTTGTAAATACACAGTGTCATTTGTGTTACGTTTTGACTAACTTTGAGAGGGAAACAGGAATAGCCATTTCAGTCATCCCACAGAGACGTGATAGCAGGCTTGGACTTTGACAGTAGCATTAGAGATGTAGAAAAACGTGGGTTGAGGTAACCCAGAAGGTAGAACTAACACATCTTGATCATTTGCACATAAGTTTAGAGCTCAGGAGAAGCAAAGACACATATCTGAGAGTCAGGGTAGTCCTCGGTGAGATGGATTATGTCCCAGATGAGACACCCTGAGAGAGAAGAGGAGTTGGAGAGGGAATGACCACCATGGTAGAAATGAAGTGAGGAGAACCTGTGTTCATTGAAGACATGAAAAGAGTGTTTCAGGAAGATGGGTGCCATTCAGGAGTGTCTTCTGTTCATAAAAGAAGAGAGTTCATAAAAAGGAGAAAATGGAAATACTCCATAGTAAACAGTGGAGCGGTGTTAAATTTTTGCAGTTCACCTGCCCCAGGTAACCACTTCTGCACATTAATCAGGTTTCTAGTCAAGTATCCCCCTTCCCAAGACTTTCCCTCACAAGCTTGTCTCTGTCCCATTGTATAAATTATGTGATGCCTTGTCTGTGCACCTCCACCCTCAGCAGCTAAGGGAGGAGAAACTCCCAGCTAGATAGGCACTATTAGGGTGCCTGTGCTTTGTGGGACAAGTACTGATTGTAGCTTTGTCAAAATGCGGTGTTCTATAGAGAACTGATGAGGTGCTGTAAGAGCATTCTGTCCTGCCTCCATGGAGATTACTGTCTGCTTGTCACCCTTCCTGAAGTGCAAGCTTCCTGCTTGAAGACAGACTTTGTTTACTGCCGATTCCCCAGCACTCAGAATGGTGCCTGGAGACTAGTAGGCACAGCAACATCTAACATCCATACTTTTTAGAAATAAAATCAGTAAATGAAAGCATTGCTCTTTTTACATAATACATTGATTTTTATTTTTCTGTGTCCTGTCATTTTCAAAATAAGGTGTTTGATGCTCTGTACTTTTATCATGTGTATATGACGTCATCTGGTGTGCTCTTGCATTCTGGACTTCGGAGCCTGTAGACATAAAAGAACCAGGGTGTGGACTTGGATTATTACCAGGAGAATTAATACCAGGAGAGGCAGATTTTATTTCTGCCTCTCTAACTCCTTGAGTGTAAGATAATGGTCTGTGCAGAGGTCAGTAACGGGACCCGGAAGCCCCAGTGCCTCAGTGGCTCTGCAGTACTTCGTTACTCTTCCCGCATAAAGGCGTGCGTATGGCAGGAGCAGTGAGGTCTCTCTCTGGTGTACTTCTTCTCCACCAGGAAAGCGGGCTCTGTCTGTTTACTTATCTATAAAGTGAGAGGAAACCACACAGTTCCTAGGGTTTCTTGTTGATATATAAATTCTTAATTTCTGATGTCATCTTGTCTTTCTTAAATTTGTTTGTTGTTTCATGAGAATTAGATGTAGTTTCATGATTTAAAATATGTATGCATTTCTACAGGCAGTTTTTACCTTTTAAGTGCGAGGTTGCTTGTGTGCTCAGTCTTGTCCAACTCTTTGTCACCCTAGGAACTGTAGCCCACCAGCTCTTCGGTCCATGGGATTTTTTTCAGTCAAGAATACTGAGTGGATGTTAACATTGTTACAACAGATTTTAGTTCTTGTGAAAAACATGCAAAATTTGAAATATGAAGAATAAAATAATTCTTAATTTTTTTTTTTTAGAAGTCAATGAAAGGATTTTATTTTGCAAAGCTGTATTATGAAGCTAAAGAATATGATCTTGCTAAAAAGTAAGTACCAAACTGTCATCTGGCATTAAACTTTCTCTAGAGATTGTTCTGGGTTAGAATAAAAGGGAACCGTGCTTACATCTTGATTTCTTTCTGGTTAGCTATCTGCTACTTTCATCAGCTAGAAAATAGCAGTGAGTACAAGACTAAACCAATTCCTGGGTGGGAGAATAGCTTGTGTCAGAGATAACTTTAGTTGACTACTAGTGAGTGATCCTCCAAGGCCAAGAAGGTTGGTGATCTGATCTCCTGATTTTCAGTAGCTTAAAGCTGGAAATTAAGAGGGAGGTAGGCTATTGAAGGCATTGATGGGAAGATGAAAATTTTGTTAAGAAAATGTTCGCACCTTTATTGACCTAACAGCTGTAGTTCCTTACTTTATAAAATGACACTTTTTCCTTCAATGTTGATCTTTGGTCTGATTCTTCCTGTGATAACGTGCACTGGGCCTAGAAGACGCTTGTTTATAATCAAGTCATCTGCATTTGGTGGTATACTGAGTGACTCCTGTGCAGTCCCCTTAGATGTTATTGTTTAAAAGATGAACAGATTATCTTAGTGGTTGTTCGGGAATTAGTGCTCTTTAGTATTTTGCATTATGATAACTTAAAGATTTACTGTAATCACTTTGTAATTTCTCTGCAAAACTTTTTAGTGCTTTACCAAAGTGTAATAGAAAAAAAGGTAGAACTTACATGTTCATTTCTTATGAATGGGTAGCACTGAGGAAAACTTTTGGTGAATGTAGCGTTTAATGATAGAGTGAGTGTGTCCTTGACTTTGTGTGTGTGTGTATATAGATGCCGTCGACTGTTTATGTGTGTGTATAGGTGCTCTTTACTGTGTGTTTGTGTCTAGGTGCTTTCAACTCTGTGTGTGTGTATGTCTAGGTGCTGTCAACTGTGTGTGTAGGTGGTGCTATTGACTGTGTGTGTGTATCTAGGTGCTATCAACTTTGTGTATGTGTAGGTGCTGTCGACTTTGTGTCTAGGTGCTGTTGACTGTGTGTGTGTGTGTGTGTGTGTGTCTAGGTGCTGTCTGTTTCTTCCTGTGAATGCTTCTGAATTGTCTGCATACTCTGCTCTAAGTAAATAGTGATGTTCAGCAGAAAACAGTAGAAATTAGTTTAGTGGTTGCTTAGAGTAAGATATTCTCTCTGCATTTAAACACAGTTCTAAATGTGGTATTTTGAAGATTGTTTTTATATTATTATTTCTGAACAGATATATATCTACATATATTAATGTGCAAGAAAGGGATCCCAAAGCTCACAGATTTCTCGGTCTTCTTTACGAAGTGGAGGAAAACATAGAGAAAGCTGTTGAATGTTACAAGGTAAATAAACTGTGTAAGGTTAGAACATAACCACACTCATAATATCCAGGTTAATTGAGGTAGTAAGTAATTCAGGTACGTTTTATGGATGTCTTGAAAACAAGCACTCATATCATCATACTATTAAGCAAAACAGCTTGAAACAGATTTTAAAATATTTGGCCCAAAGAGTGCTGTATTTTGTCATGGAGAGGTTAGCACTTGGAAAAGATTATTAATACTTGTAAATTTTAAGTTTACCATGGTGAGAAATGCATGGTTCCTTTTCTCCCCTCCTTCCTTTTCTTTTTTGCATTTACCAAATAAAAAACTTTTTATTCATTTTCTAAAAACTTGCAGACAGTTTAATTTTTTTTTAATTTTATTTTATTTTTAAACTTTACAAATTGTGTTAGTTTTGCCAAATATCAAAATGAATCCGCCACAGGTATACATGTGTTCCCCATCCTGAACCCTCCTCCCTCCTCCCTCCCCATACCATCCCTCTGGGTCGTCCCAGTGCAACAGCCCCAAGCATCCATAACGTGTTGTCATTTAGAAATAGAGTTTGTAATGGAGTACTTGTTAAGTTTTTAAATTTTGTGTATGAGTGTACAGACTTTAGGAATCCTACTAATTTCTTAATTGTTTTTGGTATCAGCGTTCAGTGGAATTAAACCCAACACAGAAAGATCTTGTGTTGAAGATTGCAGAATTGCTCTGTAAAAATGATGTTACTGATGGAAGAGCTAAATACTGGGTTGAACGAGCAGCTAAACTTTTTCCAGGAAGTCCTGCAATTTATAAACTAAAGGTAAAAAACTAAAGAAAACAAAGCATATAATAAAAGCAGTCAGAGAAAACTTAAAGACACAGCTATTGCTGGTACTTGGAATTTCAATGACTTAAGTAGTAAGCTGTAAACTGGTATGTGTGGAGGTGAGGGGCATCCTAGGGGAATAGACCTCTAGTTGTGTGTAAGTCTGGGGGAGTGACAGAAGAGCTGTGACCATCGGCAGTAGCACCGCAGTGTGCATGAGCAGAGTAGTTGCCGCTGTGGAGGCGATGGCCCTTCCACAGTATATGAGGCGTCGCGGTGTGTTGTTTCACCAGCACCCAGTTTGCTTTCCAAGTGGCATCTCATCTATCTTCGCAGTGATTACTGTATTAGGGATTTTACTGTTCCTTAGCTATTAGTAGATGGTGGAGCTGAGAATTATTATAAATTGAGCTCTATTATAAAACTTTCACTTAATTGGGTGCAAATTACCCAGAAGGTGACAGTTTCAAAGAACCATTATATAAATTTGGGAAGGACTGTGTTACAGGATAGTGAGGTTTTCAAGCAAAAGTTAAAAGTTTCTCTAGTGTGTTATAGATGACTACTAAAAGTGATAGAAATGTGTTGCTAATGTATTAACTGGCTCTGCATGTTATTCTTTACTGAGTGAAATATAGTTTACTAGGAGACTTTTTGGAGAAAGACTTTCCAAAATGTGCTAGACAAACAGAATTTTAACTGTAATTTTAATTGTCTGTTGGTTCCCCCTGCCATGCAGCTTATTTGATCTTCGTTCCCCAACCAGGGATTGAAACCAGGGCCCCTGCAGGAAGAGCACTGAGTCCTAACCACTGGACTTTCGGGGAATTCTCATATATATTCTTTTTAAAAGGACCCCCATCCCTCATTTATAAATGTTTCCAGTAGAATTTTTTTAATGTTTTTTATTGAAATAGAGATTTTTCTCAGGAAGTTGGAGAGGTTGTACAGAAAGGTCCTGAGTGTGCTCCATCCAAACAGAAACACAGAATTTCCCCCAAAAGTAAATGGTTCAATGGTGGTTCCATCTTGGTGTGACTGTCGAACAGTCACTGCAGGGTTTGGCATGGGTGCAGTACACGTGTAGTTCTTGTTCCACCCGTCACGTGTAGACATGCGTATCTAGCACTGCATCACCATGGGGCTGTCTTTCATGCCTCCATTTCTGTGGTCACATCTATCTCTCCTTAGCTTCTGCCAACTGGTAATTTGTTCTCTGTCTTTATAATTTGTAACTAAAAAATGTCATATGATAGAAGCAGGCATCACGTGACCTTTTGCAGTTGGCTCTTCATTCTGCATGGTGCCCTTGAGACCTTTCAAGTTGTGTGTGTCAGGATAGGTTCCTTCCTTTTTGCCGAGTAGTATGTACTCATACTGGTGTGTTCCACCGGTGAACCATTTACTTTGGGGGGAAATTCTGTGTTTCCAATTTTTAGCTATTACATATCAGGTATAAACAATTGTGTACAGATTTTTAAATAAAAAATGTCTTTAAAAGCCATGGAGATGAATACTAGTAACATTATTTTTTTTCTCTCCCTGTGATAAACACCTGGGTTTTAAGTATTAATCAAAAATGTTGTTTCATAGTGCAGATTTCTTTGCTTTATTAGTATCTTTGTTTTATGCCTCAAACATAATTTTTCACTGGTCATGACTTTCTTCATTGGCTACAAGAGTCCATTCCGTCTGGTGACAGTGATGTTATGGACTATGTGTATAATGGGGAGAGGATTATTTTCTTGCAGTGTAACAAAAGTTTAATTGTTTGTGAAGCATCCTGATTTTCTTTAATGACTTTAAAAATACTGTTGTCTAAAACTAATAAATCTTATGTCAGATTTTTTTCCTGGAACTTTTGGACTAGAAATCCATGAAATGTATAACTATTAAGCAGAGTAATTCTGTTTCTCCTAGAAGTTGAGGCTTACTTAAAATAAATAGTTTTTTTGGCACTTCTTTAATGAACAAAAATATCATTGACAGAAAGGCTTTCTTTTGGGTTTGAGAGTAGTTTTTGAAAAACATCTGTAATGGGGCTGATCTTTTACCTAATTTTAAACATGTAATTGATGTCTAGGGGTTCTTTGCAGTTACAGACCAGGTGTAAGTTTATGGAACTGGTCCAGGAGGAGACTGATGAGGAGCGAGGTTCACTGGGCGGTGGGCGGGAGGAGAGTGCAGGAAGGGGAAGTGGAGCTTACAGGCCATGGCTTCCATTTTCTCCATGGAGGATGAGTGGAGATCCTAAAGAGAGGGTCAGAGGAAAGAGGAGTACGAAGTAAACTCTTCAGGGAGTGGAGAAAATGAGTCTTTAGAAGTAAACTAGGACTTTTTTCTAGGCATTGCCAGTCTGGTGGTTTGAGATTATGAAGGTGAATCAGTTGGCCTGGTTGTAATTCCCCATGCTCCCAGATGCCCTACACATGCTCATCTGTTAGTGCACAGGGGTGGAGACTGCAGGGAAGGGGGCTTCCAGGAGGGGCAGAGAGAGCTAGCTGAGGGCTCTATCTGTAAGTAGGGAGTGACTGGATGCGAGACTCTGGTGTTTTAGCTTGACAGGGAAGGAAAGTGTATGTGTGTGTTTTATGGAAAATTAAAAGGACCTTTTCATGCGGTAGAGGCAGGAGATGTGGCAGTGAGGCTGTGCTGGCCCCAGGGAGGTGAGAAAATGAGGGGGTGTTGTGGTCTGAGTGATTGGTTCAGAGTATAGATTTTGCCACATGGATGGCTGGGGCTGGTGTGGAGTGGTGAAGGTGAAGCTGTTAAACAGCAGGGTGGCCAGGCTGTCCTGTGTCTTGTGCTGCTGGTAGTGATGTATCTTAGGGATGAACGAAGGTTCATGATGTATCTTAGGGATGAACGATGGAGAAGGCAATGGCACCCCACTCTAGTACTCTTGCCTGGAAAATCCCGTGGATGGAGGAGCCTAGTAGGCTGCAGTCCATGGGGTCGCTAAGAGTCAGACACGACTGAGCAACTTCACTTTCACTTTTCACTTTCATGCATTGGAGAAGGAAATGGCAACCCACTCCGGTGTTCTTGCCTGGAGAATCCCATGGACGAGGGAGCCTGGTGGGCTGCCGTCTATGGGGTCGCACAGAGTCGGACACGACTAAAGTGACTTAGCAGCAGCAGGGATGAACGAAGTTCTGTTCCAGGTGCTGATAAGGAGTGGGAGGCATGGCCAGATAGCACATCCTTTAGTAAAATGTTATAAACAGGTTTGGGGGAGGAGGGGCATGATCAGGTGATGACACTGGGAGTGAGTCAGTCACCACCTCCTCCACCTGTACATAGTCTAGCGGATAAGTGATGGCACCTGTCTTGGAATGGGACTCTCGTTCAGTAAGGGGGAAGGTGAAGACCAAGAAGATGGTGGCATAGTAGGAGCTCCACAGTAGGAGAAGTGGGAACGGGGACTGAGCAGCCTTAGGGAGATCCAGAGCACATGGAAGGTGAGGACACGTGGGTGCAAGGGTCCCTTCTGGTCGTGACAGGTATGCAGGGATGTTCTGAGCTGAGTCCAGGCCCTCCTGCAGCTGTGTAATCCCAGATGTTTCTCTCCATGTATTTTCTGGAGGTTGAGCTTCTGGAAATGACTGAGGGCACTAATGAGGTGTGTAGGGTAGGAATTGACTAAAGCCAGACACAGTGGGATGGTGCTCATAGGAGCACCATGATGTTTTTAAAATTGCACAGATGTTTCTCTAATTAATGGTTCTTTATAAATAGGAACAGCTTTTAGATTGTAAAGGTGAAGATGGATGGAATAAACTTTTCGACTTGATTCAGTCAGAACTTTATGCAAGGCCTGATGATGTCCACGTGAACATCCGACTGGTGGAGCTGTATCGCTCCAACAGCAGGCTGAGAGATGCTGTGGCCCACTGCCACCAGGCAGAGAGGAACACAGCTCTGCGGTCAAGTTTAGAGTGGAATTCCTGTGTAGTACAGACCCTTAAGGTAGGTAAGGGCTGTTGGGTCTCACAATTACCGTATTTCCCTTTGTATTTAACCACTGCACTCCATGACCTAAGTCTCTTTCGTTTATGTGTAGCAGCTGTGAAATGAGCTGATTTTACCAGGATGATTTCAATTTATAATGAGTGGATTCAAGAGATAGATATGAGAAATATGTTTGTGTATTTTTTGGTGTTTTTGTAGGCTAATCTAAAACCAACATGGTTTTTCAGCCTGTGAATGGGCAAAGGGGTTTGTAGTCGTAAAACACTCAGTTTTGTAACACATGATACAGTTTGGTAACTTAGAGTTCTTTTTGCACAACAGGAATACCTGGAATCTTCACAGTGTTTGGAGTCTGATAAAAGTAACTGGCGAGCAACCAGTCAGGACTTACTTATAGCCTATGCTAACCTGATGCTTCTCACGCTGTCCATGAGAGATGCGCAGGAGAGCAGAGAATTGCTGGAGAGGTAGGCCGACCTAGAGAGAGCACTTCAGTGTAAATTACAGATGTCTGTTTGTGTTCATTCGTCTAAACAACTTAATGTCATTATTTTTTCTGTAATGTCCAGAGGTAATACTTAATAATATGGTGAACTACTTAGAAGGAATCTTCTTTTGGGGCAGTATTATATTATAATTGGTTTTGTGAAACTCTGATTCTTAGAGAACTCTATTACTGTTCTTGATTAAGTTACTCTTGTAATTAAACGTTTAGTTTTGGAATGCTTAGTAAAGAGTTGAGTCTGAAAATGCACATCCTCGTTGCTCTTCCATAATTCTGAGGACCAGTGTCTCCATTTGATTAAAATAAATTCCACTGAACAGACACGTCACTTGGATTTGTATGTCAATTTAGAGCTTGTGGGCTAAACCAGGCTCACCACCTGCCTGCTTGTGAGTGGGGCTCCCCTGACACAGCCGACCTCCTGCTGTGCCAGCTGTGTGCTCGCGCACTGCAGCAGTAGAGGCGAGCCCTGTGGCAGAGCTGCTGTGCCCACAGAGCCACATCAGCATGGGGTCCGTAATGAACAAGGTTGCTGCTCCTTGGTGTACACTCATATTCTGAAAAGTAATGGTTCCTCCCCCATCTCACATGGCAGGGAGTTCTTTACACTGGGGTGTAGGAGAGTAAGTCGTTTTCTTGAGGAAGTACTTGGTGTCTTCATACAGGTAGTATGAGGGAGTAGCCAAAAAGACTCAATCAAACTTTCTGATGATTTTAGAAAATATTTATGGTTGGGGGGAAGTAGGCATGGTTATATACTTAAAAACTTTTGGTCCCATGAGAAAGTGGTGAGGAAGATTTCTTAGTGCTATGATACTACTACTACACATACCCCTTGGAGGAGTCTTGACACCTTCTGCAAGTTCCAGAAATTCACAGGCTAGAAGAAATAATCTGTTACTCAGATTTCTTATTATAATCTACTTCAAAATCATTCTTCACATTTCTATTGTTTGCTTTTGATTTTCTTAGAAAATGAAGATTTTGAGGACCATTAGGATTAAAAAGTACTGATTAGTACGTAGATTACAAATAATAGTAAGAATTATAATTAACTCTGTAGTTAAATGTATAGTAAAAGCAGTTTTCATCTTGATAATGGCATGTGTCTTAGTTGTTTACTTATAATGTGAAATGGCATGTTTATTTTGAGAAATTTCAACTTTGAATTAAATAATGAAACCATATGATCAAGAAGATGTTTTGGAATAAGACATTCTGGAGGTTAAAAACGCTTGAAATATAGGAAGTATGTTGAATAACACGAAGCACTTGATTCGTAATTCATAAAACAGAATGGATTGTTGGGATTTAGATGTGGAAGGTGATGCTTGAAGTAAATTCCTTTCTCAGTTTTATTTAGGATTAAATAATGACATGGATTATTCACAGTGTAGTAGTTTAACACCTGTTTAATACTTTAATATTCCAGTTTTGATAGCGCTCTTCAGTCTGTGAAGTTTTGTGCAGGTGGAAACGAGGAGCTCTCAGCCACGTTCCTGGAAGTGAGAGGCCATTTCTACATGCACGCTGGGTCCCTGCTGCTGAAGATGGGCCAGCACAGTGACGTGCAGTGGCGCGCGCTCTCGGAGCTGGCTGCGCTCTGCTATCTCATAGCCTTCCAGGTAATCGCCCCCTGTCTGGCGTGCCGTTGACCTTTCAGTGAGACTTGATTGTACTTCACATGGGGTATGTCCTGGTATGTGGTGAAAATGGGAAGAAATATGTACAAAGTTAAAATGAAATACTTTGCGGGAAAGAATAACAAGATTTATTAATATACAGTACTAGTGAGGCGGGTGAGACAGGTACACTAATGCATTGCCGGTGGCAGTTGGCATTGCTTTGACTGTTTGGAAGATCGTTTTGAAGAATTTGATCTTTTACTGTACCATTTCTGGGAACCTGCAAGGAAATAGTCTCAAGTATGGATAAAACATGATTCAAAAAGATACACATAACTTGAATGAAAATCTAATGAGTAAGTCAATTTGGGGGCATGGTTACATAAGCTGTGATAGAAGACTATTTACCCTAACTTTTAATATGTTAATTGGAAACTTAATTTTTAATATATATACAACATTAACAGTTGTATACACTACTAAGTATACTAGTAAGTACTTAGTAGTAGTACTTATTTATTACTTATTAGTATTTATTACTAATAAGTAATAAATACTAATAAGTATATACTACACAGCAGTATACTTATTCATCCTTAGAAACATGAAACAACTTTATGCATAGAAAGTGACATAAAGAGAATATGCCAGAATGTGAGCCTTTGTTTTTAGATGATGAGATGTTGGCTCTTGCCCTCCCCTCATCCATTTTTGCAGTTTTAATGTTTTCTTAGTGAGCTTGCATCATTTCTGATCTGAAAAGAAATGAGCAGTCTTCCACAAAGTGGATTATTCCTAGCTTGTAGAAATTGTTAGCTTTAGAGAATAATCCTTTGCTTGAGAGAAAGAAAAAGGGTTTCACTGTAAAATGACTGTTGGAGGCTATTGCTTTTTCTAGTTAACATACTTAGGCCTTTTAAAACCTGTTGAGGGGCAGTCCACAGTGCTGCTGTTAGCTCAGCAGAAGCATTTTGTTCATAAGGAATTTATTAGTGAAAAGTAGTGAAGTTAATGAAGTTTGCTAATCTGTATAAGCATTAAACTGTTATGATTAATATTTTTAAAGAATTATCAAGTAGCTAACAGCTCTCTTTAATGGACATTGTAATGTATTAAATTTTTTAAATGGATATTTTTATGTTGACACAGTCAATTGCTCTAAACATTGGCCTTTTAAAAATTGAAGTATTGTTGATGTACAATGTTGTGTAGGTTACAGGTATGTAGTACAATGATTCACGATTTTTAAAGATTATACTCTGTTCATAGTTATAAAATATTGGCTGCATTTCCTGTGTTGTATATTATACCCTTGTAGCTTATTTTATACACAGTAGTTTGCACCTCTTCACTCTGATACCCTCCCCCTCCTCCCAACAGTAACCACTAGTCTCTGTTCTCTATATCTGTGAGTCTATTTCTTTTTTGTTGTATTTATTAGTTTGTTGTATTCAACTTTGACCTTTTTAAATAGTAAAAACTACATCTCCCTCCTGATTGATTCTGCAGGCTGTTTGAATGGTAGGGTTTTCAGCCCCTTGATCAGGGACTGCAGTAGTTCTAGTGAGTTCAGTTGGTCTCTGACTTATTATTGTCTGACTTAAAACAGTGGCTTGACAGTTGTGTGACAGTGATACCCATTCAGTAAAAACTCCACTTTGAGTTTTGAATTCCAGTATTTCCATATCAGCACAGAAAACATAGGCTGAGTACAACACTGTTATTTATTCTGATGCTTGGATGTTATTTCATTCTATAGATGTACCATAGTTTGGGTTTCATTAAACTGATGCCCTAAAACCGAGATATTGTTATGCTACTTCAAAATAATTCTGCAGTGACTAGCTTGTGCCATTTCCCATGTGAAAATTTGGAGGTGGAATGAGTTTGAGTGATGGATGGCAGGATCAGTGTCTATCTGTGCATTTATAATATTTTGAGTTATTGCCGAATTTCCAGTCTCACAGAGGTTGTATCAAATTATACTGCCATTCCCAGTGTAAGAAAATTACTAGAGGTTTAACAGCACTGCACCTACCATCTGTGTAGTTACTTTCAGGATGATAAATGTTCATTGGCTGGGACTAAACATGTTCAGTGATGGACAGTTGCAGCTTTTCAAGGTAGCCTGTTTTATTTTTAGATAATTTGGTTCTTAGTGCTTCCTTACATGGAGTAAAAATATTTCTCAAGCCGCTACCCATTGGTGGTGGTTTTTTTCTTTTGGTGTTCCCTTCTTTTACAAGATAATTTTCTTAATACTCGATGGCAGCTGTCATCTTCTCACCATTCTGTTTACTTGTCGTTCTTCCACCTCTTCTTCATAGCACAGGACTTGGAGCCCTTTTCTTGTCTAGGTTGTTCCTGTTACACTGCTGGTCTCTCAGGTGGTCTGCGCTCTGGAAGGGTGTGGTATTTCCATGTGGGGGCTCCAGTGCCGGGTGGTGTAGAGCTGTCGTCCCAGGCTGCTCCCAGTCTATCTGTGCAAGGCAGAAAAGGTCTCCAACCAGATGTTCTTGTTTCCCCAGCTGTAACTCCATCATGTTCTTAATAGAAAGTAATTTCTCAGACATGCTCTTTGTAGGCATCTTTTCTAGATTATCTAAATTCCCCAGTTCCCGATGTTTTGCAGTTGGATTCCCAACTCTCTTTAACCGTTGGCTGTTTATTCATTATTGAAGAAAAGTACAGTGTAATAGAAAGGAACATTTTACTATTAGAAATGTATCACTAAATTAAGATTTTTGATTCTAAAATGATTAGATTCCAAGACCAAAGACTAAATTAATAAAAGGAGAAGCTGGACAAAGCCTACTGGAAATGATGGCCTATGATCGTCTGAGCCAATCAGGTACTGGTAACATTTAACTGATTTTATTTTAAAAAGAAAAAAGAACTTTTTCCTTTTTGAACACATCTTAGATAGTGTCTTCTCTCTGCCCAGGAGATAATTTGTTAGAATTTTTTCTCCTTGCCGTATTGAATTAGGGAGAGAGAGGAGAGAACAAATGATAAAAAATGGTAAATGATAAAAAATATTCTTTAAAAGGAACAAATATTGTTTGCTCCTGTGTGGAGAAACTCCTTAACCCATCCTTAATCTAGCTGCTAGAATCTCCATCCAGAACATTTTACAGCACTTCTTGACCTAAGAATAAGTTATTGGTTTTCTAGCCACTGGGGATAAAAGGTAAAAAAGTTAGGGATCTCTCTCTTCAGGAGCTGACAACTTAGAAACAAAGACAGAAGGTGTATATTCACATTCTGTTAGGTTGTTGGAATTTGTAGATTTATTCCCAATTCTTACTATTTGGGTTGGATCCTAAAGGTCTGTTACACTCTCTGGCTTTCCTAAGGCACAAACTTGAAAGTGTTCAGGTAGCCAGTGAGTCAAACAGTGAACTGAAGGCTCTGTAGGGAAATGTTTCTATAAGAGACAGTTTTGATGTAAAGTTGAAGGGCCTTCATTAAGAGTTAGGAAATGATCTTAAATCCAAGTAGCTATAAGCTGGGGTCTGTAGGTAGACTGTTGGTCAAGGCTCTTCTGCCCCACAGCTTACTTCTTTGTAGGAGACAAACTTTGAGTCCTTGAAGCGATCTTTTGTTTTTTTTCTCAGATCTCCCTTCTACCTTTGCAGAGGGTCACAGTTTGTAAAATGAACTGTGTTGTACTGTCTTTGATCTGGGCCTGCTGAGCTTCTCTCTGCAAATTTTTAAAGAGATAATTGTCTGGTAGTAACGAAACCTGATTGGCCAACAGAATTACAGGAAAAAAGTTTGTTTTGTTTTGTTTTGTTTCAAACAGCCTGATTGAAACCATAAACCTGAAAAGCCATAGTGCTTTCAAGGCACATCCATGTGTACTAGAACTAGAATGTGAACTAGAACCTCATCCAAGGAGTGTTTTTAAAATAGGTTCAAATCTGTGGAATCATAATCTCTGGGAGTGGAAGTCTAGAACTGAAACAGAAAAATTTTAATCTCTTTAAAGGATGATTCTGACCAGCCAGATTTAGAAATTTGGTGTATCAGGACAGAAAATTTGAGCTTGATCCTGTTCTCCTTTGGCCACTTGAATCCCACACTTTTCCAAAAGGAAATCCTTTTGGGATTTTTCACACACATTTTTTTCCTTTCCTTTTATTCTAGCACATAGACGCAGATGCTTTGACACCTATAGTTTATTCATTTTTCACATCAGCACCCTTTTGGGTCCAGCTGTGGTTTTGGGGCTGGAGGGTTCATTCTGAGAATGTCATGTTATTTCCCCTTAGGGTAAGTGAATGAAACTGTTGAGAGATGTAACTTTAATCTGTGTCTTTTAAATGATGGAAATAATTTGTTTTTCAGGGCATATGCTGCTAAACTTAAGTCGTGACAAGCAAGACTTTTTAAAAGAGGTTGTAGAATCCTTTGCCAACAGGAGTGGGCAGTCAGCTTTGTACGACGCTCTGTTTTCTCGTCAGTTACCTAAGGATAGCTGTTTCCTTGGTAATGATGATATTGGAAGCATTGATGTACAAGAACCGGATCCTGATGAATTGGCTAGATATGATGTTGGTAAGTGGTATCTTCCTAAGGAAACACTTTACATTTTAATCCTTTTACACCAGGAGATATATAATAGCAACAGGGGGATTATCCAGAAATAATGACTTAATATTATTCTGAATTACTTTTAGGGTTTATGGGGGGAGGGTAATATGAGGTATTGGTAGTGGTTATGGTAGCAGGTGCTTTTCTTCTGAATAGTTCTGTACAAGTGATTGGTGTCATGAATTCTCTCCTAAGTATCATTTTGATGCTAATACAATCTTTTTAATGAAATAGCTATAATGTACTTGCCAGTTTCCATCTGGAAGCTGTTTCCAGTTTTTTCACTTACATTAAAAATACTGATGACAATTTTTAGGTGTCTCCATTTCTTTTTCTATACAGATTCCTAAAAACATAATTACTGGGATAAAGTTTATGGACATGTTTGTCTCGCAAATTGCTGTATTACCAGAAAGCTTGCTCTTCTTTTATGCTTTCGGAAGCCCATAAACTTTTTTAGTATTGAATTTCTTAATTTATTAATGTAGTGATAGCCCACTGTTTTCATATTTCTTTACCGAAAGGAAGATCTGTTGTTTCAAGATTTATTACCAGATGGCTATTCTTTATTTGACCTCTGTCAGTAGATTTTGTTTTATTGAGTTCTAGTGAGGCTCTTTTTTTTCCTTCAAAAGAACTTTTTCCATCAAAACTCTTTTTATTAAGAACACTAGACTTTGCTTATAGATTTTCCCTGTACTCTGATACTGAAAAGCAGTTATAACATTAAGTTACATTTAATATTACTATGAGTCCGTTTTTTATGTTGGCAAAACTGATGGCACACAAAAATTTCCAAAACCTCAAGCTGTTTTTTTTTGTTTTTTTGCTTTATTTCAGGTGCCATTAGGGCACATAATGGTAGTCTTCAACACCTCACCTGGCTTGGCTTACAGTGGGATTCATTGCCTACGTTACCTGCAATTCGAAAATGGCTAAAACAGCTTTTTCATCATTTGCCCCAGGAAACCTCAAGACTTGAAACAAATGCACCTGAGTCAATATGTATTTTAGATCTTGAAGTAAGCATAGATTTTAATAACTTAAATACCATGAATACTGTTTAGGTTTTTTTTTTTCCCCTAAATTGATTTTTTTTTTTTGTAAATAAAACAGGTATTTCTGCTTGGAGTAATATATACCAGCCACTTACAGTTAAAGGAAAAGTCTAATTCTCACTGCAGCTTCTATCAGCCTCTGTGCTTGCCACTGCCTGTGTGTAAACAGCTTTGCACAGAAAGACAGAAAGCATGGTGGGATGCAGTTTGTAATCTAATTCATAGAAAAGCAGTGTAAGTAGTTTAAAAAAAAAATTCCTTTAACTTAACTGCACAGGGACTTAATTCTCATGTAAAGTTTTAATTATCATGTGATGATTAACATACATGTAAGTGTTGAACTGCATGTTTATAAATCAATTTCATTAAATAAAACTTTTTTTAGACCTGGGACCTCAGCAAAATTGCGACTTCTAGTTCAGCGTGACATAAACACTCTACGAGGCCAGGAAAAAACTGGCCTTCAGCCTGCTCTGCTCGTGCACTGGGCAAAGTGCCTTCAGAAAACGGTGAGTTCACTGAAGTGGAGCAGTTTGTAAGAACATTACCTTAATTTTTTTACATGACATACTTGACCTTGAATGTTTTTTTGTTTAAAAACAGTAGTAGCGTGTTCATATTGTGTCAGGTGAAATGTATTTTTACAATCTTGCCACTGCATGTAAGTGCTTAAAACAGTGCCTAGCACAGTAAATGTTACCAGGTATTAGCTGTTAAGTTACCAGCCTGAAGATTTTTTTACCTGTTTGGTGGCACAAGGCTCTATAGGTAAGGGCATTATAGACCTTGCTTAATATTTGAGGTCTGTTCTGTGGCACCTATAGCAACTTCAGGAAAAAAGAATAGGCTGCCTGATTGGGTAGTGTCGTTGGAGTTGTGTCAAAGTTGGGTCTAGAATGAGTGCTGATGGTAAAGTGCTTAGTTATTCTAGAATTTGGAAAGGTGAGCATATGACTTTTGAGATTCTATTTTGCCTAGGATTTGAAATTTTAGCCAGTTGTTCAGAGCATCTGCAAGTGAGTTTTTTAATCTGTTCGTTTGTGTCTCTTTGTGTGCTTCTAACTTTGTATTTTAGGGCAGTGGTCTTAATTCTTTTTATGATCAACGAGAATACATAGGCAGAAGTGTTCATTACTGGAAAAAGGTTTTGCCATTGTTGAAGATGATCAAGAAGAAGAGCAGCATCCCTGAGCCTGCTGACCCTCTGTTCAGGCATTTCCATAGTGCAGACATTCAGGTAACGGAAAATCCCATCGTGAACTATCTGGAGGTCTGGGCTTCTAGTTTTTAAATAAGGAAATGGAAGTAGAAACTGCTTATATTAATTGCCCAACTATTGAATGGTAGTCTTGTTTTCTAAGTCCACTGCCTGTCACAGATGCAACATGGCAGAGAAGAACATTGAGATGCTGATCTCATTAGATCGTGCAAAATCCTTGGGAAATATTCGGGTTTGATATTCTGGGTAGAGGCAGCTTGACTGAAAGTTACCCAATGTGTTTAGGCATGTGAAGTTGGGGAATACGAAGATGAAGCACGCATCACATTCGCTATATTGGATGTAGTTAATGGAAATATAGACGATGCTATGGCTGCTTTTGAATCTATTAATAACGTCATTTCTTATTGGAATCTTGCACTGGTAAGTAGTGTGGTACTTTAAATTAAAGGGTTTTTCTTTTAAAACATAATTGTTTCATAAAGCACTCTTGTGTATAGCTTTTTCACAGAAAAGCAGAAGACATTGATAATGATGTGCTTTCTTCTGAAGAACAAGAAGAATGCAAAAATTACCTGAGAAAGACCAGGGACTACCTGATAAAGATTTTAGATGACTGTGATTCAAATCTGTCGGTAGTTAAGAAAGTAAGTTGCAGATTGTATTTTCTTATTATTGATAACTAGGCGATAAGGAATTTTGCCTTGATTTTATGTTTTGTTAATTTTTAAAATGCTTAGTGATACCGTATTAATGCACAGAAGTGGGGTGTTTATTTAATTAGTATTACTTTGCCTTATTTTGTGTGTGTGTGTTTAAATGTGAACATTTAGGTTTATAACATTACAAAAATGCTTGTTGGAGAATTAGAAAAGGCTGGCATTTATTTTTGTTAGCTGGCGATGTATTCAGCAAATGTTGCCACTAAGACTAGTTCTGTGTGGACTTGGCAGTTAAACATATTAATGAAATCAGGTGGTTGCTCATGACTTCGGGATGTTTCTCCCCTTGTCACTGTCTCCTGTGACCACCTTTCCCCGGCTGTCAGCAGTTTGAGGCTGTTGTGATGGGATTAACCTCACTGACATTCAACCTTCCACCTGTTTTATTGATGAGTTTATGTTGCTGCTCTTGGATTAGGGTTATGTTTGGTGCATGCCAGCGTCTGTGTTTCTCCTCTCCTCTCATTCAGAATCAGTGACTGACTTTGCTCACATGGAACAACTCCCCAGTTAACATTGCTCTGCCTTTGCTGCCACCATCAGGAGAGGTAGACACAGCATGGACTTGAGGGTTAGGAGACTTTAGATTGCACAGCATTTTCTGTGTGTTGTTACATAAAGTACAATGTGCTTGTCACACAGAAGTATGAAAATGTAAATTAGTAAGATTTATTTGAGAGTTCTTCTGTTGGTGATTTTGCAAACTAAAGATGTTGATTGTTGCCTTTTATTTCTAGTTGCCTGTGCCCCTGGAATCTGTTAAAGAGATGCTTAATTTAGTCATGCAGGAGCTCGATGAGTTCAGTGAAGGAGCGCCTCTTCATAAAAATGGGTCTGTACGAAATGCAGATTCAGAAATAAAACACTCAACTTCATCTCCCACCAAATACTCTCCATCACCAAATAGAAGTTGTAAGGTGAGTGAAAAGAGAAGAGTCACTTTACTGCAGAATGTGTGTTCTAGATGTTTTAAATACTGTTTCATTGTTATTTTTTCAGTATTCTCCCAAAACACCACCTCAGTGGGCAGAAGATCAAAATTGCTTATTGAAAATGATCTGCCAACAAGTGGAGGCCATTAAGGTAAATGCCTTGATTTTTCTAAACTGTGCCTATCTTATTCCAAGATTCTTTCGTTGACCACTTTCTCACTCATTTCTAACACTGTTCCAGATGTTCCTCTGCTGCGTGACTGTAGAGTCACACTGTGTTTTACATGCTTCCGTCTTGACATTAGCTTATTTTTTGAAATTACTTATGTGTCTTTATCCTCCACAAGATATGAATCTTTCAAAGATGGCAACTCATATCCAAACCATAACCCTGTTCCCAGTATAGAGGAGGTCCCCAATGATAGAGTGAACTAGCGAGCTCTAGTCTTCATACCTTGGTTTGTGAGATTATAGCTCAGACTGACTAGTGTGTATATCACATTTATAGCTAAGACTTCACAAGGGGTCTAAACTTTAAAAAGTCTCTTTATCTTTTTATTACTTCATATGAATTCGACCTAATTATGTAAAGACGCAGGTGTCTGTACATGATTGTGCTTTAACTTGATGAAAGTGACCTCAACTGTAGCACTCAAAGGAACTTTACTTCTTTGGAATTGGAAGTACAAGTAAGTTGTTTCATGCTCATTGACAAGAACTAAATCATTCATGCTTCTAAAATCATGGCAAGGAAAATCTTGAAACCTGTATTTTCTACACTTTTGAATTTGCATAAAGATTTTGTGTGTTAATTTTGTATAATTGTGACCTTCATGATATTACATGCTAACCATGTAGATTTCTGGCACCTACATGGTGTTCTTGTGTGCCTTTGGGTCAGGTACTTGCTTAGCTTTCTGTCTCTTTGTCTTCTCATCCATAAAGTGAGACTTGTCAAAACTAGTTTTCACCACGTGTTCTAGTTGTTCAAGTTTTAACATTATGTTTTTATCTTTAATTGGATGTTTAAATCTATGGTCCAGATGCTGGTGGTGACCAGTTAAATTTTCCAGCTGATTCCATTCATTTCTTATTTTTAGATATATACCATCTGGACTAGATACAGTATAGATGGATGAGTGGGGAAAATTTTATTTAGTTTGAAATTTTAAGATGTATTTTTGACCTTAATAGTTAAGGGTCTTTTTTTTCCCAGGAAGTTTTTATTCCTGAAATACTTTTTTTTTTTCTCCACACCACCTGGCTTGCGGACATCTTGGTTGCCATCCCCTTCCCACCCACCCACCCAGGGATTAGACCCAGGGCTGCAGCAGTGAAAGCACTGAGCCTAAACCACTAGACTGCCAAGGAATTTCATCTGAAACACTTGTAGCAGAAGAGGGTAGCCATGCTGGATCTGTCTCTGACCTCACTTATTATAACTTGTTCCTGAAAAGTACTTGCCTTGTAGGTTCTGGGGTTGGGGAGGTGTTGCCTTTTTCTTGTCTGATCCCTAACCACTGGCTGTCATCGGAAGGCTTAGTAGTTGGTGCTCGAGGGCTTACTTGCTCTGAGGCATGTGGAAACTTCCTGGAGCAAAAGGATATAACCCATGTCCCCTGCATTGGCAGGCAACTTCCTATCCATTGCACCATTAGGGAAGTCCTGAACAGAACTTTAGAAAGATGAAGTAAATGTAGAATGGAAAGGGAGATGAATCCGTTTTTTAGGTTAGAGCTGACTAGATTGAGTGGATTCGGTAATGATACTAAGGAGGGAAAAGAATGAGAGCAAAAAACAAGCTTTAAGAAATTAAGAATCATGTTTTACGTCAACACCTGGTGCTCAGATCTGACTGGAGAATGGACTCTCTGAAAAGGTATCATCAGATATTAAATTTGCTCTAGCACTGTTTACACCATGATATAATGCTTAAAATTGTTTTTCTTCTTCCAACAGAAAGAAATGCAGGAGTTGAAACTAAATAGCAGTAGCTCAGGGTCCCCTCATCGTTGGCCTCCAGAAAATTATGGACCAGACCCAGTGCCTGATAGTTATCAGGGGTCACAGAATTTTCACGGGGCCCCACTGACAGGTGAGTTGGCAACTGAATATTCCCAGGTGTTAGTGACGATACTGTAGTGCTGCCTCCTTCATTTAGGAAATTTGCGAAATCACCTTGTCTGTATGCCTTAATTTATTACATGTTTTTGTCTATCTATATGTTGCTTAAGCTATTTTTTGTTGTTACCAAGATTTTTATAACTCCAGAAACAAAACAAGTTTTATCTGATCCTGTTTATGTAAAGGCTTAAAGAACCCTTGACTGCACATCTCAGAGGAGCTGAGACTGAGCTGGAACTATGCCTTATATTGGAAAAATGTTAACTGATGGTTAATTCATTAAGAGCTGCCTAATTATGAAATTAAACTTTGGGGAATTATTTTTATGACATTCTGAGAGGTCTGACAGTCTTGGGAAATCTTTTGTATATGGAAGGAGAGAGTTTGAGCTAGGGCAGAGTGGATTTTTAGGTTGTACTCTTACTTAGCTCTCTGAGCCAGTTTGTCTGTTTGAAACATAGAAATAATACTTATATCACATGGTTATTGTATTTATGTGTGTGGGGGGTGTGTGTGCACATTAGGCATTTACTTAGAGTGTGCAGTAAACATTCAGTGAACCACAGGGTACAGGCAGTTGCCCTCTGGGTTGTCTGTGTGCCAGGTGCGTTGTGTATGTGATTTCATTCAATTACAGTAACCCAAAGTGGGAGATACCATTATGAATTCCCATGTTTAGATGAAATGGGCTTGGAAGGTTAGGTGACACCCATTATTATACACGTCATTATTGGTAGAGGCTTCAGACTCTGGTGCTCTGACTTCAGGCCACGTGCCCCCAGGCAGCCAGAGTGATGATGAAGACAGGTGTTTTTCACTTGAGACAGATTCCTGAAATGGAGGTAATTAGATTAATTGGTCTTCAGTTCAGTCGCTCAATCGTGTCTGACTCTTTGCCATCCCATGAATTGCAGCACACCAGGCCTCCCTGTCCATCACCAATTCCCGGAGTTCGCTCAGACTCACATCCATCGAGTCAGTGATGCCATCCAGTCATCTCATCCTCTGTCGTCCCCTTTTCCTCCTGCCCCCAATCCCTCCCAGCATCAGAGTCTTTTCCAATGAGTCAACTCTTCGCATGAGGTGGCCAAAGGACTGGAGTTTCAGCTTTAGCATCATTCCTTCCAGAGAAATCCCAGGGCTGATCTCCTTCAAAATGGACTAGTTGGATCTCCTTGCAGTCCAAGGGACTCTCAAGAGTCTTCTCCACTTAGTTCAAAAGAAAGATTGGGAATGGTGTGGCCTAGTTTAGTACCTTAGTGATGGTCCCTAGGGTCCTCCTTAGAGCAGCTTGCTGTCTTCTCATGACAGTGTCCTTCAAGTGCAACAGGTGACAGAGAAGATCTTTGTGAAGTCAGACTCACTAATGCTATCAGTCATAGGTGTGGATGTGAGGAGCCTGCCAGATTTAAACATTGCCTGCCTAAGGTGCCATACACCATGTGGAACCTGACTGGCGGCGACAGGCTCATGTCTGGCTTCCTCTGAGGCTTTCTGGATGCTGTGTGGTTATCATTGGGCACCTTGTGGGTCACAAGTTCTGTTTCTTCTTTGTATGTGCATAACAGGTCTTCCGGTTGTTAAACACACATCTGAACATAACATTCATGTTGTCTTATTTTATTCTTGCAAGTACCCTGTGGACTGTGTAGACGCAGCACACCCTCACTTGACAGGTTTGACAGGTGAGAGGAATGGAGACACCAGTGGGCTGCTTGACAGTCACAGTCAGCTCTGGCTCGAGCCAAGAGTCCCAGCTCCTGACCACCCTCTTGAACTCACAGATGGTTTTCTTAGTGAAGGCCCAGATGTGCCAGGGTGGCCCTTGTCTACTGACAGTAGATGACTAAAAACCATCAATAAGCTTGAATAAGGAAATGCTCTAAAGTACTGACGAGTGTAAAGAAAACTGGAAACTAATCGTGTCACGGAGAGTTCTGCTACCAGTTTGGAGCATTTTTTTCTGGTCCTTTCTCTTTGTATTCATAAGGAATTTTTAATGAGATTTTTCACCATATTAGCATTTTGTTCAGAGATGAGTAAGCATGTGTTTTAAATACTACTTTTAAGTTCTTAGCATTTTTCTACTCAGTATTCTTTGATGGTACCATTAATGAACACGAGGGCCCCATCACATGGAAGCTCTGCAAGTTTTACTTCCTGGTTTTTATTTCCTGTTGTTGGTGTTATAATTATTGCCATGAACACAGTCCTAGGATTTCAGGGTTTTATAAGATTTCTTGTGTTGGGGAATTGCTTTTCCTGAAAAACTGTGCCAATTTTACACTTTTACCTCCAGGATCTGGTAGTGCCTGTCTGTTCGCACTCTTGCCAGTTATTAACTATTACGAGTTTATTAAATCCTTTTTTTAAAAGCAAAAATAATATCAGCTTTTAAAATTTTTGTTTTTGTTAATACTAGGAATGTTCAGCACACTTAGATTTCATGAGTTACCTATTCATTTGGTGCTTTTTTTCTATAGGATTTTTTTGGGTAGGTTTATAAGACATCTGAACTGTTTCTTTCACTCTCAGTGATAAAGTCACTAGTTAAACTTCACATGTTACAATTCTTGTCCCATATATATCCATCCACTTGTTCTGTGTTCTTTGCCTATTTTCTCCTGAGAATGTTTCAGAGGAGCCCCTGCAGGCAGCGCATTAGTTTCCTTGCTCAGCTGTGGGCTTCTCCAGTGGCGCTGCCTCTGTGTTACTGTGCAGGGAGCACAGTACCCTGTGGTACCCTGTGGACTGTGTAGACGCAGTTCACCCTCACTGGGCCTGGTTCACCCTCACTGGGCCTTTGCAGGACTTTCCAGAGTCAGCTGCTCAGCACCTCTTGTGTCTCAGTTTCCACTTCCTCCTTGTGTAAAGATATAAATGATTTTTAAGTTGTTTTGTTTTCTGGTAAAACTTTCATAGAACAGATCAGGCAAATGGCTGTTGGTTGTTTTTACCATCAATAGGAGTGTCTTCTAGTTGTTGGTTTTCTGGTAACACACATGCACACAAAGCAGGTGGGGCAAATAGTTTGGGCACCAGTTCAAGTGTTAGTCATGTTGTATCCTGTTTATTACACCAAGAAGCACATTTTGTGTTACTTTTGAGATCCTTTATGTGAATTTGCCAGGTGATTTTTGACCTGAATGTTGTTGCTAGCTTAAGTATAAAATGCAACCTTGTCATTCTGCAGATTTTCAAGCCTCACTTCAAAAATGTGGCCCTGAGGCCACCACATATGTTTTGGTTCCTTAAGTCCTTCCTGTGGCCAGTGTCTCCCCTATATTCCTGATGTGGCAGGATTGTGTCTTCACATCGAGCCCCTCTTTCTCAGGAAGGGGGCCCACCACTCCTCTTAGCTCCTGGTGCTAGCTGTGGGGGCTCTCTTGGTGCCAACCTGCTGCTGCCCTCACTGCTCCTGTGTTACACTTGGCAGTTGTTCTGGTTTGTCATTTGATAATCATCTTTTTGGTGTATTTTGATGTATAGTAAAGTTTTAAAAGTCTGTGTAGTTAAATCTTTGATTTCTGCTGCTTTTGTATTTATAGTTCTTGCCTAGATAGTACTACCCTGCAGCATAGACTTTTTTTAACAGTGTTTTCTTTCTTTTCTTTTTTTTTCTTTTTTTTTTAGTTGCAACTACTGGCCATTCAGTATGTTATAGTCAGTCACCAGCATATAATACTCAGTATCTACTCAGACCAGCAGCTAATGTTACTCCCACAAAGGTAACAAAGGAATAATTTATACATTTATAAATATCTCCTTTTTAATTGTCCAGGCTTCCTACAAATTAATTCAAGAAGTAATTCAACATTAAAACTTAAATGTCCCATGAGGTATAGCTATTTTAAATTTCTCTCTGGATAGAGAAGGTATGTTTCTTAGTTATCTAATTTTAATACAATATGTATGAACATCTAGAATATTTTTGAACAGGAGTGGTGGTGGTGGGAGCTTCATCATCTGGTTATGACAGAGGCAGGACTGTGATGCACTCTTTGGAGCACCGTGGGTGGCACTCGCAGGCCTAGGCACTGTGACTAAGTGTCCATGAAGACCAGCCCAAGCAGAGCCCGGCAGAGACTGGGGTTTGGGTGCATCCAGGCCCTGGCTCTTAACTTCTCTGTGCCTTATGTATAGAATGATACTAGTGCCTTAGTTTGTAGGGTTTTGAGAATTGTTAAATGAGATCCTATGTGTACAGAACTTGAAATTATGCCTAGGTGGCACATTAACAAATGTCAGCGCTCATCGTCATCATCATCATTATCAACATCATTGGACACCACGTTTAGGAGTCAGGAAGGTATAATTAGATGTGTAAGATGCTGTCTTTGGTTAAGGCAATTTTTGGGTCATGCCGAGAACTAGAGCTGTAAGTGTCCTTGTAGCAATGTCTTCTCTTAAGAACGCAGTGTATGCTCTAGTGGTATATTTATATGCATGTTTGAGGTTCATGAGATTTGGTTTGTATCGAGGTAAGCTATAGTTTTATAGACAGCCTACAAAAGCTTTCACTTTGTCTTTTTCCAGGGGCCGGTTTATGGCATGAACAGGCTTCCACCTCAGCAGCACGTCTACGGCTACCCCCAGCAGATGCACACACCACCCGTGCAGAGCTCATCAGCGTGCATGTTCTCTCAAGACATGTATGGCCCCCCATTGCGTTTTGAGTCTCCTGCGACAGGAATTCTATCACCCAGGGGCGATGATTACTTTAATTACAATGTTCAACAAACAAGCACAAATCCACCTTTGCCAGAACCAGGTTATTTTACAAAACCTCCACTTGCAGCACATGCTTCAAGATCTGCAGAACCTAAGGTTTTAGAATTTGGAAAAACCAGTTTTGTTCAGCCGGTGCCTGGTGAAGGAATGAGGCCATCTCTGGCAGCACCTGCACATACAACACAGCCGACTCCTTTCAAATTTAATTCAAATTTCAAGTCAAATGATGGTGACTTCACGTTTTCCTCACCACAGGTTGTGGCACAGCCCCCTGCTACAAGTTACAACAATAATGAAAGCCTATTAGGTCTGCTGACTTCAGATAAACCTTTGCAGGGAGATGGGTACAGTGGACCAAAAGCTGCTCAAAACATGGGACCTCGAAATACGTTCAATTTTGGAAGCAAAAATGTGCCTGGAATTTCATTTACTGAGAACATGGGTACAAATCAGCCAAAGAATTCTGGTTTTCGACGTAGTGATGATATGTTTACTTTCTACAGCCCAGGGAAATCAGTGTTCGGAGTGCCTGCTACGGAGCCGGCCAGCAAGGGTCACGATGCTGACGGGGGAAGTGCACAGGGGGACGAGGAAGACGACGGCCCTCACTTTGAGCCCGTGGTTCCTCTTCCTGACAAGATTGAAGTGAGGACTGGCGAGGAGGATGAGGAGGAGTTCTTCTGCAATCGTGCAAAGTTGTATCGCTTCGATGCAGCATCCCGAGAATGGAAGGAGCGTGGAATCGGCAATGTTAAGATCCTCAGGCACAAAACCTCCGGTAAAATCCGCCTGCTCATGAGACGTGAGCAGGTGCTAAAGATCTGTGCAAATCACTACATCAGCCCAGACATGGCCCTTGCCCCTAACGCCGGCTCAGACAGGTCCTTTGTGTGGTATGCTCTGGACTATGCCGACGAGTCGCCCAAACCAGAGCAGCTGGCCATTAGGTTCAAGACGCCTGAGGAGGCAGCCCTTTTCAAGTGCAAGTTTGAAGAGGCCCAGAGCCTGTTGAAAGCCTCAGGAGCAAATGTAGCCACAACCACCCATCAGGCCACGAAAACTGTAAAAGAACCTACAGGTCATGACAGTAAGGATATTGACAAATCTGATGGCGTAACTATGAATTTTGAATTTCAGGTTGCAAAGAAAGAAGGATCTTGGTGGTATTGTAACAGCTGCTCACTGAAGAACATGGCAACTGCCAAGAAGTGTGTATCCTGCCAGAATCTAAACCCAGGCAGTAAGGAGCTCCTCGGCCCACCGTTAGTTGAAACTATCTCTACTCCTAAACCCAGCTCAGAACATACTCCTGGTAGATCTGCACTGGTGACTCTAAAGAATGAAGGTCACTGGAACTGTGGTGTTTGTTTAGTAAGAAATGAACCCACTGTGTCTCGATGCATTGCGTGTCAGAATAAAAAGCCTGCTAGCAAAAGTGAATCTCCACTTATTAAGCAACCTTCCTTTAAATTTGGCCAGGGAGATCTTCCTAAGGCTGCCAGCAGTGATTTCAAATCTGTTTTTTCAGTAAAGGAGGGACAGTGGGATTGCAGTGTTTGCTTGATAGGAAATGAAGGAAGTTCTGTGAAATGTGAGGCTTGTCAGACTCCCCGGAAACAGAGTTCACCTGCCTTCGCTGCCCCAGCACCTGCCTCGTTAAAGTTTGGTACTTCAGAGACAAGCAAGACTCCAAAGAGTGGATTTGAAGGCGTTTTCACCAAGAAGGAAGGACAGTGGGATTGCTCAGTGCAAAATGAGGCCAGCATGGCCGAGTGTGTGGCCTGTCAGAACCCAGGTCAGAATCCGCCAGCTTCTGCTGCTCCGGCACCTGCTTCTTCAGAGACAGTCAAGGCTCCAAAGAGTGGACTTGAGGGGCTGTTCGCCAAGAAGGAGGGACAGTGGGATTGCGATGTCTGCTTGATACGAAATGAAGGAAGTTCTCCAAAATGTGTGGCTTGTGGTGCCTCTAACCCAACCCAGAACCCTGCTGCTGAAGTGCCTCTCAGTTTCCCTGTGGGCTCCACAGCTGAGGCAGGTAACTCCTGTGCAAGTCAGACAGGAACAGGATTTAAGAGTAACTTTTCAGAAAAAGCCTTTAAGTTCGGCAATGCAGAACAGGGATTTAAATTTGGGCACGTGGATCAGGAAAATGCACCTTCATTTAAATTTCAGAGTTCTTCTAATACAGACTCTAAATCAGCAAAGGAAGGATTTAGTTTTTCTTCCCCTGCGTCTGCTGGTGGGTTTAAATTTGGCATTCAGGAGACAGAAAATCAGGAGAAGACTACTGAAAAGTCCTTTGGAGAGGACACTGGTGGTCAGGCTCAGGACACTGGTGGTCAGAAAGACGGGAGTACTGTGGTCTTTGGTCAGACTGGCAGCACTTTCACCTTTGCAGATCTTGCCAAGTCAAATTCAGGAGAAGGGTTTCAGTTTGGCAAAAAAGACCCCAATTTCAAGGGATTTTCAGGTGCTGGAGAGAAGTTATTCTCATCACAAAGTAGTAAACTAGTTGATAAAGCGGACGCTTGTGCTGACCTTGAGAAAGATGATGATGCCTATAAGACTGAGGACAGTGACGACATCCATTTTGAACCAGTCGTCCAGATGCCTGAGAAAGTGGAGCTGGTCACAGGAGAGGAAGATGAGAAAGTTCTTTACTCACAGCGGGTGAAATTATTTAGGTTTGATGCTGAGATAAGTCAGTGGAAAGAAAGGGGCTTGGGGAACTTAAAAATCCTCAAAAATGAAGTCAACGGCAAACTGAGGATGCTGATGCGGAGGGAACAGGTGCTAAAGGTGTGTGCCAACCACTGGATCACCACCACCATGCACCTGAAGCCCCTCTCCGGCTCGGACAGGGCTTGGATGTGGTTAGCCAGTGACTTTTCTGATGGCGATGCCAAACTCGAGCAGCTGGCGGCAAAATTCAAGACACCTGAACTGGCTGAAGAATTCAAGCAGAAATTTGAGGAATGCCAGCGACTTCTGTTAGACATTCCTCTGCAGACTCCCCATAAGCTTGTGGATACTGGCAGGGCTGCCAAGTTAATACAGAGAGCAGAAGAAATGAAGAGTGGGCTAAAAGATTTCAAAACATTTTTGACAAACGATCAGACAAAAGTCAGTGATGAAGAGAGTAAGGATTCCAGAGCAGGAGCTACCACTGCTGCAGATGTGAGTGGCGCACCAAACACTGAGACCACTGGGCCCACCCTGGAGTGGGACAACTATGACCTCAGGGAGGATGCCCTGGATGACAGCGTGAGCAGCAGCTCTGTGCACGCCTCCCCACTGGCCAGCAGCCCCGTAAGAAAAAACCTCTTCCGCTTTGGCGAGTCGACCACCGGCTTTAACTTCAGCTTCAAGTCTGCTCTGAGCCCGTCCAAGTCCCCTGGCAAGTTGAATCAGAGTGGGGCCTCAGTGGGCACGGACGAAGACTCCGATGTCACTCAGGAGGAGGAGAGAGACGGACAGCACTTTGAGCCTGTTGTCCCTTTGCCTGATCTAGTCGAGGTGTCCAGTGGGGAGGAAAATGAACAAGTTGTTTTTAGTCACAGAGCCAAACTCTACAGGTATGATAAAGATGCTGGTCAGTGGAAAGAAAGAGGCATCGGCGATATAAAGATTTTACAGAATTATGAAAACAAGCAAGTTCGTATAGTGATGAGAAGGGACCAGGTATTAAAACTTTGTGCCAACCACAGAATAACTCCAGACATGACTTTGCAAAATATGAAAGGGACCGAAAGAGTGTGGGTGTGGACTGCATGTGATTTTGCAGATGGAGAAAGAAAAATAGAACATTTAGCTGTTCGTTTTAAACTACAGGATGTTGCAGACTCGTTTAAGAAAATATTTGATGAAGCAAAAGTGGCCCAAGAAACAGATTTTTTGATAACACCTCACGTCGCTCGTTCAGCCACTCCCAGGGAGTCACCTTGTGGGAAAATGGCTGTCGCTGTGCTGGAAGAAACCACCAGAGAACGAACTGATTTGTCTCAGGGTGATGATGCAGCAGACACAACCTCAGAAGTTGGCGGGGTGTCTGGCACCCCTGAACCAACAACAAAAGCAGTGGTTTCACCCCCAAAGTTTGTATTTGGTTCTGAGTCTGTTAAAAGCATTTTTAGCAGTGAGAAGTCAAAACCATTTGCATTTGGCAACAGTTCAACTACTGGATCTTTGTTTGGATTTAGTTTTAACACACCTCTGAAAAATAACAGTAGTGAAGCCAGTTCAGCAGCCCAGAGTGGATCTGAGAGAAAAGTGGAACCTGGTGGTCGCCAGGAGTCACAGAACTCTGATCTCAAATCAGCTTCTGATGGCAAAGTCAAAAACACCTCTCCTGCTTTTCTGAAGGAGCAGTTCTCAACCAGCCACACGTTTAAAACTCCAGAAAAGGGTAAGCACTTGGTCTTTAGATGAGGCAGACTTTGTCTTCCTCTTCCCCCTCTCTCCCTCCCCACTTTCCTTCCCAAAATATGTTTGTGTGGGTTGTTTTCTTCCCTAAACCAATTTAGTGGTGAGTGTTCAGCAGCAGCAGAGAGCGTGTGTACACGTTGTTGAGGAGATGTCAGCTTCAGGGAGACATGTCTGTCAGCAGAGCACAAGAACTCAGCTCAGCACTGGGTCCAGCTTAAGGCCACTAGCACTCAAATCGTGAGGGTTCACTCGAAGCTGGTGGTTTCAGTAAGTTTGTTCTGCAGTTACTATTCTTATGTTCTTGGACGGTACTGCATGCTCACATTTTAGGTAAGGCAATCTGGCCACTGAGCAATCTGGCAATGAGCAAAGAATGAAAGCCTTGGGATAGGATAGGTGGATGCGTGGGACAGCCACACTGGTGTAAATGGATGGAATCTGGCTTTTATATTTTAAAATTGCATTCATTTTAATTCTCAAAATGTTCAAAAATGAAATACTCTTTATTTTCTAGGATTTAATTTTAGCCTTTTTAAATCTAATCCAATGGCTTTTTGGACCAGCACCCCTTCCTCACAGCCTGAGAACAGAGGTACAGAGCTGGCACTGGCAGTATGCTAGGGTGTCCGCTTGTCAGCAGCTGCTGGTGCTCAGCAGTGTAACTGGCTGTGTGAGATCAAGTGCCTGATGCTGCAGCGTGCATGTGACAAGGCTATCATGACCCCATAATGCTGCTCTCTCTACTTGGATGTCATGTTTTCTCACATGTTATACTCTGTTGTTTCGAGGTGGATCTCTGTGGTCTTTACTGTGTCTGTTTTGTACATCATCATTTTCTCCTGTGATTAGTGAAGGACCTGTGTATCACCTAACCATCACTGTCTGTCTGCGTCCAGACACAGTGGCAGCAGCATGTGGACCACAGGGAACCTAGGCTCCCTGGTTGACAAAGATCCTGTGTGTGGAAGTTGGCCCTATTGGAAGAGCTCCCCCATATCTCGCTATTCCCAGTTAGAGCAGGCCCTTGTGGAGTCATGCTAGAGTGGAGTTGGGTAGAGGACTCAGCAGTAGGCTCTGTGAGAGACCCTCAGGAGTAGGCTGTGGAGACCAAGACTCACCCCCAGAATCACAGCTGTGTCTCGAGTGCCAGACAGCTACAGTGATCAAGTGACCACCTGTGATTTTAGGAGCTCAGTTGTAAAGTACACAGGTTGTGCTCCTAACTGCAGCAGCTCTTATGTTTACGATTAAGGATGCAATCTTTGGAAAAGTTGTGTGGCCTTTGTGTGTGTGTTTATGTGTGAATGGTACATATTGGTGCACAGACTCTGTGGATCCTAGGCGAAGAGCCCTGGTCTGGGAGCAAATGCACTGATGTACTGCTGCGGGACAAAGAGCCCGGTTCTCAGGTGCGAGAACGTCCTGGTTTCAGAGGACCTTAAGAGATGGGGACTTAGGCCCAAGGAGGCCGTCTCATTAACAGGAGTCTGTCTCACAGTGTCCTCTCGTGGGGCCTGGCCAGGAACTGATGCTGAGTTTTTGTAACAAAGGAGGGTGAGTGAAGGGCTCCTTCAGCATTGAGAAGAGCTGTTTTCTGGATCAGTATCATCCAGTAGAAATAAAGTATGACCTGTATATGTAATTTTAAAATTTATAGCATGTTTGAAAATAAAAGGAAACAGATGAAATAAGAGAAACAGATGAAGTTAAATTTAATAATCTATTCAGCCTAGCCCATTACATCCAGAGTACCATTTCAACTTCTGATCAGTATGAAAAATGAAATTATCCCCCTTTCTTTTTTCCACATGTTCAAAACCCTGTGTGTGTTTTCCCACTTGGAGTATATCTCACTTTGGACTGGTTGTACTTGCAGTGCTTCACAGCCATGCTCCATGACTTTGCTTGCTCTGTTAGAAGTCCTTTTTTTATAGACCACAACCTATTGTGTGAAGAGTTCCTTTTCTCCCCATCTTTTGCCTTTTTGGTGGTGGTGGTGGTGGTGGTCATGGCTCTTCAGCGAACAGACATTGTCTTAGATTCTTACAGTATGATTTACCCAGAGGGTAACAGGTTTAATTTAATGTTATCATGCTTGGAAATACAGGAAAGTGGATGTAATTCTAATCACTCACCAGCCTTGGCAGTTGTTAGCTTTCTTTGTGGGGTCTCATTGGGATTGGCTTTGAGTTAGTTTTGTATTTATACTAATATTTGCTCATGATTTCTTTAGTTTTTTTCAGTTGTTTCAAATGCATGGATATTTTGCTAAACCATTTAGTATGCCAAGTATGGTTATGGCAGCACTAATTTATAGCCATCAGTAGTATTTTCTTCAGTGATTAGTTACTGAAAGTAGGATTTCTTTCCTGGTTATTAAGGCGATTCTGTGTTCACTGAGGGTTCTGATAGAACATTTCCTCAGGCTTCTAACTCTCAGGGTTTTGAGCTGTGTCCACATCAGTGTGTGTGTGTTTTCATCAGCATGATGTTTTAACCTAAAAATGAAGTTCCAGGATTTTTATTTTAGTTACAATATTGGTATTAATTACCTACCACCTTGTCTTTATCAGTCTTTCTGATTTGTCTGGTAGTGGAAGAGAGGAAAAAACCTGAGGATCTTCCCTCTGATGATGATGTTCTCATTGTGTATGAGCTAACCCCGACCCCTGAGCAAAGAGCTCTTGCAAGCAGACTTCAGCTTCCCCCTACGTTTTTCTGCTATAAGAACAGGCCAGACTACATCAGCGAAGAGGAGGAGGACGGTGAGTCTCTTGTTGCTATAGAGCATTCTGTTCATGCTCATCATAGTGAACGGGGCTCATGAAGTTACTATAAGCCTCCTGGAGCCCCCACCCCTGCTGTTTATGCAGGTCCGTGTTGATTCTAAATGTGTGTGAACCGTCAGTGGGTGTCATGGTTAGAAGAGCTGCCTTCGTGTGTTCGCATTCCCTCCGTGTCTGCTGTGAACAGGGCAGGCGTTCTGAGGGGACTGAAAGCAGTTCTGATTTCCCTGGAGTCTCAGAGGGATGGGTGGCTGAGCCATGCGGCAGGAACGGGGTCTGAGTAGGCGAGCTCTGTGGGCCCCATCTGAGTTCTCAGGCAGGGGCTTATGGGCTCAAAATAATTTCGGTAGGACATTCAGGCAGTGATTTAGAGGATTGGATTGTAGGAACTGGATAGAGGCATTCGGAGCCCCGAAATGCCAGAGCAGCTCAGACTAGGCATTTGGGTGTAGAATCAGGAAACTGGTTGCTATTTGGATGTAGAGAGTAAGGGAGAGTGGATGGGAAGTTGCAGATGATTTTCCTAGATTCCTGGCTGGGAAATCTCCTGAAATTTACTGCAAATTCTTTTATTTAATAAAATAAATTATACTTTAAGATGAAGATTTCGACACAGCTGTCAAGAAACTCAATGGAAAACTGTATCTGGATGACTCAGAAACATGTAGACTGTCAGAAGAAAATGTAACAGGTATGTAACATTAAAGCAAGTAATTTAAAGTGTTTTTTAAAAATCTTCTGTTTAAAGGAATCTCCCAATCTGGTCACATTGGTGATTACCAATTTTGCCATGGTGATTTAAAATATTTAAAAGTAATGTGAAGGGAAAACATCATTCCTGGTGGTGCTAGTTCTCCATTAGCATCCAGGGTCTTATTGTTTGGGTCTTTAATTTGTAGGTGACATTGTGGGCCATTATTGTGGAGTTGGTTGGGCTTCATCTACTTTTATCTTACCTTTCCTTTGTTTGCATTGCCTGGATTTTCAGATAATGAGAAAGAATGTGTTATTGTTTGGGAAAAGAAGCCAACAGTTGAAGAGAAGGCAAAAGCAGACACACTCAAGCTTCCGCCTACGTTTTTTTGTGGCATCTGCAGTGACACTGATGAGGACAATGGAAATGCGGAAGACTTTCAGTCGGAGCTTCAGAAAGTGCAGGAGGCGCAAGTAAGACTGTCTCTGGCATTCCTTCTGGCTCAGTCGCCTTTGTTGATGGCAATAAACTAGAGTGTTCTTAGCACATGGTAACAGTAGGGTGCATCCGGCAAGTGGGTGGCGCCTCAGTCAGCTCTGGCTAGAGGATGAGAAACTGTTTTCTGGGCAGAGGACCAGAAGGCCCACCTGTCACTGCTGCATGTGTGCTGGGTTTGAGAAGTTGGGGTGGTAGCATGGACGATGCTCATGTCCCTGACATGGTCTACTGCCGTACCAAGAATGGAATTAAGTGCTTCACTTTTTGTGCCGGTTACGTGATTCTGGAGTGGGCAGAGTGGATAGGAAGTAGCATTTGAAACCTAGTTCCCATGGTCTGTATATTTTGCTTTTGGTAAGTTCATGATTTGACTACTTTCTTAGTTCAAGTGTAGTCATTTTAATAGTTGTCAGCGCCTTGGTGTATGAATTTGTGTTCCACAGAAACTAGAAAACTAGTCATTGTTTATAGTTGTTTACAGTATTGACATAATCAGAATGGTTCCTTGCTCCTCAAGAAATACTTTTTAAAAAATTGTTGGAAATATGGTAAAAATAAAGTAGGTCCTGGAGTTGGGAATGCAGTGTTTTCTTTAATGGATACATGAGAAGAGAATGAGATGGCCCAGCATGCGGCCTGCTCTTTGGAAGACTTACTACCCTTCACTGTCCGTTTGACCCTGAGGAGTAGCTGGCCTGCTTTCGCAGCTGTCAACCGAGGCTGTGCCAGCTCTTCCGTAGGTGTAAACTTGTTCATCAGTGCACAAGAGCTAATGTAGACACAGCCCTCCCTCATTTATAACCAAATAGGTTTATTTTTGGAAGTGCTATTTGAAGTTTCTGCATTCAGCTGTGCTGAATCCGAAATGTATTTCCGTCACTCAGCTGTTTCCCTGTCTCAGTGGCAGTACACAGTGTGTGGTTTCTGTCGGTCACCTCTAATCGCTGCTGCTGGAGGCATTAGCGTGCAGTCATTCACTTGGCAGATACAGTCCAGTCATACTAAGTGAACAGTGCAGTTAAATATGGCTTCACTTTTCTGTGTGCAAAACTGAAAAATAAACTTATTTTTTTTTATGTATTTCAAGCCTTAAAAAGAGAACTGAGAAGTAATCTCAGCGCTGGTGCACATGCTGAGTTGTACAGTGTTTATTCTTTTCCTACTCATAGTGTACATAGGATTTGGTGTCTTTTGTCAGTGTACTGTGCTGTTTATAGCAATTAAAATACCTTACTTTTTAAGATATTTAAAAAGTAAGTGACTGTTGAGTTATCATTGTTATAAGTTAAAATCTTTTTGTAAAATATCCTGTAACATTTACAATGTTCTTTAAATAAAAATCCTAGGGGCTCCTTTTGCCACAGAAGTTAAATGTGGTAAGTCATTATCAGGGTGGGAAAAAAATTGTTTCAGTGAATTGTAATTTTGGAGGAGAGTGCCCTTTGATAGAGGTGAAACAGAACTAACAGCCATTAAACTAAAATATTCTGTGGGTGGATGTAGATGATGTCCTTTTAGGACACATCTTTCCTGCTTTACACTGATTCATCCCCAACTACATGAACTCTTGCCATACGCACTCCTGGCTTTAAGTGCTTGAGCATGCTGTGGTTAGGTGCTGACTGTGTGCTGGGACTGCCGAGGGTCAGGGTGCAGTGCTGAACGAGGGAGCAGCCTTTGGATTTGTCTACAGGAAATTCTTGTTCAGGGCCTCTTAAGTGGAGGATGTGTTAGGAGCTGAATTATGACATTCCCGTCCCAAGTAATCTAGTCTGCATTTGGGGGGTGACATTTATTGTTGTTTAATTCACCCATTTTCATCATCCCCAAAAGAAGCCCTGTTAACCTCTAACAGTCATCACCCTTCCCATTTCTGCCTGTCTCTCCGAGGCCTGGATAACCACTGATGTACCATTTCTGTCTCTGATTTACCTGACATTTCATATAAACATCATAATATGTGGTCCTTTGTGTCTGGCTTCTTTTACTTAGTAAGTTTTTGTGATATATCCACATTGTAGCATTTATCTGTACTTGGTTCTTTTATGGCCAAATAACATTCCAGTGTATGAATTTACCACATTTTATTTATCCATTCATGTATTTAATGCCCATTTGTGTTGTTTCTTCTTTTTGGCTATAATAAATAATACTACTGTGATAGCCTAAGTCATTTGACACAAACAGAGTGGACTATCGTTTCCTTGTGTTTCAGTCATTAGGAAATAATGACTTTTTTCATTTGTATTAACTTTTCAAGTTTATCATAAGTAAAATTCACTTTTTGTTGTATGTATGTTTTCTGTGAGTTCTTACACATGGCTGAATTCTTGTAATCCCCACCGTAGGCAGCGTACAGAATAGTTCCAGACCCCAAAGAATTCCTTCCTACTGTCTCTTTCAGTTCAGAACCCTCCCCACCCAGAACCTCTGCAGCCACTGATCTGCTTGTGTTTCTGCCTTTTCCAGACTGGAATGAATGGAATCATACAGTTTGTAAGCTCTGATACGAACTTTTCTCACTCAGCACAGTGCCTCTGAGATGTGGCCCAGTCACTGTGTGTAGTGATAGTGTATTCCTTTCTGTCACCAGCTGGTATTCCGGACATTGTACATTCACTGTCATTAATCCTTGAAGAATGTTGTTTTATTTTGCTCTTTCTAGTTTCTAGTTTAAGTTGAAGCTTAAATTAACTGATTTAAGACAGTTCATTTCTAATAAACATTTTAATTTTAAGTTCCTCCAAGAGCTGTTTAGCTCTATCTTACAAGTCTTAATATGTGATATTTTCACTTTCATTCAGTTCAAACTATTAATTTTCCTTGAGACGTTCTTTTTGACAAATGCATTGGATAGAAGTATATTCTGAATATTCCATTTTCCACATGTCATTGTTACTGATTTATAGTTTAATTCCATTGTCTATAAACGTATTTTGAATAATTTCAGTTCTTATTGAATTCGTGAAGACTGTCTCAGTGGGTGCTCATTGTACACTTGAGAAGAATGTAATTTTTTTTTGTTGTTTTGCATGGAAAATAGGTTTTTAAATAGATCAAATCAGTTGATGCTGTATTGTCCAAGTCCAGTGTATCCTTGCTAATTTTTCATCTACTTGTGATGTTGATGATTGACAGAGTGTTGCCCAGCATGTCTGCTGCTCCTGTCAGTTTTTGTTGCATGTACTTTGTTAGGGAGTGTTCCATCTGCTTCTGTTTTCTGGAACACACTGTAGAATTAGTGATATTTCTTTCTTAAATATTTGATAGAACTTAACCACTGAAACCACCAGGCCTGGTACTTTTTTTTTTTTTGGCAAGGATATATTAATGCATTTTCTTTGATAAATACAGGCCAATTCATTTTATCTGTTCTGTCAGTTTACTTTTTTTGAGGAATTGGTTGGTCCATTTCATCTGCATTATCACATTTGTGGGCATAATAGTGTTGCTGAAGTTGAGACGGTCATTAAAATGTTTTAATGCCTGTTTACTATCCATGGATCAGTGTTGATGGACTCTGTTAATTTGTCCAAAGACTTCAGCATGTGTATTAAAAGTGTAATGCTTAATCTCCAGATATTTGGAGATTTTTTTTCCCGGCTATATTTCTGTAGTGATTGTTAGTTTAATTCCATTATGGACTGAGCATATACTTTTTATGATTTCCATTCTCTTGAATTTGCTGAGGTTTGTTCTGTAGCCTAGAACGTGGTCTTTCTTAAGTGTTCCATATGCACTTGAGAGGAATGTATGCTGCTGCAGTTCAATGGAGCATTCTGTAATTTTTAAATTTCTGTTGTATTTTTCAATTCTAAATTCCCTTTGGATTTTCTTTTATGGTTTATATTTGTTTGCCTGACAACTCTCTTTTCATTTGTCTTTACCTCTTGGAACATTGTTAGAAGCTTTCAGAGTTTGTCTGATCTTTCAACACACAGATCATTTCATGACATTCCCCATCCCTGGCCAAAGAAAGCCAACTCTTCTTTGATGCTTTTCCATCTGTGCTGTTGGCAGCCCCAGTTTCTTGGACAGCTCTCTACCCCTGCGGGGAAGTGGGTTGATGTGTGGGGGCAGGAGAAAACCCACCAGGTTCTTACTACGAGACTGTCCCTCAGGGCTTGAGAGGCTTTTTTCTCCTAAGTTAAACACAGAAGTTTACTGTAAATATGTCTTCTTCAGAGGACATTTTACAGTCTTGATTAAAAGTGGATTTGGTAAGACCAGAATTTCTGATGTCACTTTGCCTGTCTCTCCAGTCGTTTTTATACCTGGGGACCACCTGCCATAACGAGGGGACAGTCAGAGAAAAAATTTCATCTCTTGATGCTGTCCAGCAGCTCCGGCTAGAAACCCTTTCACTCAGGTTCAGTGCTCTTTTGTTGGGACGACCCTGTAAGCAGTAGGAAGCAGGTCAGCGAGGGGGCCCAGTCCTCCTGCTCAGCACCGTCCATTTCCGGAAGCCGTCTTTGCCCTGGGGTGGAGTTTCAGAGGAGGTTGTGTGCTCTCGGTCCTTGCAGAGATGGCCCCCAAGGCAGGGGCTGGCCATGTTGGCTGGGGGTGGGCCGCTTGAACAACAGGCCCCAGGGCCCAGGGCTTGCATCCTTGGTGGCAGCACCCCAGCAGTATGTGCCAGGGCTCGTGGCTCAGCACCAGCAGGAGCAACTACGGGGGACAGTTGGCTCAGGCCAATGCCTTTTCAGGTTCCTGCTGTGGCTTGTGGACCCGGATAGGCTGGCCCCTGGAAGCTGAAGTATTCATGGTCTCATCACCAGACCTGGTGCTCCTCGCTGGTAGACTTCACATTGCTTCATGTCTCAAGATTCTTGGTCCTCCTGCTCTCATCCACTTCCCAGCGGCTTCTGCTTGCTTTGTCCTTTTCAATCTAGTTCAGTTGCAGGTGCTGGAGAGACTGGAGGTACGGTAACATGGTGGAGAGAAAAGTATGCTTACTCCATTTTGTCCAGAACTCCATATCATCTGTTTATTGTAAAATAGAGTATATGATCCTTTTTGTCACTTAGTATTTAATGACATAGTTATTTGTTACTTTCTCTTTGCAGAAATCCCAGGACGAGAACATAGCTAGCTCAGCTGATGGCATGTGTACAGATGACACTAAAGTGACTGTGCCATTTTTGTGTAAATCTGAAGAGCCAGAGTTTACTACCAAATCTGTTAGCTCACCATCAGTTTCTTCTGGGACTGTTGACAAACCTGTGGATTTATCTACTAGAAAGGAAAATGATGCAGATTCTACAAGCCAAGGTAAAATTTGATGTATGTTTATAGCAACCTTGTAGGTATGCATTTCTGCGTAAGGTACATCTGTGGTTCTGAGACGATACCTTCAAATGTACATCCAGGAATTCCCTTTATTAAACTGAGATGTACAAAGGGGCATGAGGTAATTCAGTTTTCTTAGTGAACACAGAATCTTTACAAAGCTATTTCCTGAAATCCTTGGAATGAATGTTTGTTTAGATGATACTAGACCATGTGAAGCAGAAGCTGTGTAGCTCTCTTAGTATAGATGTACATCTCATTTTTTTAAATGATTTTGAGCATGCTGCTTCTGGTGTATTGCTCATTGAGAATAAATAGTACCTGTAAACTTGTAAGTTTTCTTCAGAGAAATAATTAGATTATAAATACTCCTTACCCCCACCCCACCACATCAGTTAGTATAGCAGGTCCTACCCTTCCCAGCATACACACACACATACCCCTTCCCTTTGGGTCCTGGGTAAATCTTTGATGTTCAACATATGTTAAATGAAATACTAAATTTCTCTTTCCCTTTTGCCAGTGGAAAGCAAAACAGTTACGTTTGGATTTGGAAGTGGTCCAGGGCTGTCATTTGCAGACTTGGCTTCCAGTAATTCTGGGGATTTTGCTTTTGGATCCAAAGGTAAGATTAGGAGGCGAGGCTTCAGTGACTGTGTTACAGAAGTGGACACCCCTGGAGGGTGAGTCCTTTGTTGCAGGGTTGTCGCTCACCAAGAATTTTCTCTTAATTCATTGTAACTTGTGCTAGTCTTGCCCATCCTGAAATGCAGAACCCTCCCTCCAGTTTTGGAGTAACTTTGGGATTGTTCTTCTAGTTATACTTTTGATTTGCTAATATTTCAAGATATGCATCTGTAATTTTTAAGGAGATGACTTTGAAGTTTTCTATTCTTGCATTATCCTTGATTGTATTTTTCATATAAAGGTTGTGCTAATTTATATCTGGTGAGCTTTCCCATCTTTTCCAGTTTTTCTAATTTTTCTAATTTTAGTCTGTTTTGGTATCATCTGTAGAAAATAATCCTTTTCCTTGTTTATGGCATACTATACTTTCCTATTCTTAAATATCTTTCATATAACAAATTATAGCAGCACCTAAATTGAATTAATGCTTGATTTGCAGAATAAATTTTATTGAAGATATATAATTACATTATTAATTCAAAATAGTGTTATGCCATCTCACATATTTTACTTGTTTCACAGTTCCATCATTTATTGAAACATATAAAACTTTAAGAAATCACCTTCAGATGTTGTGTTACTTTGGAATTCATAGCCTCATTGATGTCACATTGCTTTATTTTTAATTTATTTAGTAGTTTGAAGTCACAGGATAATAGGTCAGCAAATACAGCAATAGAATGGGTACAATTATCCACCAATGAAAAGCCAAATAAAAGCTGATGTGTTAGGTTGCTTGATACTCCATCAGTGTTGTGCAGTAAAGTTGACATAGCACAGCTCCACATCTATGTGGGAGGCTTGCCCTGAGTTACCTGCTGATTCAGTGAGATTACCCACCAAGCTCTTTTTTTTTCCAAGCTTCACCTTTTAGTTTGTGTCCTTAGATCTAACAGGAATTTGTGCTTTGTCTTTTCAAAGAAGTAGCTTTTGGTTTTATCAGTTCTCCTTTTGTTTTTTTATCTCCAGATTTGTCATTACTTTCCTTTAAATTACGATTCGTTTTCTTATGTATTGAATGTCTACTTTATTTAATGTATATTGTGCTAATAATATAAGCATAGAATAGTATTTTGTAACTGTAAATCCCCTGGAATCCATTTCATATATTTTCATGGAGAGTTTTCACACTTGTAAATTTTTAATACTTTAGCCTTTGACTAAGGGCTTGTAGGATTTAATTTTTTTTTTTAATGAAGGTCAATTTCATCAGAATGATTTTTTGCTTCTGAAACATATTTCTGGCCTTGTGTGGACTTTTTTGATCTTAAACTTTTTGTTTTGGTTGGTTTTAAGCCCAGAGGAATCTTCTTTCTCCTCTTCTATTATGTGTTATTTCTGTGGTGATTGCTTTTTCTTCATCTGTTCATTTTATTTTTGTCTCACTTTCTTTTCTTTTGTTCCTTTTTTCTCTGTTTCTCCTGAAAGTCATCCTCACACAGGTCAACCAGTCACTCTGTCTTTTGTGTAATATTTCATGCGGAAACTAAGAGAAAATAAGAAACAGCAGTTTATCTGCTGCTTCCCTGTGCCTGACATTTTATCATATTTCCTTGAGATTTTGTAATTTTTCCATTAAACCCAGAGTGGAAGCTTCCTAGGTATTGCTACCTAGAATACAGTTGTTGATATTGATTATTGATAGACTTATCTTTATACTTATACTGAATAAATTCTTTTTCCTGCTCCTTTAAAGCAGTGGTTTACAGTTCTCTGCTTCATATTAGAATTCCTGGGAGCTTTTTAAAGGGGTGGGTAGAAGGAACACTTGATAGTTAAGTTATGTTGGGCTCTGAGTGTGGGACCCAGGCACTGGTATTTCATAGGAGCTGTTGGTGTGATTTTAATATGCACCCAATGTTACGAACCATTGCTTTAGAGGAATTTTGAGATTTTCTGCCGTATATCTCAGGGTATTGGGGTAATTAAAAATTTTGTTCTGCTTGGGAGTTCCCTGAACAAGTTCTTTTCGAGCCCTACACCTATGAATCAACTAGGTTCTATGCTTACTATTCTCAGGAAGCCCCCACACAATCTGAGATGGTGCTTTTGTTTGAGCATTCATTTGCTATTTATTTGTACGACTTTTTTTTTCTCCTGTTTTTTTTCTCCCCATTAAACCTGTCTTAGAAGAATTTACTGTTTCATTAGACACTCATTTTGTTCTTTCTTCAAGGTGCTGAGTTTTTAACTGATCCGTGACAATTTTTGCCTTCTCCTGAGTTTTTGTATCAGATGTAGGATTAGAAAGCAGTTGTTTGTCAGTCAGCAAAGCGATGAAGAGTTGAGAGGTTTCTTTCCTCTAAGATAAGATAGTGGGGAATGTATTAATATTAGCAGGCTGGGTTGTCACAGTTGAGATGTGGAAAACACAGCATTTAGTGTTCGCCTTCTCCAGGGTGTGAGGGAGGGAAAAGTCTTTGTTCCTCTGTATAGGAGTGGGGAGCCTTTTCACCCATTAAGCATGGTGTTGCTTGAGAGAGGGCGGGGTGGAGGTGGGGTCAGTGAGCTGCTCCTGGGCCACCAGTGCCACCTGGGCAAGAAGTTGAAGCTCTCACCCCATCCATTTACCTTAGAAGAGAGCTGAGGTGGAGAAGTTACCAACTTGTATTCAGTCTGCTTTGAGAGTAGCAGATTTGGCCTCTTGGAGAACATTCTTAGGCTCTAAAGTTACTTTTTTCATGTAATAGAATGTTTTATGAAATAACTACCCTTGGAGCTGAGCTGGGTTTTCAGGTTTCAAAGGACGTACTTTGAATGAAGAACCTGCTTCATAACTGAAAGTTCAGTGTCACTAAGACCTAAGGCTTAGACAACCCTGTCTCTACACCCAGGCATAAACGTCACTACACTCCTTTGTGCGCACCACTTGAGCTTAACTTGCCAGGAGAATACAGTTTTAAGCATTTTTGTTATGTCACATCATTGGAAATTAAATTCATTCATAAAGTACTGTAACAGGGATTAAAAGCTTATTAAAATAGATATCACTGTTTAAATATCCTAATTTATTCATCAGATAAAAATTTCCAGTGGGCAAATACTGGAGCAGCGGTATTTGGAGCACAGTCAACCAGTAAAGTTGGTGAAGATGAAGATGGTAGTGATGAAGAGGTAGTTCATAATGAAGATATCCATTTTGAACCAATAGTGTCACTACCAGAGGTAAATATTAAAGAGTAAAAACCTTATACTAACTTCACATTTTAAGTTTAAAACTTGACATGGGCTTGATTTGTAGGGCTGACCTTGTTTGCATTTCTTTCAGAACATTGACCATTACAAATGGAAGCTCTTTATTACAAGTTCAATCTTAAAATGTAAATCATCCTTGTAAAAAAATTTACATACAAATGTTATTTGGTAAATTCTGTGTGAAATTGTTGGGAAGAACTTAATTTTTTCCTGTTTGTTTTCAGTAACATAATTGAAGGAGCAAAATATTAAAAACCCATCTAAGCTCATATTTGCCACAGTCCTTTCAATAAAAAGTATATTGTACTTTTTCTAGACAAGAATGTTATTTTAAGCAAATTACTTTCATCAGTTTGAACCTCAATCAGTAGATAGTATTTTTCTTGAAGAATGTGATTTTTTTTAAACCTCTTCTCTCCTGTAAAAGATTGTATTTGATTTCCAAAAAGAGGAAGGATGTTAATAAGTACAAAGAAGACATTTAATGACAAATCTTTCCTGCCTCATCTGAATCCGCTGTATTAGTAACCCTAGGATGTTAACTCTTTTCAAATTCTGCTCATGTCAGTGTGTGAAGGAATTTGGATCTTTGGAATTTGTTAAGAGTATTTTATAAGCAGCAGCTTATAGGTAATTTCATCTCTTGTCACAGGTAGAAGTAAAATCTGGAGAAGAAGATGAAGAAATTTTATTTAAAGAGAGAGCCAAACTTTACAGGTGGGATCGAGAGGCCAGTCAGTGGAAGGAACGTGGCGTTGGAGACATTAAGATCCTCTGGCACACGGTGAAGAATTACTTTCGGATTCTGATGAGGAGAGACCAGGTGTTCAAAGTGTGTGCGAACCACGTCATCACCAAGACGATGGAACTGAAACCCTTGAATGTTTCCAACAATGCTTTAGTTTGGACTGCCTCAGATTATGCTGGTGAGCTCTGCACTCAATGCTACTTTCCAGTTTTTTGACTTTTCTAAATTGACAACAAATATATAAAACAATTTTTTAAGTTATTTTAACACTAAGGTCACTGTGTTGTTTCTTGTTTAACAGATGGAGAAGCCAAAGTGGAACAGCTTGCAGTGAGATTTAAAACTAAAGAAATGGCTGATTGTTTCAAGAAAAAATTTGAAGAATGTCAACAGAATTTATTGAAACCCCAGAAAGGACAGGATTCACTGACAGCAGAGTTCTCAAAGGAGACAAATCCTGTGGTGTTTTTTGACATTTGTGCAGATGATGAGCCCCTGGGACGTATAACCATGGAATTATTTTCAAACATTGTTCCTAAAACTGCTGAGAACTTCAGAGCACTGTGCACTGGAGAGAAGGGCTTTGGTTTCAAGAGCTCCATATTCCACAGAGTGATTCCAGATTTTGTTTGCCAAGTAAGTCTTAAGTGTGCATCACACCAGTGTAGTAAATCTGAGTGTTTCTCCTTACCTGTAATTGTAGACTTTAACTTTTCCACACCCCCAGCTTCTATCCCCACAAGAACTTGCAGCATAAAAGGGTTCATATTTCTAATGCCTTGAACCTGATAGAAATTAAGGATGGGAAAAGATCTTTTCATTTTTGTTTCCTTTCACAAATTTCTTAGTTTTCAAACTACATTCTCAGAGAAGCTGGGTATTTAGGATCTACCCTTCAGTGGTTAGTTCTGTATGTGTTTTAATGTTTTATTTGGGATTCCTGTTAATTGAAATCTTTTTTTCAGGGGGGAGATATCACAAAACATGATGGAACAGGAGGACGGTCCATTTATGGAGATAAATTTGAAGATGAAAATTTTGATGTGAAACATACAGGTCCTGGTTTACTATCAATGGCCAATCGAGGCCAGGACACCAATAATTCTCAGTTTTTCATAACACTGAAAAAAGCAGAACGTTTGGACTTTAAGCATGTAGTATTTGGGTTTGTTAAAGATGGTATGGATACTGTGAAAAAGATTGAGTCATTTGGTTCTCCTAAAGGGTCTGTTAGTCGAAGAATTATTATCACAGAATGTGGACAGATATAAAATCATTGTTTTCCATAGTAAATTTTACCTGTATAGAAGTTGAATTGAGGCCTAGCTGTTTTGACAACATGGTAATTAATTATGTTCAGCTTTTGAAAATGGACATTTCCGATGTACAAATGTAAAATTGCAGCTTATAGCTGTTGTCACTTTCTAATGTGTTATAATTGACCTTGCATGGTGTGAAATAAAAGTTTAAACACTGGTGTATTTTCAGGTGTACTTGTGTTTATGTACTCCTGACATATTTGTATTAAAATGGAATACTAATCTTGTTAAAAGCAATAGACCTTCTCAAACTATTGAAAGAATATGATATATGCAATTTAATTTTAGTTCCTTTTAAGATATTAGACTTCCTGCATGGATATACTTACTGGTTTGAATAAAGGGACCATGACTTGGATAATTTTTATTTCAGATTTGGACTGTATTTGGTAATTTAAACTATTGGTGTGTTCAGTTATGAACAGATTCACTTGTAAATGGGTAGAGCCACAGAGGGCAGAGACTTAACCAAAGTGCTCTTCTATAAATTCTTGCACCTCCTGTATAGTTAAATTATCTTTTAAGCAGAGTACCTTCTTTCCTTAAAATATGTAGCTTCCTGCGCCCTTTCAAAGGTATTAAATTAATTTTTACATTTTAAGTTGAGTAATTAGACTTTTTAAAAAACCTTTCTGTCATCTGTTTCTACTACCTCAAACTGCATTGGTTCTGATAGAACTTGAATTTTTCCTTGCAGTTATTGTGATAAAGTATGAGTATTTTAAACAGGTCTATACCATGTTCTTTGGTTAAAGATTTGCTTTATACTAGATTGTTGCAGTACCTTTTTCTGGTGAATTTTGTAGCAAAAATAAAGTGACAATTGTTAACAGCTATGATATTTAAAAAATTCATTACTTGTGCATCTTAATTTTTTGTTCATTCTGGAACCAAAGTAAGAATAATTAAATATCTGTAAACTCAGACTGCCACCTGATTTCCAGAGCTCCCAAGGAAAGGACTGTTTTCAAGTGGGGTATATACTGAACACCTACTTAGAAATGGCTAGTGGAAAAAGTTGGACAACAGGGGGTACATTCTCATCAGCCTGCTCAGTGTAGGACCTCGGAGTCCCTCGAGCACGTTGTGCGCGTCGCAGCCCCCGCCGGCGGTGTGCTCAGACTGCGGGGCTGTCGTGCTGTTTGGGGTCTGGAAACAGGCTGTCCTGGGGCAGCACCTGCTTACCGCCCGAGGTGGGGTCCGAGTGCGGGGCGCAGTGGACACCCTGACGCCCGACTGTGTGTGTGTATTGGAGGGGGCGGGGGGGGTGCGTGCACCACGGTCCCGAGGGCTCCGCTTCTCCGTGGTTTCGGGGCGCGTCCCGGGTGACAGAGGGCGCCTGGGGCCTTGTGGGCTGCGGGAGACTCCGAGGCGCCCTGTGGATCCAGGTTAGGAAACGAACGCTCTAGCCGAAACCAACTTCTCCAGCCAGGAAAGTCTGAGCTGCGTACGAGAGAGATACACCCGGATGGCGCCTCGACCCGACCCCAGCGGAACGCGCGCGACCCTCGAGAAGGAAAGGAAACGATGACCCCGCGCGCCGGCTCGCATCTCGCCCCCACGGGCCGCGAACTTGTACAGACGCCCACAAGCCGGGCCCAACGGCGTTCGCGCCGACGGCAAGCGGGAGCCGGGATGTACGCGCGTCGTAACACGCATCCGCAATGCCCGCCCCTCCACGAGTCCGAGGGCTGTTCCCCAAGAAACACGAGTCAGCGTCCCTGCCGGGGGCGGGGCATGTCGTGCGTCACGGCGCATATTCTCCACACAGCCCCGCCCCGCCGCGCGCTGTTGCCAGGGAGACAACGTCGGTCGCGGCCATGGAGCCAAGAGTCGTGAAGCCGCCGGGGCAAGATCTCGTGGTGGAGCGCCTCAAAAGCCGCTACGGCCTGGCGGGCGGCTGCCTCAGCGAGGTGAGGCCCGGCCCTGCCAGGTTCGCGGGTAGCTGGATCTGCGGGTTGGAGAGTGGGCGCGAGGCGGGACCCCTGGCGGCAGCGTGCGGGGAGCGGGCTCCCGGCGGGCACGCGCGTCGGAGGATCTATGCGCGTCACCGCGGGAACGCGCGCAGGCGTTCCCCGCTAAGACTTGGGTGAGGATCGGAGCTGCGTCAGTCCGGGCGCTGGGCGGTGAGTCCGAGCCGGTTTCATGCCGCAAGGTGCTGGGGCCCGGTGCCCCAAGGTGCCCGGTGGGTCCGCGGGGGCCGCCCGTGTGCGAGGGCCCGGCGTGCGTGTCGGGCGGCGGGAGGGGACGCCACGCGGGGCCGGGGTTCCAGGAGTCGGAGGAGACAGGGGCCGGGGGACGGATTCGCCCCGGTCACCTCTCCATTCTCTCTTCCAGCCGGGGCGCCGGCGGCAGGACGTGGCGGAGCGGCGGCGGCGGCCTCCCCGCACCCCAGGTAGGGCCGCGGCTGGGTTGTTTGTTCCCCCGCAGGCCGCAGGTGTAGGTAGTTTATCGTGTGAGTTCAATGCTTAGAGCGCATCAGAGGAAGAAGCACTGTGTTGAGCCCTCAGGGACTTGGCCTGCCCCCTTGGTCTTTCTGTTCCGCTGCGGAACAGGGTCTTCGGTAGCGGGTCCCTGCAGCGATCGCGTGCGGGGTGGGGGCGGGGGAGGCGATGGATTACACGCTGTTTGACCATCGGCCTGGAGGCCAGTCTGTTGGAAGCCCGTGTCGCGGAGACGCAGACGGGAGACTTCTGCGGAGCCGAGAACTAGGTGGTCGGTGCCGGACCTTACCGAGCCTCCTCGGCTGCCTTCCCTCCTGTTCACAGAGGATTTGGACATCTTCTGCTGTGGAGATAAAGTCGGTCCGTCGTTGAGATGTTTCTCTGACGAGAGAAGGCGGCGCCCCACGTCCCCCCGCGGTGTCCTCACGGTGAACTGGCAAGGTACCCCGAGTCCTGCTGGGGGTCCCCCCCACGCCCCTGGGTATCGCGAAACCAAGGGCGGGGGCCGAGGCTGCCTGGTGTGCGCCTTTCTGTGAGAGAAGGCATCGGCGGTGGGGAGCCCGCTGGGCGGTGGAGGAGACTGGGTGCTAGTTGCTGAGCATTTGATGGAACCACACGCCTAGCGTCCTGTTTGCAGACATAATGCAGGGATACTTACACTGCAGGATAGATGGCTCTTCATCCAGGACCCAAAAGAAGGCCTTGCTCCCTTATTTATTTTTTTTTAATAAGGAACTAAGATAAAAATGACTACAAGTTTGTTCAGCAGCAGTCAGTATGGTGCGTCTCCTGCTGTGGTAAGCACTGTGCTATACCTAGGTAGCAGAGAGAGATGGGAGAGGTCAGCCCTGGGATTGGGGCCTACAGAATAGTACACCATGTGCTGCTGGGCTGTGAGGGGTCAGCAGTTTTGTAGAGGAGTTTTTACTCTGGGTAAAACCAATGGAAGGTAAGGTGAAATAATGTTCTAAGCTGAATATTATTAATGCCAAAAATATGTGGCAGAAAGAAGTGCTAAGGTATCAAAAGCGAACAAGCATTTTGAAATGATGGTAAACTGTAAAGTTGTGGACATATACAAAGAGAAGCGTTGAGGTAATTGTAGAGAGGGAAAAAGCATTGTGCCTGAAATATCTATTGTTACTGTGATTGATATCTTGGAGCTTGCACTGTTTCATTTTCTGATTATTACTCCATGTGAAGCACTTAAAATGCTGTTCAGTACATAGAAGGGCACTCAGATGCACCAATGTTATCATCATCACCGTTGCTGTGGTCTCCTTTGGCACTCACAGAGTCATCTAGTTGATCTGGAGTCAAGGGGTAGACATGGACGTGAGGGGACTTCCCTGGTGGTCCAGTGGTTAAGAATCCACCTTGCAATGCAGGGAATGTGGGTTGGATCTCTGGTTGGGGAACTGAGATCCCACATGCTGCGGAGCAGCTGATTTCATACGCCACAACTAAGATCCGACACAGCCAAATAAAATAAATATTTTTTTTAAAAAAGATGTAAACATGGATAGTTTGATTATTGTTGTGTTTGTTGTTCAGTGGCTAAGTCGTGTTCAACTCTTTGCGACCCCATGGACCGCGACACACCAGGCTTCTCTGTCCATCATCATCTCCCTGAGTTTGCTCAAACTTATGTCCGTTGAGTCAGTGATACCATCCAACCATCTCATCCTTTGTTGCCCCATTCTCCTCTTGCCCTCAGTTTTTCCCAGCATGAGGGTCTTTTCCAATGAATCAGCTTTTCACATCAGGTGGCCACAGTATTGGAGCTTCAGCATCAGTCCTTCCAGTGAATATTCAGGATAATTTCCTTTAGAATTGACTGTTTGATCTCCCTGCTGTCCCAAGTTTGATTATAGAGAAAGGAAACTGCTGGCAGTTATAAGTTCATGGAAGTTATTTTCTTATATTGAACTGATAGTTTTATCTTCTTTAAATGGTCTGGGTATGGTTTCAAGTTGAAGCTTTAGGACTGTGAAAGGTTTTAACTTTGGACAGTTTTCCCACCAGTTCCTTGTTGTGATCTAGTGTGGAATTACAGGGCTGCCCAGCACCTGTATCTATTGAGTGCTTGAAAAGGGGCTGGTCTGAATTAAGTTGTGCTGTAAGTAAATAATAAACACTGCATTTTCAAGATAGATAAAAGAATGTAAAGTATCTTATTTTTAATATTGGTTGTATGCTAAAATGATTGTCTTTTAGATATATTGGATTAAATATAATACACTTAAAATTTCATGTCTTTTTATGTTTTTAAAGTAGCTACTAGAATTTCTTTTTCTTTCTTTATGGCAGTGTTGCGAAGCTTCTGAGATCTTAGTTCTCAGACCAGGGATTAAATTTGGGCCCTGGGCGGTGAAAGCACAGAGTCCTAACCACTGAACTGCCAGAGAATTCCTGAAAAATTTAAGTTGTCTTTTGTGACTTGCAGCATATTCCCTTTTAACAGCTGGCTCTGGAAATGCCAACATTCAGATGATCTTTTTGGAGGGAACATCTGGGATTCTAGTTCTGCTTCACCTTTTGCTAGTTACGTCACCTGTCAGTTACCCTGTCGGTTATTTAACTTAAGACTCAGTTTCCCCACCTTCAACACTCATTCTTGCAGTTGTTAATAGAATTAGAGACACAGAGCCTGTTCAATCCACCTCACAGCAATACGGGGTCAAGAGGAAGGGTGTACTTTGCAGTTGAGCATGTCTGAATGTGAGGAAAGTTCACACGTGTGAGTTTTTAGCATCATGACTGGTAGTTTACAGTTTTTCCTTTTGCATTTTAAAAAATGTTTACTTGTTACGTTTTTTCAGTTGTTATGCTGCTAATATTTGAAGCAGTCTCCCCTTCTTTAAATGGCTGTATAAATCTTCCAGAATGCTGTGATTTATTTTTCTTTAAAGCCTAGATGATGAACTGGATTCTTTTCAAGATTTGAAAGAACCAGAAACAGAAGAAGAGTTCACCGGCAATGATTCTAGAGTTAGTACTTCCAAAATAAACAGGCAGTCCTTTAAAGAGACAGACAAAGGTAAGAGAAATGCTCATTTCAGAGATGAGAAATGCTCATCTCACTTAAACAGTCATTTAAACAGCAGCTCTGTCAAGTAGGGCACTAAAGCTTACCCTGTAGTCGTAACCCTAGTTCTCAAGGTGTGCATTTCTTTGTCCTGGGTCTTTGTAAGCCATGAACTGGTTGCTGTGCTTGTCATTAAGTTAAAGGAGAAGAGGAAAATAAACTTCATGATTTTCCAGTAGAATTTCCACATTGTCGAAGTTTATCAAAAATAACTTAATACTCCATGAATATTATAATTTTTTCAGTTCTTTTTCTTATCAGTATTTCTTAGGAATTAGGATTGTGGTTGTTGTTTAGTTGCTAAGTCGTGTTTGACTCTTTTGTGATCTCACAGACTGTAGCCCTCCAGGCTTCTCTGTCCAAGAAATTTCCCAGGCAAGAATACTGAAGTGGGTTGCTATTTCCTCCTCCAGAGGATCTTCCCAACCCAGGGACTAAACCCATGTCTCCTGCATTGGGAGGCGGATACTTTACCACTGAGCCACCTGGGATGCCCTAAGATTGTGGTAGTAGGTGATTAACCCTTATACATTTTAGGAAAACAGGCCAGGTCACTTGAGGCCTGGCCTCCTTCACCCTGAGTCAGCAGTTGCTCTCTATGTACCTGGCTGCATGTGTGTGATGGATTTTCCCACTGGAAACAACTGAGAATACAAGATAACATATACAAAATGTTAAGTGTGTTTAAAAGTTGACAGTACTAAGGACTGTTACGGCCCGGGGCTGGTGGGCTGGGAGCCTGGGGAGGCAGGCAGAGCATGGAGTGTTTCCCTTGAAGGGTGCTTGTGGAGCTGGGGAACAGGAAACACTTTCTTTTTTAAAAATTCCTATTTTTATCTTGGCTCCCCTGGTCTGTCCACGATGGGGAGTACCATGGAGACCCCCTCCTTAAAGCCGGGGGCGGCTCCTCAGCTGCCGGCCAGTGCAGGTGAAAGTCAGCTCATTGTGAGCAGAGCATGAGTGCCAACAGCCCAGTGCCAGGGAGGAGCAGTGCGGGGGGTGCTCACCTCCACTGCTAGGGTTGCAGGGGCAGGGGGTACTTTGGTAACTGATTTGGCATCACAGGTGGCACTAGTGGTAAAGAACCCACCTGCCAATGCAGGAGACTTAAGAGACGAGGGTTTGATGCCTGGGTTGGGAAGATCCCCTAGAGGAGGGCATGGCAACCCACTTCACTGTTCTTGCCTGAGAATCCCATGGACAGAGAAGCCTGGTGGGCTACAGTCCATGGGGTCACAAAGAGTTGGACACACAGTTGAATGTGCGCAGTAACGGCAGGAGCTCTCACCATGGCTGCCAGGAGCAAGGCTCCCCAGCCTCTGTGCAGACAGTGCAGCTTGGCGGTCACAAGGTATTGTCAAAGGCTAAGGCCATGGAGGGTCGTGAACCTGCTGCCACCATTAACACTGGAGCCCATGATTTAACGGAGGAGATTATCGAGATTATGTAATTATATGATTAATTATAGACATCACATAAAGTTTTAAAACAAAAACGGTTTTTTAAATGTCAAAGAAGCAGTGATGAACACTAGATTGGTGGTTAGTTTGGTGTAAGGGAGCAAAGAGCACGTGTCAGGGCTCCTGAGGTAACTCTCCATCTCTTTGTCAAGGCAGTTACCCGCTCATTTTTTAAATAGTCTTAGATTTACAGAGAAGTTGCAAAAAGGCCACAGAGAATTTCTGGATGGCTTTCACCCACATTTTCTAAATGTAAACCGTTGGTTGTGTCCTCTTTTTCTTTTCTGCATATAGTACTTGAAACATTTTAACAATACAATGAGGATATTTAAAACTGTAAACTAAGTTTTTAATTTAAATTTTGTTCTCTTAGCCAATGCCTGGCCAGCTAACGTGGCCTCACGTTCAAAGAGCTGGGCTGACTATTGTAGTGATGGCAGCGACTCCCCTTCCAAGCATATTGGCTGGCCTGCATCCAGGGCCCCACGGAAGCCAGGCCTGCTGCCCCGTCAGGTCAGCCAGATCTACGACGAGCTGCTCCAGATTCACCAGAAGCTGCAGGTGTGGGCTCAGCGCTGCCCGGATGGCAGCCAGGGAGGAGGGGACCAGAGGGAGGGACGGGTGAAGCCAGGGCTGGAGCGGGACTGAGGGTCAGTGATTCGGAAGCTGGTTCAGGGGGGACGGGGGTTGAGGCCAGACTGAAGTGCACTGAGGAGGGTGCAGCCAACCAGGACAATGTTTTAGAGAAGTTTGTCCAGGTGGGAAGTCAGGAGGCCAAGGCATTGGAAGCCCAACCTCCCTTTGTAAGGCCACAACCTTGCCCTGTCCTCTGTTCTGCTCAGAGGCTGTGGGAGCTGATGGGCTCTGGGGGAGGCTCGCATGGCCGTGGGAATGTAGGGGATGTGAGACGATTTCTGGGCTCCACTGGAGCCTGCTCTGCTGATTGGAGGGGGAATGTTGGAGGGGCTCCTCTGCAGGTGTGAGCCGTTCTTCCCAGGGGCGATGGGGAGCTGGGAGGGATAGTGGGGGGTCTCCCCATGGTGCCCCCCCTTGTCTGCACCCTGGATTCTCTCAGGTCCTCGCGCTGGAGTCTGCTGACCGATCCTGGCATTGGTGGCCTGCAGGGTTCCCGCGTGCTGTGCTGTATGGTCGTTGCTCTGCGCTCCCCTGGCTCGTGCTCAGTGGAGTGAGCTTCCTGGAGCACTAACTCTATCCTTGCCCACAGTGTGAGACTGCAGCCCAGCAGGAATTTGCTGAGGAGCTTCAGAAGCGAGAACGTTTTCTGGTCGAGAGGGAAGAGCTGCTCTTCAGACATGAAGGTGCCTTGAGTGAAGTGAAAGACGTCAGAGAAGAGGTCCTCATGAGGTTCCAGATCATGAAGGAGGTGAGCGTGGCACTGACTGCAGAGGCCGGTTGCAACACTCCTTTGGACGTCACTCATCTTCTGTAGACCTGGGATGATCCTAGCGTAGCCTCTGGAAGCCTGATAGTACTGTGCGCAGCTGAGTTCAGGCTGTGTCTTACCATATTCACTCAGTTCCCAGAGCCTTTGTCGTTGTTCTGGAGCCTGTGTGGTGCAGGCACCGCTGGGAGCCTGAGGCTGGGCTTCTCAGCCTTTGCTGTGATGCTCTGGGTCCCTAACATGCCTGTGGGGTGTTGGGCGGGGGTTGGGGTAGGCTTGTTGTCACCTGAGCTCCTGTCTCTGCCCCTTGCTTTCAGCAGCTCAGAGGTGAGCTGGATTTGAGCACATTCGTGGATCATGGGTCCCCTCTTCCTGTTTCCAGCCCTAGAAAGCAAAGCCATTTCTCTGCAATTAGCAGGGCTAGGGCCTGCCGTGGGGCAAGGCTGTTGGAGGAATGGGGAAACAGAGCCTCTTGAGGGCTGTTTGCCCAGGTTTTTCCTCCTTTCTGCAACTCCCTGCTTGTTTTCTTTTGACTTTCCTTAGTAGTTGCTTTCTGTGTTCTTTGTGTGGCTTTAGTTGTGATCAGTAAGAGAAGCGGAGCGCGGTGGGCTTATCCTTCTGGAAAAGGAACCCGTGTCAAATGGTCTTAATATCTTCTGGAGGTGGAAAATTTGTGCAGTTGAGAATGTTAATATTACTTTTAAAATAAGTGTTGTCTTTGTGGCCATGTCTGAGTTACTTAAGGAGTCATTTAATCATAAAATTTCACACAGCTGATTTTTTTTTTTTTAACGAGCTTGGATTTTCCATGCACTCCATCTTCATTTCAGCCTTGGTTCTTTCTCTTTGGATTTGTCTGTTTGCTGCTCATAGGAGGTATAAAGCTAAGTGCTTTATTTTAGTGGGACCTGGATGATTACTTGGAAGAAGGAAATCGGTTTCTTGATTTCCTGGGAAATTTATTTGTTTTAATACATTATGAATAAATCTGAGAGTAAAAAGTGAAAGAAACTATGTAAGTATTCGCAAATCTAAACATGCTCTTATTTGAATATAATTATAGGGGAAATTTATTTTAATATTTATGAAAGTGGTTAAGGAAAGTCAAATCGTTTGGGGCTCAGGAAATTTTATTATCTATGTAAGTTTTCTGAGATGCACAACAATTTTAGCTAATTTATGAGAACAGTTATATGTGTGGAATATTTCTTCTCCAGAGGGCTAATTTAAACCTTAAATTTTAATTCACAAAGCTATGAATAATTAACTAGTCTCCTGAAAGGATCAGAACTCCTTTATCATTCCATGATGTCAGAAATTATTTCAGTGAGTTTCTGTTGGAGGTTTTTCTGAGCAGGACCAGAAAATAGCCTTAATGCTACTTAATTTGTGTAATATGTTTTAATAGGTATTTAACATACATTTTTAGTTCTTTGTTATTAAGTTGGTTGATTATCCAGTTTTTATAAATTACTTGCAGTGTCAGCCATTATGCTTAAATATACTGATTAAAGTCCTTGTGATTCAAGGAGTTGTAATTTTTTTTAAAGGCTAGTTTTTATTTTTTATTTATTTCTTGTAATTTTATATATTTGTCTTTGGCTGCACTCGGTCTTGGTTGCTGCGCCGTCTTTTCTCTACTTGTGATGAGCGGGGGCTACTCTAGTTGCAGTGTGTGGGCGGCTTCTCATTGCAGTGACTTCTCACTGTGGAGCACAGACTTAGAGCACAGGCTCAGTAGTTGTGGTGGAAGGGCTTTAGTTGCTCTGAGGCATGTAGGGTCTTCCCAGATCCGAGATTGAACCCTTGTCTCCTGCATTGGCAGACAGATTCTTTACTGAGTCACCAGGGAAGCCCCAGAGAGTTGTAATTTTTATGTAACTTATGTTCAGTAGCATTAGTGATATTGAATCTCTGTTTTTTCCCTCCTAGCAACATGATGCAGAAGTTGAGCACTTAACTGAAGTTCTTAGAGAGAGAAATAAGGAAAGCAAAAGGCTGAGGTCTTCCTTTGATGCATTGAAAGGATTGAATGATAGCTTAAAGAAACAGGTAAGACCTAGTTTATCTGTGTTAGATTATGAGACATTCTCAGAACTGTATAGATTAACCAGTTCAAGTCAGAATCTTAGAGCATATTCTGTGTAGAGAAAACCTTGATTATCATCTTTATTTGTTAGCTTTATTATAAAATACTTCTGAATATAGAATAGTTAAGCTAGCTCTTGGTTTCTTATCTGTTCTGACAACTAGCTGAGCTATTGGACAACTTGGAATTTTTCAAACTGTTAAGAGCAGTGACTAGATTAAAAACAAGCAAAAGAAAACGTGCTAACCTGGGGACTTCAGGTGCTGAGTTGTAGCTTTGTGCTATTCTTGACCTGGCTGTTAAACACCACTGTGTATTTTGGGAGTGTCTGTTGTGTGTGGATCCTGTGCTGGGAGCACAAGCTCATGCCCACCACGTCACACTGCACTGCACTATGTATGCGTGCAGAACTGTGGCGAGCTCACACCCACCGCATCGTACTGCTGTGCACTCTGTTACATATGCAGAGCTGTGGCGAGCTCACACCCACTGTGTCACACTGCACTGTACCTTGTATGCAGAGCTGTGGGTCAGCTCAGTGCTCCATCATACTCAGGTTGCACCAGGTTCTTGCTAGTTGTTGTTGTTTTTTTTTTTTTTTTCTGCTCCCCTTTGCCAGTTTTGAAGTGCAGGGTTTTGTGAAGAGGGACAGGAGAGTGATGGTGTGTTTGTTGTGGGGAGGGAAGCATGGATGAGCACAAACGGGTGAACCTTGGCATTTTAGCAGCTGAGGTCCAGGGTGGGGAACTTATGGATTCCAGCAGGGGGCTGAATGTGGACTCTCAAGCGTGTGCACCTCGAACTCCTTAGCCAGCTGTGTGTTCTTCTCTGTCTCTCTGATTTCTGTAGTCCCCACTTGTTATAACCTATCTCCATGGCGGTGATAACCAGGTCCCCCAGTTCTCACTGGATCTGATTCTTTGTCATTTCTGAACTGTCTGCCCTCCCACAGTGAGAGTATGACCTTGACCCACTTTGTCTGGAGTTCTCTTATCCTTGGAGAGACTGTTCTCCCATTGCAGTCTTGTCTCACGCTCTTGAGAAGAGTTTCTGATTGCTAGCATGGGGTCATTGTTGCCTGTACCTGGCTCTCAGGTGACTATGATCCTGATGGGCATGTGTTTGGTGAGTGTGTAGTGACTGGGGTGGATGTGTGCATTGCTAAGGGGTAGAGCCTGTTGATATGCATAGTGAAAGGTTGAACACTTCACCTGAGAGGCACAGGGAACATAGTGAAGAAGTTAACATGGGAGTTTCCAAAGTACTTGGTGAGATAGAGAGGCAGAATGTGAAAGGATACTATCCACAAGTTGGTGAAGCCTGCCAGCCCACAGATTTTAAGAAATTCTGTTAACCTAAGGAGGATAAATGTTGAGGAACACCATACTGGTACGCTGTTTTAAGATGTGAAAACTTTAGGTAAAGATAAAATCAGAGACAAAGAAGGCACCTTACCTTCAAAGAAGGAACAGTACTCCTGGAGGAAATATCACAGACATGATTAACATAAAAGAGAAAGGCTCTCTTTCCTGTCATAGGAGGCCAGGCAGAACTTTGAGTCTAAACCTGTCAGCACGACAAGAAAAATGCAGCCAGTCTCCAATGAGTGTATATGCAAAAATTTTAATATCAGCAAGTTGAATCTAGAGCTACCTAAAAAGTGTAATGTCATTCAGTGGATTTATCTGAGGAATACAGGGGTCATTTATCATTTGAAAATTAACACATCATCTGATAAAAAGAAAAGAATCATAATTCTTTGATTTAAAATTCAGCACCAACTCAAGACAATAACTAGGAATAGAAGAGAACTTAATTCTCATAGAGTATCTACAAAAAGAAACAATCCTGACAACACTCACACTTAACATAAGTTACTGAAATCTTTTCCCTCTGAGATCAGAACAAGGAAGGTGTTCACTGTTCCTGATTCCAGGGATCTTTGAACTAACGTCCTGGTCCACGTAGCAAGGAGAGGTCAGGATTGGGAAGGAAGAAATGAGAATTAGCCTCTGATGACGTGATTATGCACAGATATAGTCGGTGTCCAGACGAGCATACAGATAAGTTACTAGAATTAAACAAATTCAGGAGACTATTCGGATATGGGTTCAGTAAAAGTCGGGACGTATGTATGTGTATGTCTGATTCATGTTGATGTTTGGCAGAAGCCAGTACAATTCTGTAAAGCATTTATCCTTCAATTAAAAAGATAAATTTAAATTTTTTTAAAAAGCAAGTGTATTTCTGCATATCAACAATAACCAGATACTCTTTATTGAAAGATGCTATGGGTAGTAGCATCAAGAAGCATTGGCTGTGAAGGAATAAACCTAAGAGATTATACATGCACAGAACACACAAAACGTGCAAAACATGATTTAAAAAGCAATTAAAGAGGATGGAAAGAAGTTGAAGGCTGTGTTGCATGTGGGGTGGGAAGACCCACATGGTGAAGAAGGCACTTTTCCTGAGTTACACAGACATGAACTCCAGTCCCAGTAATTCACTACATTGTTACGTGGTTTGTGCATCTTCACGTATGTATATTATAGTTCAGTAGAAAACTCAGAAAAAGGACGTTCCCTGTTAAAATGTCTTCATTTAAGATGTTAGGAGGCTTGAACGTTTTTCGTAGAATTAAGCAAACTTTCTAGACACTCTTCATGTTTTAGGGCCCAGTGGTGGTTTTGCTGTGATCTTTAATCGCAGGTGCTGCCTCTGTGTGTTGTGTTGCCTGGTGATAGACAAGATAAGATAGTATCCTGGGAAAACTTCAGTAGGAAATCAGCTTGAGGTTTCTATTGAAATGTCTTGTTATTTTCCTGCTTTAGTTGAATGAAGTGAGTGAAGAAAACAGGAAGCTGGAGGTTCAGGCCAAAAGAGTTCAAGCTCGCTTAGACAATTTACAGGTAAGGAACCTGCTCTGCTCTTGAGACACAAGTGAAATCTGAAATGGCTGTCTTGGTCTCACTTCTGATACCGTTTTTCTTTAATTCGTGGATATGTACTGTCGCAGAGGAAGTATGAGTTCATGACAATACAGAGACTGAAAGGCAATCCCCAGGCCACTCATGAAGCAAAAAGTTTAAAGCAGGAAAAAGTACCAGCTTCAAAACCTTGTAAGGTATGGTTGAACATTTCTCTACTGCAAAGCCAGGACATTTTTCTCGTTGTTCTTTCTTTTTTTTTTTTTTTTCCAATTTATCAAACATTCTTTTTGTTATGAAAGTATTCACCGTAATAATTTCTTTTTAGAAAAGTATCATAATATTTCAGATATGCTTTTGTTTTAAAAACAGAGCAAAATATTCAGCTGCTAAGAATATCAGTGTACAGGGCTCTTTGTGGACATGTGTTTCCATCCCTCTTGGAAATAAAGCCAAGACTGGAATTTCTGGGTCAAAAGGTACACATAGGTTTAACTTCTGGGACAGCCGCCAGTTTTCCAAAGAGGTCATGTTATTTGTACCGTTGCTGGCAGTCTGTTCTGTTGCACCATAGCTTCATCCATATTTGATGTTTCCAGTCCTTTTTATTTTCGTCTTTCCAGTGGATAGTAGTGATATCTCACTGCAGACTTGCCTGGACCCCACATTCCACTCCTGAAAAGGCTGCCCCAGCCTGTAGCTGCCTCCCCACACCCAAACCCCCCGTCTGCCGCGCACGGGCTGTGTGCAGAGGGCTTAGTGGCTGGGAGAGGTCCTGTTTTACTCGCCCACCCGTTTCCTGCTACATAGCTTCCATGTTTTATTAAAGAGGATGCTAGTTGTGGAAAAAAATTTTAATTAAAATTAAAGTAGAAAAAGTGGAGATTCTTAGATACTCAAGATGATTGTAGTTTTCATCAAAAGTTCCTATTTGAAGAAAATTGAAAAAGTTAAAGATTACTCTTGTTCAGAATAATGTAACTTTGTTTTCCTTCATCTGTTTTTGTTTTTGTGGATTGCTGTCTGCTGAACTATGCCTTTTTTATTACTTTGCTCTTGTACTTCTCTGTCTAAAGTTAAATCTGGCATAGTTCCCTAAGGCAGACGTGTGATAAACATCGACTTAAAATGATTAAAAGTGGTTTGAAGGAACATGGAAGTCAGTTGAGTTGAATTTGTACTGGTTTTTTATGGCATTTGGTTCTTGTTTTCTTCCCATTTGTGTAGACTCTCAAAGAACAGGGTTTCCAGGAAAAAAATTTTCATGTCCATTTTATAGAATGGTACAATGTAAAGAAAAACAGCTTTTGGGGGAGGAAGATAAGTTCCATGGTGGAAATTATTTAGCTTTTAAAACCTTTAAATTTGTTAAAATCTTAGGTATGGGTGGTTCATGCCTTTGAATTAAGGCCAATTTTGCTTTTCTTCATTATCAAACTTGGATAAAGAATTTTAATGAAAATTCTCTCTCTTGGTAATAAGGTACAGTTCTTTCAATGTCCTTATTGTGGTGGGTCTCCCCCTTCTGTCAGCCAGCATTTAACATGTGTCTGATGTTAACTGGAGAGATTTGATTTGGAATTTCTTCCATTTGGAGAAGCTTTGCAATCCAATGCATGTTTTATGGAAGCAGTTTAAATAAATCATTCCATAATCACTTAACAAATGTAAAACTTGCCTTTGAAGTTATAGCAAGCTGTGAATTGAAATAAATGCTTGCTTTAATTTTTTGCTTAAAGGTATCACTTAATGGACAAGTTTATGAACTTTTAACTGTCTTCATGGACTGGATTTCAGATCATCACCTTAGCAAATTGAAAAATGAGGAATCTGGAATGGATGGTGAAAAACCACTACCCACATTTGGTTCTCAGAGAAGTGATATTCAGGAGAAGTGTGTGAAGGTTTGTTTTTAATTTGAAATAATTTGAGTCATAACTCAGTAGAGACGTGAAGAGTGAAAAAAGGAAGGCTGTGGTGTATTTTGCAGGAGAATAAATATTGAAAGTATTTTTGATAGAAAGTTGATCATACCAACAGTCTGTTGTAAAAAGACTCATTTTAGATTTAATCCACATGAATTCCTGTGTGTATTTTTATAACATGATGGGAATTTCCTTTTAAAGGAAGACCAGAAATTAAAAACCTACTCCAAAAAATGGCAAAATAATTATATTTTAGAGTTAGGCAGGTAATCAGTGATATGAACAATTCCTGATAATGCATCTTTTTAGGATTCACATCTCACTAAAATAATTTTATTTTGCCTTTTGTCATGAAAGAACAAACTATTTTCAAAAGGCTTCTCTTTATTAAAGACAAATGACCATTTTCTTAAATTACAAACATTAATTTGGATATTGCTATTCATATTTACAGTCAATATAAATTGTTACTAGAGGTTGACTGTTGTATTCTACAAGAAATACATTAAAAACTCTGAAGATTGGATATCTGAGGTTGTTTGTTTTACTTAAAGAATTATTACATACAGGAAGCAGTTTCATTTTGGGAAATTGTTTCCATCCTTACCTAAAAAGTTTCTTCTGAATGCCTTTTGTTCTGGGCAGGATAATGGCCGTAGAGATATTCATAACCTAAGCCCCTAGAGCCCATGGATGTTACATCACTTTGCCAAAGTGAATTAAAGTTACTTATCCACTCACCCCCAAGTGGAGATTGTTGTTCAGTCACTCAGTTGTGTCCACCTCTTTGCAGCCCCATGGACTGCAGCACACCAGGCTTCCCTGTTCATCACCATCTCCCAGCACTTGCTTAAACTCATGTCCATTGAGTTGGTGATGTCATCCAACCATCTCGTTTTCTGTTGTCCCCTTCTCCTGCTTTCCATCTTTCCTAGCATCATGGTCTTTTCTAATGAGTCGGCTCGTTGCATCAGGTGGCCAAGTGTTGGAGCTTTGGTTAAAGTGATGATTAACCCAGGGTGATCCGGGTGGGTTCAGTAACCACAGAGCACTTCAGACCAGACACAAGAGGCTACTGTAGAGTCAGTCAGAGGCTCACTCACCCTTACCAGCCGTGAAGGCAAGAGAAGGAGGCAGGAGGGTCATAACCAGGCTGGGGTGACCTTCTGCTAACAGCCAGCTGACCACGGAACTACACCTCCAGCCATAGCCCGAGGGAGCACCAGGTTCTTGTCGTCATCCTCAAATAAAGATTATTATATATTAACTTGTTCTGGACGTACACCTTTGAAGTGAAACGTTAATCATTCAGTTGTGTCAGACCCTTTGCGACCCTTTGGACTGCAGCCCACTAGGCTCCTCCATCTGAGGGATTTTCCAGGCAAGAGTACTGGAGTGGGTTGCCATTTCCTCCTCCAGAGGATCTTCCCAACCCAGTAATCGATTCCTGGTCTCCTGTGTCTCCTGCATTGCAGGCAGATTCTTTACTACGTAAGCCATTGGGGAAGCCAGTACAAAAGTATGCAACTTTGCATACTTGGGACTTGGTGGGACTTGGTGATGGATCCCGTACTTTTGCGGGGTCTCAAGGTTGGCTCCCAGCTGTTGATTTTGCACTGGAATGCATGTTGGCAGCATTCACTCCAGGTAGGAAACCACAAGATCTGGGTTTGCACCTCTGCCCTCTGGCTAGATAGTTTTAGGCAGCTGAGCTGGAGACTAGCCTGCTTGTGTCTGGTGGGTGTTGCCATGGGGATGGAGCTCTGCAGAGATGCCTGAACTGGGTGTGGATGCTGGAGGCATGAATCCTAATTGGCTGAGTTGAGGAGCAGGTGACCAGGTGACTGAGAACCAGCCAGTAGGGGTCCCTGAAAGTGAGCAGAGAGGTGGGGGGAGCTGGGTCTCAGAAGTCAAAAAGGGTGTATCGGGTTGGGGTCGCGGAATAGAGGTGGGTGGTGCGTGGAGAGGGTGTCCCAGAGCTGCTGTCCGAGGTCTGGTGTGTCTTTATTATGTCTGTGGTCCAATTACATATGATTTTACATCCTTGCTTTTATTACTTTTACTTAATTTTTATCATTAATATTTTCTGTTCATCATCTTTAGTCCACTGAGTAGCTATTCACCTGACCTAGCTATTTCCCTTTGTTAGGCTGTTAAGTCACTTCCATTTTTTTCAAATCATTGTAACACTATTTTTGTATGTGAGCTTTTGGAAGGTTTTATTTTAGGTAATTTTCTTAGGCTGTTATAGCAGAAGTGGGATTATTTCCTCAAAGGCTTAGACTGTATCTTTGTGGTCTTAAACTTTTCAACAAAATAACATACTGTTGAGTCAATGTTCTTTTTTTAAAATGTGTATTATTTTTACAAATTAACATTAAAATGTTTATGAAAGACATATAAAGAGGAAAGTGAGCATCTTTCCAGTTACTGAAATCTCACTGTTAATACTTTTTAAAAAACATCTTTTCTTATCTCTGTCAGTGTAAATTCAATAGACATATTTTATATAAAGAGGATCTTATCACACTTTTGAAACCTGCTTTTATCACCTCAGACTATGCCATGGCAATAAAGATGTCATTATCAGTTAATGGTTATACATGTACCAGAAGTTTATGCTGTAATCCATGGGATCACAAAGAGTCAGACACAACTTAGCACCTGAACAACAACAAAAGATTCAGATGTGTGTTTATATAAGTTAATTTTAAAATTCTAGGTGTGGTATTGGTAGGTCAAGGAAATATATATGTAATGTCTCAAATGTGTGTTTTCTTATTGTATTGCATTTAATTTTAAAGTAGAGATTTTTTTTGTTAGAGAACTCTTTTCTTTTGGAAAAATAATTTTTGGAAAACTGATAATTTCAGATGTCTGAAAACTGTGTGTTTATATTTTCCATCATTTCATCTTTAGCTTTTGCCTCTGATGACAGAGCAGCTGCAGTGGTTGCCCTTTGTGAATGCCAGGCTTCACGAGCCTTTCGTGAAGTTTATCTACTGGTCTTTGAGGCAGCTCGATGCCGGGACTCAGGTAACTGAATCAGAGTCGATCTGCAGGGAAAGCTGTGTTCAGTGCTGCGTGGCTCCCGGTCTTGCTCTGTCTCAGGCTTCCCTGTGCATTCTCTTCACGTCGCAGGACTTTTCCTGCCTCCCTTGCTTCGTTCACCACTTGCTCTTCTTTCTCCTTCTCTGTCCTCTTTCTCAGTGCAGTGGGTCATTGTTTGTGAGCTTCAGAATTGTGTAATGAGTTTCACTGTGTTAGGTTATTGTTGAAACTAACTGCTTCCACCCACCCCGTTATTTAATTTATGGTTTCTTATATTCTTGAAGGTAATAGAAATTGATTTTTTGTGCTTATGTCAATAAACACACTCTAGCTAAATGGGACTGTGATTGTTAGGATAAGCTAATCAAAGAGGGAGAGTTACTCCAGCGTCATGTAAATGAAGGGTGTGTGTTACCAGCTCACGTAGGGTTGTTTAATCCAAATGTGAGGCGCGTGTGTACCGTGTGCTGTGAATTATAGTAGGTTTGTAAAATTTTATTTCCCCAGTTAGTACTGATACATCCTGATACAGGTTTCATTCAGTTAAAAATGGGGAAGAAACAAAGCATTGCTGGGGTAGTTTCCTCTTGGCCCCGTGACCCTTAGGATGCGGGGGCTAAGCTGCTCCATGCGGGCCTGATGGTCATGTAGCCGGATGGCTGAGGTTTAGGGAAATACCTTTCCTGAGGAAACCCTAAATATTTTGCCATCATGGTAAACAAGTGAGTGCATGAGCACGTGTGTGGGGGAGCATGTGCACCCACACACATAATATCATCTGGATGTATTGGTCATGGGTTGTCTCATAAAAGAAAGTTACATAAAATGATCAAGTCTGTTCAGAGTCACTGTGACTTTGCTGTTTGTGTGATGGGTTCTGAGAAAGGTTGGCTGAATTCTTGCTTTCAGCCGTCAAAGGCTAGACTCAGCGTTGAGTGGGACTTTGTCTTCCTTCTGGAATAGTCTCCTCATTCTTCCTGAGACAGTTCGTGCTGCCCTGCCTCCAGTGTGGACCTGGTCGCTCCGTGTGCTCTGGGGCGGGGCTGCCAGCTGCACAGCTTTCTGCTGTGAAGTTTGGTTCTCACCTGCGCATTGCTGAACATGTACTGATGGGTTTTTAATAATTTAGTTTTAACAGTTGTCAAAGTGCGGGTACATAAGTTAAGCTTTTTATTTTGAGGTGATTAGAGATTCTCTGTGGTCATAAGAAATAATAGACACGTTGTGTCCATCTCCTGAAGGTGACGCTGTGCAGAACAGGTGCAGTGTCGCCGCCAGGGCCGCGATCAGGTGACCGTCCCGTCTCCCTCCAGAGCCTCACGTGGCTCTTCTCATATGTAGACGTCACGGTTTAGAGCAGCATTGAGCAGGGAGATTTCCCAGGTACCCTGCCCTACACCTGCACCGCCGGCGCCCCCCCCCCGCCCCACCCATCAGCATCCCTGCCAGACGGAATCTTCTTCACATCCACGTCCTGCGTGGATGTGCCATCATCCCCCAACATCTTGGTGGTGTGCGTTCTGTGGGTTTTGACAAATGTATTGGAGCCTGTAACCATTGTTACACTATCACACAGTATAGTTTGGTATAAAATTTGATGCAAAAAATTAACATTTGATACCAAAAAAAAAATTTGCCCTAAAAATCCTCTATGCTGTGCCTGTTCTCCCCCACCTTTACTACCCAGGTGGTCCTGCCTTTTCCAGAATGTCGCAGAGCTGGGTGACACAGTGCGTGCCCTTTTAACATGGGCTTCTTCCACATAGTCATATGTATTAAGGCTCCTCCCTGCCTTTCCACGGCCTAATAACTCTTTTCAGCTGTGAATACTATTCCACTGTCTGGATGGACCACTGTTTATCCATCACCTACTGACAGACATGTTGGTTGCTTCCAAGATTTGGCAACTCTGAGTAGAGTTGCTGTCACATCCACAGGTGGGTTTTTGTGTGGATGTAAGTTTTTAGCTCCTTCAGGAGCTGAAATATCAGGGAATGTGGTTATTGGCTAAGAGGATGCTTTGTTATTTAAGAAGCTGAAGCCAGTCTTTCGAGTGGCTGCACTCTCTGGTCCCCCAGCAGTGCTAAGGGTACCTGCTGCCCCATGGGCTGACGAGCATTTGGTGGTGTCGGGGTTCGGGGCTTCGGCCCTTCCTGTAGTGTGGGGTGTTACCCACAGGGGTTTCACGCTGATGACGTGTGCGGTGCTGCTGCTTATGTCTGCTTGGCATCTGTGTGTCGTCTCGGCTGCGGTGTCCGGGTCATCTGTGCGTTTTTAATCGGGCTGTGTTCTCTTACTGCTGAATCTCTAGGACCCTATCAGTATTTGGATAACAGTCTTTCAAGTGTGTCTTTTACACATGTTTTCTCCCCCGTCTCTGGCTTGTCCTCTTATTCTCTTGACAGTGCTTTCACAGAACAGGAGGTTTTGATTTTCATGAAGTGCAGCTTATCGGTTATTCTTGACAGACGGTGCGGTGGGTGTTGTGTCTGCAGGCGATCACACACCCGAGGTGTCGTCGTGTCTTCCTGGAGCCCTCACCCTCCATCACTGCGTGCTGCCCCTCCTTCCCTGGTAACTGCCTGCTCTGAAGCCTGTTTGAGGCTGAGAACTGCTCCGGCCTCTCAGTCTCTGTCAGCGTGGTGTGTGTTCTTCGTCCATGCCCTTTTCATCTGTGTATGTCTGCAAAGTGGGTGTCCTGTATTCTGCTTTTCAATCCTGTGTATTTTCAGCTCCATTGAATTTTTTTTAGTTGGCTTATTTTTAGTTCATATATTTGATTGTAGTATTTAAAATATCTATTTCCTGACCATGGATAAGTGTACCGAGAGAGTTCATATGTTTAACAGCACTCGACCATGACAGCCACACTGAGGAGGCTGGGTGAAGACATATTCAGAGGAGTGGTGACGAAGGGTGTTCAGGACGTGGCCTTAGAGCACTCAGTGGAGAGTCGACCGAGGACAGCTGCCTTCTTCAAGAGCACCAGCTTGCCCCTGAGATTCGTGTCCACTTTAATCGTCCTCAAAACAGTCACTCAAGGTAAGCCTTCAGATTGTCCACAGTGAAGCAGTTCTTACATAGTTACACAGTTTACTTTTTCAGAGTGGACTAGTGTGCTGTTTCGTGCTGGGGGCCCGACTGTAGTTGCTGAAGTTGAGAAGGTCATGGTGGGCTGGCTTCTTGCCCTCCAGGGCCTTTACTGATGCGCCTGGATCCTGTGTCCACGGCAGCCTTTGCCGCTACCCGCCTCACAGAACCCACACAGCACGGAGAGTGCGCCTTTACGGATCCACTGGGACAATGCTTGGTGGGCCGGAGCCCGGGAGCCAGTGAGGCCCAGCATTTATTTCTGTGAATAGAGTTTAGTTGAACACATGTATGTTAATCTGCCTCCCTGGCCTCTGACTGCTTTTCCTTGTAACAGCAGAGCTCAGTAGATAGCAACAGAGAGAGCTTGCCTACCAGACAGTGCCTCTGTCTTCGTTCTCTTCTTCCTCGTGGTTATGGTCCCCAGAGTTGTATCAGAAGGGGTAGTGGCTGTCTGAGATGTGTGTAAGAAGCCCAGACCAGAGTTCACCATGTATCAACATACTTGGTCCCGTCATCAGAGACACAGTGATGTTCGTGGCTGGTAACGCGAATGGGAAGAAGAGATAAGCAGGAAGGAGTCGGTGCCCCCTCCCCCACTCTGCGCAGTCCAGTATTGGACACGCCGTCCCCGGCAGTGGCCTTAAACACGTGGGGATGGACATGGAAGCAAATAGTGAAAACTGGTGACTTGGGGATGGTCCATGCAGGTCAGATGGACACTGGCAGAGAGAGGTGCTGGCTGCCATGTGCTGTGGGCTGAATGTTTGTCCCTCTCAGTTCACATGGGGACCCTATTTCCAGGGAGATGGTGTCAGGAGACTGGCCTTTGGGGGTGCTTGGGTCATGGGGGTGGCGCCCTGATGAACAAGACCCCACAGAGCTTGTAACTAGAGTGTTAACTCTTCTGATCATCAGTAATAAGGAACAATAATGAACAAAGAAAGAGATTTGTTCATGTAAAGCAAAGCACATTCTGTGAAATGTGGACCTTGCTCTAACACAGTGTCAGTAAAACCTCATCCACTTAGAAGTAACAGGACTTAAGTACAGAGTTCGTAAGTAACGGTGAGGGCCCAGGTCAGGGAAGGGTTATCGCTGGAGTGTCAGGGCAGAAATCAAGGACTTCTGTTCTTCACGAGCATCTGCATAGACATGATCCTGATGTGGATTTGACACTTTGTGTTAACTCTTCGTGCACTACCTGCGCATTATCTGACCTCAGGTCCATCCTGCGGTCAGGATGGTCTGGCCCCCCGGCCATTCCTCCTGGCAGAGAGGTCACTGGCAACCCAAGAAGGTCGGTCTCCTGAGCTCTGGGAGTGGCTCCCATTTGGTCTTGATCTTGAGGCAGAAACCCCCATTTTTATAAAGTTACATTTTGAAACAGGTCGATGGGAGCAGCAGTAGCAAGAAACCTCGTCTCAGAAGCAGCTGTCGAGGTGGCGGTGGTGATGCTGCTCACAGGTGTCGGCAGGCAGTAGTCATGATCAGACTGCTGAATATTGACTGTTTTCCTTGATATAAACGAGTGGTGTTCACTGTAAATTCAGTGTTAAACAGGGAATTTCTGAGTGAAGTTTACCCTGTCGTACCGTCTCCTCCCATTTCAGTCCTGACAGCTGAGTGAGAGGCAGTGTCTGAATTCAGCCCATCTCATCTGGTCCTCCAGTTTCTCCTTTTCTCTCATGTTTATGGCCGCATCGGGGTCCCCTTACTGCCATGCCTGTGACCTGCTGGACTAATGATGTGGTCACTGTCTGGTGCCCTGTCTTCCAGCTGACTTCCTGGCCCAGGCATTCGACTCGCTGTGTCTGGACCTGCAGGCGGACGAGGGGAAGAGCCTGTTCCTGCAGCTGCAGGCGGTGCCGGTGGTGCTGAGCCACCTGAAGCTCTCCAGCCGGGGGCTGCTGCCCAGTGTGATGGACAGCCTGCTGCAGATGACCGTGGAATCCAGTGAGTATCATGTCCAATAACGGGAGGGAGGGGAGAGTCCAAGGAGTGTCGTGCCCAGTGAGGGCAGTGGTTTGAGCCTATTCTCAACATTGGACTGTGTTGTGTACGGCACAGCTGGATCACAGGGTCAGCAGTGCCGTTCAGAGTTATAGAGCCTCACCCTTTGTCCACATGTCCACCAGCTTTCCCAGGGGCCTCAGTGTGAAGACTCGCTCACTTTCCAGCCCCTTCTCTGTTCCTCATGTCTGTTGTGCGGCAGAGCATCCATGTCCTCCTGGTGGGTGGGAGGGAGCATCCCCACCTGCAGGGCACATGGGGACCCAGCCTCCTCTCCTCCCAGAGACCCCTGCAGCCTCCCTGTGTCTCTGATGCTCAAGTGCGTGAAGCAGTGTGATCAGTGGGGTTTTCCTCTCGGCGATGGCCCTGGTGGGTGAGACAAGCTCTTACTCGCTGGTGGGGGCTCCTCCCCAGCCCAGCCAAGACCCTGATGGGCTTTGCCTGCCTTGTTCTTCAGACCCTAGGGAAACCCCTCAACTTATGGGAAGCTGCCATTTTGCTTCAGTGATTCTTCCCACTCTCGGTTTCTCATCTTCCGTGCACGGCACTTCTCATTATGCCTTGAGAACATGGAACCACAGCCAGGAAGCTCACGCTCTGTGGGAGCCAGCAAGCAAGGGCAGGTCCCTGGTGGCCAGTTGTCCCTCCATCCTCCCTGGATGTGGTCTGTGTGCCTGTTTCCCCACAGCGGTCCTGCGAGGAGGCCCTGGGGAAAGCCAGGGCCTGGAAGGTCAGCTGGCTTGTCCTGGACCCACGGCTGGACCGAGGTGGAGTTCGGACTTGAACCCAGGGCTGTGGGTTGGGGAGGGGCTCTGCCACACACCCCCCACCCTGGGCTGCTTCCTCCTGCCCCAGGGGGACAGCCTCCGCTGACTGTGTTTATTCGTGTTCATCTCTTGACTGTCACTGTTAAACGATCAGACTGCCCGCTGGAGTCTAACTCCTCCCTGAGCGGTGATGGTGACATGGCAGCTCTTGATTGACTGATGTCAGGTCTCCAGCAGCATTGCAAAATTAGTAACTGAGACACAGAGACTTAAGGTTACTTTTTGAAGTAGGTGAATTCCCAACGAGTTTCACAGAATTTTTTTCAGTAAGGAAAACAAAACTCCTATCAGGTGAAAATGTTTGTTTATCAGAGACAAAGCCATCTGAGTGTCTGACAGACGAAGTCACTGTGTAGCCAGGGGACAACGTGATACAATCTCAGAAGTATTGGGGCGCCCACAGCACCCATGTGGAAGACCATGTCCGATTCCTCATGCAGGGCCCAGCATCTCTGTCCCAGCCGCCCTCACCCTCTCTTGCTCTTCCCATCCCGTGGGGTAAACAGCTGCTCCTGAGGCTGCTCTCTGGGAGCTGTGCTGGCAGAGAGATGGGACCCAGGAGACCGGAAGTGATGTAACTTTGAGGGTCGCTGACTGAGGTGTGTGTATTTGTTGGATGCGTTTTCCATTTTTAGCATAAACCCAATGCCTGATACTAGCCAACAAAGTTTGTTGAAGGGATAAATGAATCTTAGATCAAAACACAGCAAATACTTCTCCACTGTTGGTTTTGTTTTGTTCTTTTTAGGTTTGAGGTGGGAAACTCATTTCACCATATTATTTAGTTGCTCAGTCGTGTCTGACTCTTTGTGACCCTATGGATTGTATCCTGCCAGACTCCTCCATCCATGGGATTCTCCAGGCAAGAATACTGGAGTGGGTTGCCATTCCCTTCTCCAGGGGATCTTCTCAACCCAGAGATTGAACCCACATCTCCTGCATTGCAGGTAGATTCTTTTACTTCTGAGCCACTGGGGAAGCCCTCTTTTACCATATAACTGTTTAGGAAGAATTGTTGGAAAAGAAATCCTGATAGGACTGGTCTGCAGCTCTTGGGCCTTGGTGGCCCGTGTATGCAGTGCCGTGGTTTGGGCCTCGGGTCTGCCACTTTGCTGAACGGGAGGAGCTGCCAGTGGCTAAGCTAGGCCTGGTGGTGTCCACCTGGGATCAGTGTAGAAATGGCCTGAGACTGGGAGGTGACTCCACAGTTGTTTCACGTCTGTTAAATCCCAGAGTAATTTAAAACATGGGGCATGTATTCTGTATGTTTGTTTTATTTCGTCTTCTAGTGTTTTTAGCAGCGTTGTAAAATGGTAAACTGAGACACACTGTAACTTGAAAAGTTTATTTGCGCAAACAGCATTCCCAGTGGGGCTTGGTGGGGCCTCAGGCAGAGGTTTTTGTGGACCAGACTCAGAAGTAGAGAAACTTTGTCTACACTGTAGCGCTCGCCTTAGCTGGCTGCTAGGCTCGCCATTCTGGACTCTCGTGTCTCAGATGCAAGTGGAGTTCCAGTTTGTCTAGTGGGCTGTGACTGGGGGACCTGAGCCACCCAATCTGGTGGCCACCTTGTTTCATGACTGTTGTCACATATTTGGGGGAAGGTGGTGGGTTCCCGGTGCCGTGTTGGAACTTTAAGAAGACCGGTCTTTGGCACAGACATGGCGAAGCGGTAGGAGCTCTGTGTGTCTGTCCAGGGCCCCCTGTCCATCTGCCGCAGGTCATCTCAGCCATCCCCACCCTACCTCCCCCCAAGCATGAGAAGTACCAGGAACCGTGTGGGCAGAGTTCTCTGAAAGCTGCTGGGCTACACTTCATGAGTTTGAACGGAGGTCTGTGCGTTGCTCTACCTGAGTGTGTGTGGTGAGCACAGTGTTATTTTTAGATTGAGGACTTCTGATTATACGTTTTGCACATGAATATAAATCAGACAATAACTGAGCAGTGTGCTTTTAGAAAGTTACTCTGTAGTTTCTTTTTTTCTTCCTGTCAGTGGTGAAACCTGTCACTCACCTACCTGGGCTTAGCTGTGTAAGAGCATGAGTTTCACTTTCTTGAAGAACTTTCCTTTTCTTGTCAGACATAGTTTCAATAAAATAATTTAAGTTTGTATTTGTATTATGAGTTTATTCTCTTTTGTGCTCTAGAAACCATCTTGTGTTACCGTTTAACACCTGAATGGAACAATGTATTTGAGGATGTTTCTCAGACCTTGTTTTTCAAATAAAGTTTATTTTTATTATAAAAGTAATAGAAGTTGGGAAACTAGCCAAAGACCCAAAAGTCCTACTGTCCAAAAATATGTACATTCACAAGCCTATTGTGAACTGTGCTTTTGCAAGTACTTCTTTTTTTAAACATACTGAAGGTGTGTGGAAACCTTGCCTTGAATAGATTTTCTGGCACCATTTTTCCAGCAGCATTTGTTCCCTTCACATCTCTCTGTCACATTTTTGTCATTCTCATGGTGTTTCAAACCTTTTCATTATTCCTGTGTTTGTTAACAGTGATCTGTGACCAGTGGTCTTGATGTTGTCATGGTTTGGGGCAGGAGGGGTGTTGGGGGGCAGGCCGTGAACTTAATAATGTTGTGTGTGTTCTGCCTGTGTCACTGACTGCAGTTCCCCCATATCTTTCCTCAGGCCTCCCTGCTCCCTGACACACAATATTGAAATTAGGCTAATTAACATCCTCTTGCCTGGAAAATTCCATGGACTGAGGAGCCTGGTAGGCTGCGGTCCATGGGGTCGCTAAGAGTCACACGACTGAGCAACTTCACTTTCCCTTTTCACTTTCATGCATTGGAGAAGGAAATGGCAACCCACTCCAGTGTTCTTGCCTGGAGAATCCCAGGGGAGCCTGGTGAGCTGTCGTCTATGGGGTCGCACAGAGTCGGACACGACTGACACGACTTAGTAGCAGCAGCAGCAGCATACCCCTCCAGTGGCCTCAGAGAGTTCATGTGAGAGGAAGAGTGCTCCTCTCTCACTTAAAATAGAAAGCTAGACATGATTGAAGTCAGTGAGAAAGGTGGGTCAAAAGCGAAGACAGGCCTACAGCTGAGGTTCTTCGACTAAGCTGTTAGTCAAGCTGTGAATGCAAAGGAAAAGTTCTTGAAGGAAATTTAAAGTGCTGCTTAGTGAACACACGAATGACAAGAGAGTGACACAGCCTTACTGTTGATGTGGAAAAAGTCTTAGTGTCTGGACAGAAGATCAGCCTAGCCACAGCACTCCCTGAAGACAACATCTGATCCAGGGCAGGGCTAGATTCACAGTGCTCCATGAAGCTGCAGGTGGTTGTCCAGAGATTTGGCTGAGAGAATTCATGAAGATGATTTAAAGAAATATGGCCGAAAACTTACCACATTTGAGGAAAGATGTGCTTTTACAAATCTAAGAATTTCACCAAATTCCACAGCTCAGTGAAGTTCAGGATAAACCCAGAGAGACCCCGCCTTGGAGACACATGATATTAAAATGTCAGACTGTCAAAAACAGAGAATCTTGAAAGCAGCAAGAGAAAGTGTGGTCTGTGTACTGTGGAATATTATTCAGCCTTTAAAAAGGTGGAAGCTGACACCTGCTACACCACAGATGGGCTTCAAGGATGTTATGCTGAGTGTAATAAGAGACACAGAAGGGCAGATCCTCTGTGACTTCACACATGTGAGGGCCCCCGTGTTGTCATATGTAGAGACAGGAGGTAGGAATGGGGCACAGAAACTGGGGGTTAGTGACTCACGGGACAGTCAGCTGGGGAAGATGAGCAGCTCTGGGGTGCGTGGGGTGGTGTTTACACAACAGCATGTGTGTACTTAACACTAGCAAACACTGCACTTTTCCAAGTGGTTCCAGTGGTACGTGTTACCTTATGCATATTTAACCACGGTTTGAAAAGTAAATATGAACACTTATTGCTCAAAAAGAATCAAGCAAGGAAAACTATAGAAAGCATACGTCTTTTCGATAAAATTTTATTAAAATCTGCAATCTTTTCTTTTATGAATCTTTCCCACTTTTGCTTTTATGCTAAAAAGTTCTTCCTTATTCAGTGGTTATCCAAGCTGTCATTAACATGTAAATGAAATTCTTAAATTTCGGATGCTTTAAAAAAATTACCACCCCAACAGAATTTCTTCTTATTATTAAACACTGCTAAAGCACTATTTAAACAGCCTCCTCTTATGGACTGTATTCTCGATTCTGCTTAGTGGAAGAATCTGACGTCTGAAGAATGGAACTCTGACGTCATTACCTTCAGTTTGCTTGTTCAACAAGAGCCAGTAGATATTTTAATTCTTCCAATGATGGTATTTTCCCCATAGTATAAGAGTGGAAAGAACAGAAACCCTACCCAGCAGTGGGTGACTGCGCCCCGCAGGGCCTGGCCCCCCGCCCCCTGCCCTGAGCCTCCTGTCTCGCAGGTGCCCTGCAGCCCTTCCTGGAGGCCTGCAGCTGCTCGCTCTTCTTCCGGACCTGTTCCGTGCTGCTCCGGGCCCCGAAGCTCGACCTCCATGTCCTAGAGAAGCTCAGTATCATCCTGCAGAAACTTTCCAAGATCAAGTAAGGATATTTGATTTCTCAGCTTTCTCATCAGAAACCAGCTCACTGTGATCATTTAGATTTCTGCTTCCTGCAGTGGCTCCACTGTGATTATTGAATCAGAGTTTCCAGCAAACGTGTGGTGTGTTAAATGCTGGTCTCAGGCCACACACTTAGTGACAGAGTGAACCCTGGGCCAGCTTCCTGCAGGCTGGCGCGCTGTGATCACAGGTGAAGACAGGGGCAGATGAAGGTGTGTCCTGCTGGTGCTTACTGTGGATGCACTGGGTCAGGGGTGAGAAGGAAGCAGGCAGAAAAGACTGTGACCTGTGCTGGCCACAAACGGTCTTGGACGCACTGCTGCACTGGTTTCATTTCATTGCCATAAGTGAGGGCTTTCTTTTTGTATTTCTTCTTTCCCTGATGCAAGCATTGATATTTAAATTATTTTTTTTTTAAAAAGGACATAGACTTTAAACTATATTTTCCCTGAATCTCATATACTCTAGTGTTTCTTTTGAGGGAAGTCTGAACATCTTCTGTGCGTTGTTTTTCATGCCGTGACCTCTTGGTTTGGTTCAGTAAACACAGTGCACCCTGAGGCTACTTGTGGGTGTGTGACTGCAGGTCAGCCCGTCCTGCCTGGTGTCGCACACGATGCCACAGCAGTAAATTACTTGTTGTCACGTTGTGACTTCATCCTTAGTTCAACAAGGTACTAGTTTAACTCTGGTGTCGTTCAGGCTTGTCAGTTCATGGTCTTCCTTTTCTCAGGCTGACTGGCTGTGACTGTCTTGATTTGTAATCAGTGAATTCTCTGGGAGGCCTGTGGTCCTTCACCCTCTGTGGTGCCCTGAGGCTGCAGGCGTGTTTCATTCCTCTGAGTTCCTGCTCCTGGAATTGGTGGAGGTGTAGTTCCCGTATGGCTGTGGCCTGGGCCAGAGCTTTGAAGTTTGTGTTCATTTCAGGCGTAGATAAAGAATTGGAACAAAGCTTGAATGAGGGGCTGGGAATCATTAATGCCCAAGCCAGCCTTAGAGTAAACCTGTAAATCCACAGAGATGGAGACCCTGGATGTGAGATGGATGGTTATAAAGGTTACCATAGAGGGAAATAGATCTGGACAAGGAAGTAAGAAATACGTTACCAGATACGAGTTTAACTTATTGAAAATGAGGTTGCTGACTGGTTGCTCTGCAGAGGACAGTGGCCAGGAGCTAAGTCAAGAGGTCAGCTAATGGTCTGCTCCATGAAGAAGCTGACATTCCTGAGACATGGTGGTCAGGTACTTGACTCTGGCTGGCTGAGGGCAAGCCTGCTCTGGTAGTGACTATGGTGCAGGCTCCAGGGTGATGAATTGTCCTCTTTTCTCCTTGAATACTTTTCCATGTTAGGCCTGTTTCACAAATCGTGTCTTGTCTTTCTCGGCATGTGAATCTCTAGTTACCTATTTCATTTCCTCATGTATGAAACAGGATGCTATTCACACGTAAGGCTTTCTCACTGTTCTTGATTGTGAGATGACGTTAAGGTGCTCCTTCTCTTGCAGGAGTAATAAGAAGCTCTTTGAACTCTTCACAATCCACCTGATGCTTCAGGAGATACAGAGGACGACGCACCCAGAGCACGCCTTTCTCTGCATCAACCTCAACTCCACTCTGTTCAATTTGGGTCTAACGAAGTGCAGCTCCCTGGCCACCAGCACAAACCCTTAGACTGGTCGTTACTGTTTACAGATACTGCATGTGTGCTGCTGCTTGTCAGATTGTAAAAATCAGCAAAGTAACTAAAAGTCCACCGAGTAAAGTTACATATGAGTAGCATCATTTATCATGAAAAATAGAAAAAAAAAAATGTTTAAAAAAAAATTTTTTTTAAGTTTTTAAAACTTTTAAAATGAAACCCATGGAGCTGCAGCAAATGTGGACTTTCCCCATTTGGCTCAGGTGGTACTCATGTACACAGTGGGGTTTTCAAGGCAAATGACACTGGGGCTACTCTTTGTAAAAATGTTTTGGGAAATTCTTAAAATTATGTGATTATTTGGAATAAAATTGGTGTTTGTGTGGGAACACAGTTAGATCATCTTGTTCCGTTTTCTTAACATGTGAAGAGCCTCGCCTTCCATAAGCAGAAGCACGTACATCTGAGCTGCCATGGGCCCAGCATCGGGGACCTCGCTGCCATCAGAGGGGAGGGTTGTGGCCGGGGTCCACAGGACAGAGGGTGGACGCACAGAGGAAATCAGCATAAATCTCAAATCTCATCCTGGGATCTGGAGACCTGGGCCTTTTCAAGAGAATATAAGCTGTGCTGTTTGTGAAGCAGAAATCCATACAGAGAGCAGGCTAAGGTGATGTGGAGGCTTTATAGGAACTTGAAAATGCAGAAGCAAAAATGAGCATCCTTCGTCAATGCTACAGGAGGTGGAGTCGCTACAGGAGGTAGAGTCGATGCTGGGGGCAGGCAGACAGCGTGGGGCTGGTGCTTCTGAAGGGGCCAAGTTCTGGGCTGCGGCCGAGTGGAGATGGAAGGCACCCGTCCCCACCGTGGGGACCATGAGGAGGGGGCTATGTGCATACACAGTGTTGATGGACGGGGGGAGGCAGACAGAAACCCCTGCCTGCAGGAGAGGAGACTTGCCGGAGGTTGATAGGGAGCCACCCCTCTGGCTCTGGGGGACAGGATCTCTGAGGATTTACGCCTGGCGGACATTCCTGTTGTCAGTGAAGACAGTGGAAAAACGTTTTCAGATTTGTAGGTGTTCAGAAGTTACACCACTTACCCACTGTTCTGAGAAGAGAAACTGCACAGATTATTCTAACCAATTTAGAACTGAGTTTACTGAGTCAGCATCGTACCAAAAGACTGCAGTGAACACTGAAACCACTTAAACATAGGTAGGTTTAAATCATTGTAGTTGGTGTATAAAATGGAGTGAAATGTTAAATTTCTTGGAAGGGTAGACAACAGGGAGAGCAGTGGTTGAGAGTGTGTGCATGAGACGTGACTAGCCAGCATCGGGAGCAGCAGCTGTGGGGCCTGGGGTCAAGGTGGGGAGGGCGAGGCAAGTGAGGGACCCTTCACTGAGTCTTCATCAGAGATGGAGTTGAACATTCAATTTCAGTGGTGACATTGACAAAAGAGGGCTTCCCTGATAGCTCAGTTGGTAAAGAATCCACCTGCAATGCAGGATACCCTGGTTCGATTCCTGGGTCGGGAAGATCCACTTGAGAAGGGTTAGGCTATCCACTCCGGTATTCCTGAGCTTCCCTTGTAGCTCAGCTGGTAAAGACTCTCCCTGCAATGCAGGAGACCTGGGTTCGATCCCTGGGTTGGGAAGATATCCAGGACGAGGGAAAGGCTACCCTCTCCAGAATTCTGGCCTGGAGAATTCCACGGACTGCATAGTCCACGGGGTTGCAGTCGGACACAACTGAGCAACTTTCACCTTGACAAGAATGAAGGAGGCTACAAGAATGCTTTTAGAAAACGTCAGAGTAATTGTTAAAAGCAGAAGAGACTGCTTTTAACTGAAAACTAAAATGCATTTATAGACATGGCAAAACAGAGAGCCGGGAACATAAAAAGAACAAAAATATTTAGGATAAAGTTTTTAAAATTATAAATTCTCTATTGCTCTGTTCTGATAAATTTGAAAATTGGATGAAATGGACTATTTTCTAGAAAAATACAAACTCAGAATTGTCTCAAAAATCTTCAATAGAAAATCATTTAAGTCTTTTGTAAGTGTGAAAATTATTTTTTTAATGACATTTATTTCAGGTGTTTTGCAGGCGATTTGTTTAAACATTTCAAAGAGAAGTATTTAAACTGGCCCAGAAGGTAGAAAAAAAATTCTAATTCATTTCACACAGCATGAGCCCAACACCAAAAATTGTCCAAAAAAGTATGTTTCAAAAACTTCAAAGAAATAGTAAGAAACCAACACCAACATTACAGGGACATTCAGTTCAGTTCAGTCGCTCAGTCGTGTCCGACTCCTTGTGACCCCATGAATCGCAGCACACCAGGCCTCCCTGTCCATCACCAACTCCCAGAGTTCACTCAGACTCACGTCCATCGAGTCAGTGATGCCATCCAGCCATCTCATCCTCTGTCATCCCCTTCTCCTGCCTCCAATCCCTCCCAATATCAGAGTCTTTTCCAATGAGTCAACTCTTCCCATGAGGTGGACAAAGTACTGGAGTTTCAGCTTTAGCATCTTTCCTTCCAAAGAAATCCCAGGGCTGATCTTCAGAATGGACTGGTTGGATCTCCTTGCAGTCCAAGGGATTCTCAAGAGTCTTCTCCAACACCACACTTCGAAAGCATCGATTCTTCGGCGCTCAGCCTTCTTCACAGTCCAACTCTCACATCCATACACGACCACTGGAAAAACCATAGCCTTGACTAGACAGACCTTTGTTGGCAAAGTAATGTCTCTGCTTTTGAATATGCTATCTAGGTTGATCATAACTTTCCTTCCAAGGAGTAAGCGTCTTTTAATTTCATGGCTGCAGTCACCATCTGCAGTGATTTTGGAGCCCAGAAAAATAAAGTCTGACACTGTTTCCACTGTTTCCCCATCTATTTCCCATGAAGTGATGGGACCAGATGCCATGATCTTCATTTTCTGAATGTTGAGTTTTAAGCCAACTTTTTCACTCTCCTCTTTCACCTTCATCAAGAGGCTTTTTAGTTCCTCTTCACTTTCTGCCATAAGGGTGGTGTCATCTGCATATCTGAGGTTATTGATGTTTCTCCTGGCAATCTTGATTCCAGCTTGTGCTTCTTCCAGCCCAGTGTTTCTCATGATGTACTCTGCATAGAAGTTAAATAAGCAGGGTGACAATATACAACCTTGACGTACTCCTTTTCCTATTTGGAACCAGTCTGTTGTTCCATGTTCAGTTCTAACTGTTGCTTCCTGACCTGCATACAAATTTCTCAAGAGGCAGATCAGGTGGTCTGGTATTCCCATCTCTTTCAGAATTTTCCACAGTTTATTGTGATCCACACAGTCAAAGGCTTTGGCATAGTCAATAAAGCAGAAATAGATGTTTTTCTGGAACTCTCTTGCTTTTTCCATGATCCAGCGGATGTTGGCAATTTGGTCTCTGGTTCCTCTGCCTTTCTAAAACCAGCTTGAACATCTGGAAGTTCATGGTTCACGTATTGCTGAAGCCTAGCTTGGACAATTTTGAGCATTACTTTACTAGCATGTGAGATTAGTGCAATTGTGCGGTAGTTTGAGCATTCTTTGGCATTGCCTTTCTTTGGGATTGGAATGAAAACTGACCTTTTCCAGTCCTGTGGCCACTGCTGAGTTTTCCAAATTTGCTGGCATATTGAGTGCAGCACTTTCACAGCATCATCTTTCAGGATTTGGAATGGCTCAACTGGAATTCCATCACCTCCACTAGCTTTGTTCATAGTGATGCTTTCTAAGGCCCACTTGACTTCACATTTCAGGATATCTGGCTCTAGGTCAGTGATCACACCATCGTGATTATCTGGGTCATGAAGATCTTTTTTGCACAGTTCTTCTGTGTATTCTTGCCACCTCTTCTTAATATCTTCTGCTTCTGTTAGGTCCATACCATTTCTGTCCTTTATCGAGCCCATCTTTGCATGAAATGTTCCCTTGGTATCTCTAATTTTCATGAAGAGATCTCTAGTCTTTCCTATTCTGTTCTTTTCCTCTATTTCTTTGCACTGATGGCTGAGGAAGGCTTTCTTATCTCTTGTTGCTATTCTTTGGAACTCTGCATTCAGATGTTTATATCTTTCCTTTTCTCCTTTGCTTTTCGCTTCTCTTTTCACAGCTGTTTGTAAGGCTTCCCCAGACAGCCATTTTGCTTTTTTGCATTTCTTTTCCATGGGGATGGTCTTGATCCCTGTCTCCTGTACAATGTCACGAACCTCAGTCCATAGTTCTTCAGGCACTCTATCTATGAGATCTAGTCCCTTAAATCTATTTCTCACTTCCGCTGTATAATCATAAGGGATTTGGTTTAGGTCATACCTGAATGGTCTAGTGGTTTTCCCTACTTTCTTCAATTTCAGTCTGAATTTGGCAATAAGGAGTTCATCATCTGAGCCACAGTCAGCTCCTGGTCTTGTTTTTGTTGACTGTATAGAGCTTCTCCATCTTTGGCTGCAAAGAATATAATCAATCTGATTTCGGTGTTGACCATCTGGTGCTGTCCATGTGTAAAGTCTTCTCTTGTGTTGTTGCAAGAGGGTGTTTGCAATGACCAGTGCATTTTCTTGGCAAAACTCTATTAGTCTTTGCCCTGCTTCATTCCGTATTCCAAGGCCAAATTTGCCTGTTACTCCAGGTGTTTCTTCACTTCCTACTTTTGCATTCCAGTCCTCTATAATAAAAGGACATCTTTTTTGGGTGTTAGTTCTAAAAGGTCTTGTAGGTCTTCATAGAACCGTTCAACTTCAGCTTCTTCAGCATTACTGGTTGGGGCATAGACTTGGATTACTGTGATATTGAATGATTTGCCTTGGAAATGAACAGAGACCATTCTGTCGTTTTTGAGATTGCATCCAAGTACTGCATTTCAGACTCTTTTATTGACCATGATGGCTACTCCATTTCTTCTGAGGGATTCCTGCCCGCAGTAGTAGATATAATGGTCATCTGAGTTAAATTCACCCATTCCAGTCCATTTCAGTTCGCTGATTCCTAGAATGTCGACGTTCACTCTTGCCATCTGTTGTTTGACCACTTCCAATTTGCCTTGATTCATGGACCTGACATTCCAGGTTCCTATGCAATATTGCTCTTTACAGCATCGGACCTTGCTTCTATCACCAGTCATATCCACAGCTGGGTATTCTTTTTGCTTTGGCTCCATCCCTTCATTCTTTCTGGAGTTATTTCTCCACTGATCTCCAGTAGCATATGGGGCACCTACTGACCTGGGGAGTTTCTCTTTCAGTATCCTATCATTTTGCCTTTTCATACTGTTCATGGGGTTCTCAAGGCAAGAATCCTGAAGTGGTTTGCCATTCCCTTCTCCACTGGACCACATTCTGTCAGATCTCTCCACCATGACCCGCCCGTGTTGGGTGGCCCCACAGGCATGGCTTAGTTTCATTGAGTTAGACAAGGCTGTGGTCCTAGTGTGATCAGATTGACTAGTTTTCTGTGAGTATGGTTTCAGTGTGTCTGCCCTCTGATGCCCTCTTGCAACACCTACCATCTTACTTGGGTTTCTCTTACCTTGGGCGTGGGCTATCTCTTCACCGCTGCTCCAGCAAAGCGCCGCCACTGCTCCTTACCTTGGACGAGAGGTATCTTCTCACCGCCACCCCTTCTGACCTTGAACGTGGAATAGCTCCTCTAGGCCCTCCTGTGCCGGCCACCGCTCCTTGGAGGTGGGGTTGGTCCTCCCGGCCGCCGCCCCTGACCTCGGAGGCGGGGTAGCTTCTCTTGCCCTTGCTAAATGCGCTGGTTGCAGCTGCCTGCGCTAAATGCGCAGGTCGCAGGAACATTACAGGAACCTTAATCCATCACCAGCTGGGGAAGCATGCATTCTAGAAATATCAGATTGGCTTTGTGGTAAAAAACACATATTTTATTGTATTTGCCAAGCAAAGATAGAAAACCATACACTCAATAAATGCCTAAAATATAATTCAACTTACATTCCTGATAAAGCTATAATATGTTTAAAGGGCTATGAAATCAGTGAGTACTATGAGACACTGGGTATGTGCCTATTGAAGTTGGGACTGTAACAGCCCAAGCACCCATCCTGTGATGCACGGCTGGTGTTTCAGGAAGCATAACTTTGGGGAGGGAGGTGCAGGTGATGGGCCCACCTGGGGGCTGGGGGCTTCTTTTAGAAGCTCAGCAGGGTGCCCGGTTGCGAGATAATCACTCACATTCGGAGCTTCTACATAATCCCTCAATCACTAACTAGAAATTAATGTTTCACTTCAGTGTTAGTAATAAGTTAACAGTTTACATGGCAGACTTTTATGGAACAGGAATCAAATACCAAGGAAGGTTCAGAACCTGATGAGCGACCATCCAGGCTTGGCCAGGGGGACATGGAGGGCAATCTGATGAAACAGACCCTGAGTTCCCGGTGGGGCTCCGCTGTGTCGGGGCCTCGTCTCCCCAAGTACTTCACATGCTTCAGCCAAGACTAATCCCAATCTGAATTCCCTTTAGAACATGGGGAAGTCATCCTAACTCATCTGGACTAATAAACAGGCAGGATTAGAGAAGGAAGCTTCTGCTGTTTGTCAGCACTGAGCCAAGTTCTTTTCTGTTGTTTGATCCTCATCAGACCCTCGTGCTGGGTCTTGTCCTTGTTGAAAGAGACGGCCCAGCTGAAAGAGACACGGCCCAGCACCCGGCCACAGCTGCTCACACAGTGGCCCTCCAAGAGGGGAGGGCGAGCTTGCAATGCTGGGGGTCAACCCGGATCTGGTTGGGGCTCACATCTGCTCCTCCAGCCTCGCCACACTTGCTGGAATAAGGGGTAAGTAGAGAGCTTGATTCCAGTGGAGAGACTGACTCCATCCTGCAGGTTGCCAGGCAGCTAAGAATGTCGGGGACACATATACACCCCCAGCTGGTGGCCATGTACAAGACCCCCTGGAGCCAGAACTGACAGGTGGGTCACAAAGGCCTGGGGCCCAAGGCCCTGAACTGGAGGGCAGAAAAGAGGGGCCGTCAGGGTGGTGGGTTAACCATGATCTTTGCAGAGTTGGGACCTCTGAAGGCAATACAGGTGATGAGACCCTGTCTGCAGGGTGCTTCCCAGGTGGCTCAGTGGCATAGAATCAACCGCCAGTGCGAGGACGCAGTTTGATCCCCAGCAAGGGAAGATCCCCTAGAGGAGGAAGGGCAACCTACTCCAGTATTCTTGCCTCCTCTATCCTCCCGTGGACAGAGGAGGCTCCTCTGTGGGGTCGCAAAGAGTCGGACATGACTTAGTGACTAAACAACAAGTCTTCAGAGGGCGTGTGGGACCCTGCCTCAGTGACACTGGACTATTGAAGAGAACAGCTGAGATACCAAAGTGGAATATAAGCCATGTTAGCTAGGTTCAAAGAAGCAAGATGGTTAGAGGTACTATGAAGAGACAAGAGACTAACAAAATGGACTGTAAAGTTTTCCAAAAAGTAGCTTACAGAAATGAAAATGTAACTGTTAAAATCAGACAATAGATAAGATTGAAAGGAGAACTGGTCATAGTAATTATGCAGGATGAAAACCTAGAAGACTCTCTTACGTGGAGGATGAAGCATGAAAGGATCTAACACAAGTGTAAACGTGCCCCAGCAGGAGAAAACACAGCAGAGAGATCCGAGAAAAGCGTGGCTGGGGATAAAACGAGAAGGATGGAAAACACAACTCTCCGTTCAAGAAGCCAAATGAACTAGCAGCAAGACAGGTGCAAAGAGATCGCTCCTTAGAAACATCAAACTGGAAGAAACGGAAGGACACCAAAGACCGGCAGACGCTTACATGCAGCCAAGAGAGAAGACAGGTCAGCTGAAAGGGCAGCTCAGGTGGGTGACTCCCCACAGCCATCTGCCCAGGCGTCCTTATCATCACCCTTCCCAGGACATTTCAGACAAACCAAACACTCAGCAACACCAAGCTCCACCTAAACCTCTAAAGGACGTACCTCAGGAGGAAGCAGAGTGGTTTCAGAAATTCTAAAAGGCGAGATGAAATGACAAAGAAAATGATAAATGAGTGAGACTCAACTCTGAAGCTCTGTATTCAATGTGCATGAGGGTGCGCGTCTAAGGGCTGTTGGGGTATGGGGAACACAAGGTGACACAGAAAGAAAACAGAACTCCTGTTTCTATTTTTAATGTTCTGCTGCTGTTTAAAAGTATTTTTGTTCACATTTAAAATTCTACACACATGTAAGTGCACAGGGAGCGTGTGTTGGAACACACAGGTGTGCCCCCGCCATGGTCTCACCTTCGGTGACTCCACAACTGAGCTGAGGGTGGGTGACCCTCTGTGCCCCATTTCCCAGTCCCTCGTCTAAAGCAGTGAGCTTTCAGTCTGTCTGGGCTGCTCATTGCAGCCACCAGGGTGGGCTTTAAAGAGTCCTTTCCCTCCCCCGCCACCATCGAGTCTGAATTAACTGCCCTGGGGTGCCCTGGAGGGTGTGGAAGTGCCTCTAGTCCTTCTAAGCTTGACTGCTTCCCCGCCAGGATGCTGGTGAGGCTGGTGTGTGTGGACAACCCGCCAGGATGCTGGTGAAGCTGAGATGTCTGGATGGCCCCGCCAGCCTCTTGGCTGTGGAAGCGGCAGGTGGGCTAGAAATTGCTGTGACCCTGAACACAGCCCTTCTGAGTCACAGTTTATTCATCTAGATGAGCCTGTGCTGACAGCTTCTGGGTTGCCGTGTTCAGGTTCAGGACACAGTGTGTGTGTGTGTCGTGATCACACAATAGGTTCTGTTTGAGTATGGGGGCAAGAGGCATGGTGACCCTGCACAGGACTCTTGAGGAGATTCCAGGTGGGAGGACCCTAGGCAGCAGAAAGGACGGCAGGCAGGTGGCCGCCCCAGGCATCTGCTGGCCATGCTCAGGCCCTACGGTCTCAGGACACCAGGGACCCTGCCAGGGTGAGCTATCTTCTTGCTGGTGGCACCAAGGCACAGGTCCTGTCTTGTAGGAATTCTCAAAAGCTCTGTTTGTCCCTCTGGTCTTTACCTGCTGTCACTGCCGCCCCGCCGTGGGCCCTCTGCTGTGTCATCACAAAACTCCCTGAGCCCCTTCGGTCCTCATGCAGTGCCCTGCCCTTGTGGTATCCACGGGCGCCTCCTCTGTCCCCTTCTCAGGCCTCCTCCTCCTGTCCTGCTGTCTCTTTAGAGCTGGTCTTCCCTGAGTTAGGCTTTCCCTGATGGCTCAGACAGTAAAGAATTCAATCCCTGGGTTGTGAAGAACCCCTAGAGAAGGGAACTAGAGAATATTCCAGTATTCTTGCCTGGAGAATTCATGGACAGAGAAGCCTGGCAGGCTACAGTCCATGGGGTTGCAAAGAGTCAGACATGACTGAGCGACTTTCACTTCCCCAAGTTAGGGAACCGCCGGGTAGCCTGGCTGGACAGTGATCACTGGAGCGGCAGTGCCCGCCTGGGCTCCTGCTCCAACCCCTTGGCTCCCACTGATGAGGAGGCAGCCCTTGTTGGGGGGACAAAGCCAGATGGGACTCCCATAGCACATCACACACAGGTGACAGCCAGGAGCAGAGCCACAGACCTGCCTACCCACACCGCCCCCAACCCCCGCCCCTGCCCCCTCCCCCAGCCAATCCCTGGAAGCCAGGGGTCTTCTTGTTATTAGTTTATTGAAATTGTAAAACATAATAAGTTATATAAACAGACCTAGACACAAACATTGACAATGAAGATTCCACTGGCCAGGGCCCACAGCTCTGGCCGAGGTGATTTCTGAGTGTGTTTATTTCAGCAGGAACAGTGGCTGTGGCCATACAGGACAGCAGGGGGAGCCCAGCTTCGCTCGGTGAGAGTCCTTGTAGACTCAGTGATCTGAACCCATCATGTAGGCTCAAGCCCTCCAGAGTGGTTCCTGCCTGGGTTTGTCTCCAGGTAAGCAGATGACGAAGGACTGAGTCACTGTCAGGACAAACTCCCTGCACATGGCGGGCTGAGCCCCCAAGACAGGCCTGGCACCGCCAGCCCTGTGGCCGCCCGCTCTACCTCCTCTGACGTCCGCAGCCTCAGAGAAGGTGGCTTCAGCAGCAGCAGCAGCACAGAGCCGGGATTGTGCCAAGGGGCCACGGGGACTGAGGGTAACCAGGCTGTGTGTGAGTGTGCCCTGAGGGGCACAGCAGGCCGACACCACAGACAACAATGGTGTTAAATGGCCACATGTTCTGCGTTCAGGGCCGGAGGTTGCGTGCCGCCCTCTGCATACACCTGGTTTCCTCCCCAGAAGCATTTGTCAGTCATGGGACTTGTCATTTCACAAAAGTATAAGCCAGAGACTGGTTTCAATTTAGGAACAACAGGGTCAGGTCTGTCCCTGGGGGCTGAGCAGAGAATTCACAGTTAAACACCCTCAACCTGCCTGATCACCCCTGGTTCCTGGTTCTGGCCACAGCAGATGTCCTCAGAGAATTTGCCAGAACAAGGCTGTTAAGCCCCTCTCTCAGTGTCTGCCGGACACTTAAAGTTACTGTGAGAACTCAGTTCTGTTTTCATTCCCGTTTCCCCTACAGCTCACAGTGCACTCACATCCATGGAAGGCCTGGCATGGTCTCCAGACCTCCTTCAGATCTGCTCACCCCAACTTTACTTTCTCTGACTTAGAATCACAGAATAACCTATTTGCAGAAGAGAAGCAAACTGAGCCCTGGGAGGGGAAGAAATCGGCCCCTGTTGGCACGAGCAGACCAGGTCCCCATGGCTACAGACCCCACGTTCCCTGAGGGGCTCAGAAGGCCCACGAGGCACATCCCTGTCCAAGACCCTCTGGAGCCTGAGGGTTCCATGGCTGTTTCCCTTTCCAAGCAGAGCCAACCCCTCATTTCTGTTTGAAGCAAACAACTTGTGTCCCTGAGCACTACTGCCCCAGAGGGTCCAGTCCGCTCGAGAAAGAAAGCAGAGGCAGTTCAGGGACCCGGGGTCCTGAGGCTGGACTTGTGCAGCACTGAGTGAAGCCAGGAGGCTGCCCTTGATTGGACATCCGTGGGAGGCAGGCATCCTGCAGGCAGAAGGGCCTTGGGGACAGTGAGCCCGGGGTCCCGCAGGCGGTGCAGACCCTCACTGAGCCTGGAGCGGGAGGACGTGGTGCCTCTGCAGCCTTTTCCCAACCTCAGAGCTGCGTTCCTCATGGGGCGCCCCCACGCCCCCCCCCAGGGAAGCAGCTCCCCCAAGCTGTGCCCCCGTTCCCACACCCCCTTGGGCTGTGTGCGGTCTTCCAGAAAAATATGTCCCCTGGGGCGGTGAACTCCCCACAGGACAGATAGGCTTCACTGTGTCCTCCAGGCACCGCTGGTGCACGCCGGGCGGTGCCGACCGCATCCATGGAAGAGCAAGTGGGGCGGGCCAGATAGATGCACACAGACTCACTGCACCTGGTGAGGCCAGTGTAACCTCATGTCCACACGGATCTTCTATCTGGTTAGACTGGGAGACAGGCCTGTGTCCTCCTGTTCCTCGGACCAGCGAGGTGCCCCTGGTGTGCAGAGGAGACAGCCTAGCCTTGGGGACTGCGGCCCTGCTCAGGATGCAGGGGGTGGCGGGGCAGCAGGTGGCGGGACCCCCACCCACTCCAGGATGTCCGCACACAGGGACTCTACAGCGTCCAGCCGCTCAATCTGCACCAGCTTGGTGAGAAGCTCGGGGATGCTGTAGCCGGCCGTACTGATGCGGTCAAACAGCTGCAGCCCGTCTGTCATGCCACCAATCTCGTCCCGCTTGAGCCCAAAGCTCTCGGCCAGGTGGCGCCACGTCTTCACCACCGCCTTCTCCGAGTTGTACGTGGCACTGAGCATCCGGCTGGTCTTCTCCAAGCAGTCAAAGGGCAGCTCCGTGGGGCTGAGGCCTGAGGGACAAAGAGCCACGTCAGACGTCAGCAGAAGTGTGACACCCTTGAACAGGATTTATAGAACCTTTTTTAAAATCGTAAAATATAACACAAATTGCAGAAATCCACAAAGAATGCATGCTTCAGGCGAACAACTCCTGGGACACTGCCAGCCACACTCGAAGCCTGTCCATTCCCCTGACCCCAGCAGCTCCATCGGACGCAGCCAACCTAGTCAGGTGACCCTCCCAGTATCAGGTCCCTTTAGGGGACCAAGGTCATTCTTAAAAGGTGCTCCAAGGACAGTCCTGCATGGGTCACCTGAGCCACATCAGTGCCCTAGCGGTCCTTGGACCCTGCTATATGTTAGACTCAACCAGGAAGTGTTCACTCCACGCTTTCCCCTCTTCCTCCTTCTAAGTACAGCTGAAAACCCACCAACCAGCACAGGTGGAATGCTCTCTTCGCAAGACGAAAACAGACAGTATCTGCCTTCATACAGTGAAACGCCATAGGACAACCCTGGTGCCGCTCCCTCCAATGCCAGCAAAATGGGACAGGAGCCTAGGTGTCCACCCCGGGAGGCCAGGCAGGGACCCTGGCTTTCTCCTCATCCAGCAGCTGGTCACAGGCCTCCCTGCCACCACGGTGTTGGTAGAGACCACTCAGAGCAGTGGATGTCTACACATACCCCTGCACAGGCTGGGCTCAAAGATCCACAGCCACCTGGGGGTGACAGGGGCACCCCTCCTTGACTCAGGTATGTCAGAGGAAAGCAGCCGCACAGAGGGTTCAGATGAGACCCCGAGTCTCAGAGTGTCATGTGAAACTGTTCCAGTTTCAACAGAGAGTCACTCATCACGCCAAGAACCAGGAAGACCTCAAATGCATGAAAAAAGACCATCAGTAAATGCTGACAAGGATAACAGAGATGTTAGGTTATCTGGCGAGGATTGTAAAGAAGTCCAAACCCATGCTTACCACATAGTAAATAAGGATAACATAAAAAACAAGGATAACAGAGATGTTAGGTCATCTGGCGAGGATTGTAAAGAAGTTGTGATCAAAGTACTTCAACATGTAATTACAAACATACTTGAAACAAATGAAAAAAGAATAGAATACCTTAACAAAAGATAGAAAATGTAAAGGAGAACCAAATGGAAATGTTGGAACTGAAAAAGGTAACAATCAAGATTAAAGCTCAGTGGATGAGCTCCATGGCAGAATGAAGAGGGACGAGTTAGTGAGCTGGACGGCAGAACAGACATCACCCACCTGAACAGCAGAGAGAAAATAAACTGAAACACATGTCCCTCCACACCTCCGTTGGCCTGCCCCTAGTCCCCACCACCCAAGCTGATGAGCAACTTGGAAGGCAGTTCTTCTCAGCCTCTCCTGGGACACCCAGAGTGCTGGAGGGTCCCTGGGGAGTCAGGGCCCCACACCTCCCCTTACCTTCCACAACACCACACACACTGGCATACACATCCAGTATCTTCTTCCTTCGACTCTGAATCTGTGAAAAAAGTTAGTGAAAGTCGCTCAGTCATGTTCAACTCTTTGCAGCCTGCCAGGCTCTTCTGTCCATGGGATTCTCCAGGCCAGAATACTGGAGTGGGTCACCATGCCTTCCTCTAGGGGATCTTCCCAACCCAGGAATTGAACCAGGGTCTCCTGCATTGCAGGCAGATTCTTTACCAACTGAGCTACCAGGGAATCCCAGAAAAAGTTAAGAGAGTATGAATTTTCACAAAGTGGGTGTCAGCAGCACAGGCCCACGTCTTCCATCTCCATGTCAGTGGGGGCCCTTCCTGATTCCGTGTCAGAAATGCTGAGCTACATTCTCGCCAGAACGTCAGTCACATTCACAGAAGAAAGCCCTCCCCGGCTCGGCGCCCTCAGTGTCCACGGGGCTTCTCTGCTCCACTGGACATTCAGACTCACAGACAACCAGAGGCCACATCCGGCTTCACTGGCTTCACTCTCTCCAGAAGGACGGACCCTCCGGCCCAGCTCACCAGGGGGTAGGGGTGGGGTTTCCATAGCCACAGAGCTATGCAGCCCTGTCCCTGCAGGGTGGGCAGCTGGGGGCCTGGCAGGGGGGTCGGGTACACAAGGCCCCTTGGAGCCACCCTCTTTGGACAACTCCACAGCCCCCACCCCCAGAGGTCAGTGAACTGGGCACCAGGGCATATTCCTGTCAAGACCCCACAGCAACTCCAACTGGGCACCTTCACCATGAGCAGTGATGCCAGGAGCAGAGCTAACAGGCCCAGGTGGGGACAGTGACCCCCCCTGGTGCACCTTGGCCCCCGTGTGGGGCACGCCCAGCCTCTGGGCAGCAGGCCTGTGTGTGTGTGTGCACGCGCATGTGCATGTGTGTGCCCACATGTGCATCTTGTCTGGTTGGACCTATTCCAGTACATTTACAAGGGACTCTCCTGTCTTGTGCTGTTCCCGGCAATTTAACCTTTTTTTCTCTTGGCTCACTATTTCTTCATTTCTTCTCTCAAGCTGTATGACGAGAGAACTAACTTCCCTGTCTTTAGTCTCAGATTCTGAACCTGTCTTCTGCTGGGGCCCAAGGGAGAAACCCCCAGAGCTGGCAAGGTGCATTCAGCAGAAGGCGGCGTTTGTGGGGGAGTTGGGTGTAGGCCTTACCCCGGCCGCCCGGGTGGCAGTGGCTGACTTGTCCCTGGCCAGGTGGACCAGCGACAGCAGGCACAGCTCCGGGGGGCCCTGCCCATCTGGGGCCGGCTCCTCGTCGCTGTCCAGGCTCCGGTTCAGCAGCTGCTCCTTCTCTGATGAGGCGTCGTTCTCGCTGCAGAGACAGGACCATGGTAAAGGGCACCGTGCCAGCCGGCCTGGCCCGCTGCCCCAGGGGTGGTGACCGTGGGTGCAGAAACCTGTCCCTGCTTTCCCTAGCTTGTCTCTGCTTTCCCTAAAGGCGCGGGCACAGACTGCGAGGTGGAGAGACGCCACTCTGTGGGCCCAAGTCTGCACCGGGCAGACGGGCTCCCGCAGCACCAGGTCTGGCAGATGCCCAGAGTGAGGGGGAGCCCCTTTGAGAAGGAGAGGGGTTCGGGATACCCACAGGAGGTAGGCTCCAGTCACACCCTGTCCCTTGCCCAGGCCATGGCCCTAGTCATGCCCCCAAAATCATTCCACTCGGATGAAAAACAACCTATAGGCACTCTGCTTGCTTCCTGTGGTTTGGCTGAAGACTAATTCAAGAACAAAGGACCGTATGTGCTGGTGACTAGGTGACAGAGACCCAGCCCCACCCAGTGCCCACTGGAGGCCGAGACACGGAGCCAACAGCCAGCGGTTTCAGGTCCCAGGGCAGAGCAGGCAGGGGCGTGGGCACTGAGGACCCTGGGCCACCGCCCCCACCCTGTGTCCCCCACAGGCCCAGCTCCCCTTCCTGCTCGGACCCCAAAGACCCCCCCAGTTCAGCCGGGCTGCCTCCCTGACTCACCTCTTAGCCGATTTGGCTGGAGCCGCCGTCAGCTTCTCAAATTCGTCCTTCTCGGAGAAGATCACCACGTTGTCTGTGGGGGTGGGAGGGAGGGGGGGTCAGGGCCCGGCCTCCTTAGGGGTTGGGGGGCATGCTCCAGCCCCCCACCTCCTACTGTGGGCTCCAGGGGCTGCTGCCCACCTTTGGCCTCTTTCTTCTCCTCTTCCTCGCTCACGGGGGCTTCTGGGCTCTTCACGGGGGCGCTGGGGCAGCAGGCTGAGGGGACAGGGGGCATGAGTGGCCAGCTGGCATCAGGGGGAGGGGGCTGGTGAGGGGTGTGGGGGGCGGGGCAGTACCTGGGGCGGACGGCCTGGCCTTCAGGATGTAGAACATGATGATGAGGACGATGGCGACGGCCATGGTGAAGATGGTGGACATGGCAATGACCAAGGCGGTGGCCAGGTGTCCTTGGCCTGAGAGCTCTGCTGTGGTCGGGAGAGAAGGCCATGCCTCAGGGATCAGGCCCCCCTGCCCCGCCAGGCTGTGGCCCGGTAAGCAGGGGCCCTGCCACCAAACCCTCCAGCAGACCATTGGAATTCAAAACCCCGGCTTCGCCCGAGCACCGAGCCCTGTACACCTGCTCAGGCCGTCACATCGGGACCACCAGTCCAGCCCACGCTGGTCAGCAGCAGCAGACCCTGAGGGTGCTCTCTGGGTGTCTGACATTGGTTCTGTTTCTTTGGGTACCCAGCAAGTGGACTGGAGGAAGGGGGGCCCACGAGCTAAACTGTCCTGAAGACTGTTTAGTCCAAGACTTTTTCCCCGCAAAGCCAGGTAGAAGCATCACCTCCAAGGGTAGGCTCTCGGGCTGGTTCCAGCATCTCATGCGGCCTTGGGCTCTGTGTGATCAGGGCCCACCAGCTGAGACAGCATGGGGACCTCCCCTTTCTTCCCCTGCTCAGCGCCCTGCCCGCATCTCCCTAGGAAGGGAGACCTGTCCTGATTCTCTGAGGGAACGAAGCAGGATCCAGCCCCCCACCCAAATGGAAGGGACCCCATCCAGGTGTCTGGACCTCAAGGAAGTCTCCCCGCTTTAAGTGGGCAGTGGGCACGTGTCCCCCGCCACCCAGGTGGGGTGTGTCTGGAAGCAGATCTGAGTGGGCCTGGTGTCTTCCCCTCGTCTGTGGGGTGCCACCTCTGTCCTGAAGGAAGTGAGTCTAGAACCTCAGCAGAGGCCCTGCCCTGATGCTCCCCATGGATGAGGGCAAGGGTCCAGCTGGCAGGCTGTGCCCTGGGACTCTGAAGGTGCCTGAGCCCGAGACCTGGGCCCGAAGGTGCTTTCAAGCCGGGCGGAGTGGGAGCACTGCGAGGGAGGGCCCAGCACCCAGTTTTGCTCCAAGAGAAAGTGAGGCCAGGGCCCTGCAGCCCCACCCCTGAGGACTTAGGGGTGAGTAAAATGTGAGGTCAGCAGGTTTACTTAAAGCCATCAAGGCTCATCTGAGTCAGGCCCAAAGCCCAGGGGGCTGACGTCCCTCCAGCCCCTACCTCGTGTGCCCGGATCACCAACGTGGTCGCCGTGACCCCAACATCTGTGGAGGGACTGGTCCCCTCTCACAGAGAAATCACTAACTCCCAGTGTGGTTGTCACGTGAGGGAAGTGAGGGAGGTGGGAGGTCCCGTCCTGCTAGTCGCCTGTCTCCCCTCACCCCCATCTCCCGCTGGGGCCGGCACCTGTGCTCCCCTTACCTTTGTGGGCGAGCTGTGGCGGGGATAGGGTGCTGCTGCCAGGCGTGCGGGGGAAGTTGGCAGAAACTCCCGAGGAGGCTCCCACACCTGCAGGGACAGCAGTGACCGATCGTGGGTCCCTTCCCTATTGCCCCAGCCTTGGAGACAGAGCGCAGGCTGCAGGGGGAGCCCTGGCTCCAGGGACCCAGAGTCCTCATGAGGAAGATCCTCATGAGGAAAGGGCTGGGCCGGCAGTACCTTCATCCCCGAGAGCCCCTGACCTTGCCAGCTCCTTGCTTCTTACACTGGACACATGGGGTCACACCTGCTCAGTCCAAGATTCAGACTTGGTCCCCACGAGCAGGTGAGGGGCAGGTGTGCACGTGAGTTTGGGGGGACACCAGAGCGGTTCCTTCCATTAATCAAACAGGAATGGAGTGTTAATACTTTTAATACACACTCACGATCAAACATTGGGAAAACATCAGAACATGAGAGAAGCGAAAGGTTCACCCACAGCCTTGAGGTCTAGAGTTGACATTTTGATGGATTTTTCTCCAGGATTTTCCTTTGAGAAGTTTCCAAAATAGTTGTGACCAAGTGGTGTTAGAACAGAAATGAAGTTTCCTTCCCTTTAACCGTGATTCATAAACTCAGCTCCATTGTAAGAGGTGTCTCCCAGCAAGGGTGACTTGGAATCTGGTTCTGTGGTCAGCGGAGCCACAGGCAGGCTGCCCTATCAAGTCGCCCGATGGTGGGCCTTTCTTAGGCAGGACTTGAGGTTTGGGGTTAGTAGGGAGGATCTCATTTTGTTTACCATCCATGGGGTTGTGAAGAGTCGGGCGTGACTGAAGCAGCCTAGCACATGAGGTCTTGTTCTCATGTTTCCTCCTGTCTTGCTTTTCTCTCTGGGTCTGGGGACATTCGTGCCACAGGTTTGCCTGAGTGGGGACAGTGAGCCCCATGTCCAAGGCCGGCCCCCCTGCCTTGGGGGACCTGGACCTGGGCAGTGCCTGGGGCCTCTGGGGAGAGCAAATTTCTACATCACAGCTCCAGGGGTGGTGGCGGGGAGACTCCCGGCTGAATCTTCCACACCTCTGTCTATGTCCAGCAAGCAGACCGGGAACTGATCTTCTCGCCTTTTAAAGCCAGCAGGAAACTACAGATACCAGAGGGCGGAGGCCAGGAAGGATGGCAGGCTGGGGACTGCCGCCAAGTGACCATGCTTCTGTTAGAAAATGAACTGTGTCGGAGAGCACTGAGGGGGCGGGGCGGGGCGGGGCGGGGCCCTCCCAGCAGATGCTCCCCCACACCAGGATGGCCTTGCTGGGGGTGGGGGCACACAGTCCCCCCAGCCATGCTCCCCTACCAGGGTGGCCTTGCTCATCCTTGGAATGCTGCCAGCTGGTCTGATGTCCGGACCAGAGGCGTCTTGGCTGGAGATTTTGGCTCCTGTAGCCCAGCTCCTTCACCCTCTGAGCACCTGGCCTTTGCCCTTTGCCCTCCATCACTGTCGGGGCTGCCCCCAGCTCTCCACACACAGCGGGGAGGCCCATTCCCCAGGCTGCCTGCCTGCGGAAGGCAGGCCTTTGGGTGAGTCTTAGCGCTCCTGACAAGAGGGCGGGGCTGAGGGCGTGGGGGCCACGGTGGGCCCTTCACACCCCCCGGAGCCTGGGGCGCTGAGCTGCCAGGGCCGCCCGGAGCCCATGTAGAGGCTGCAGTGAGGGGACAGCAGGTGGCGAGGCGGTATGGGGAGGGACCCCAGGCGAGTCTCTCTTCCTCTCCTGGGCTCCCGCGCGTGTCCAGAGCCTTTCCCCCACCCCACCCCCCAGTTCACGACGCATCTCATAACTGAAATGAGATTTAAGCGGGACTGAATTGATTCTGCCTTCTCTCTCAGGGCAGCTTCAAGCACCAGCCAGTTTCCTCTCAAAAGCAGACTGTTCCCTGGGAACCAGGCCGACCTGTGTGTTTGAGGGACTTAAGGCAGCTGAAGCCGCATCTCAGGAAAACAAACGCCCATGGACTCTGTGTGTGGGTGTCTCTCGTCTCTGTCTGTTCCTGTCCCTTTCGGCTGGGCTTGCCCATGGGGCGGTGACAGGCTTGGGGACACAGACGCGCCCGGGCCTGTGGTCTAGAGACAGCCAGAGCTGCCAGCGGCCAGGCTTACGAAACGCCTTTGCCCCCGACAGGCAGGGCTGGCACACAGTGACACATCCCTGTGCCCTCGGGTGCCTGCGCCCCATCAGGTGGCAGCTGGGCCTCTGCCCCGATTTGTGGTTTCCCAGGGGCCTCCAGCTGGCATTGCCTGTGCAGCTCTGAGCTCCTCACGGACCCAGGGGATCAGACACAAGGCCTGCCCTGAGCACATCTGACAGTGGAGGATGCTGTGTGGCTGGGGGCACCTCTGTGGGGGGAGCCCTCAGGACAGCCCGCTGGACCCTGCGCGGCCCTGTGAGGGCTCACTGGGCATGGGTCTTCAGTGTCAGGGGTTTTGGTCCATCCAGCACATGTCTCCTGGGCTGGATGCTGAGGTGAGAATGTCCCTAGGTGTTGGGTGGTCGCCAGGTCTGTCCCCCGTCCACAAGGCTTCCTCTTGGAAGGAAGGAGCTCTTAAGGACCAAAGAGAGGCATATTGTAACAGGGGTGGGCGAGGCCAGAGAGCCCAGACAAGGTCTGTCTGCAAACAGAGCAAGTTCTACTCAGCAGCGATGAGTCAGGAGCTGGCTGGGGGTAGGGTGGGGTGGGGGGCAGTGAGTTGTCATCCACTGTCCTCTGGGGTCTTTGAGTACCAGGCACAGGGCTGGATGCAGGAGTCACTAGGGCCCCTGGTCTGTTAACCCTCGCAGGCTGTGGGCAATGGTTTGTATTAGAGTCCAACCAGGGCTCCTCCATGTAGGTAACAGTTTGGATTTTTAAAGACACTTTATGGATTCTTACAGGGTGGCCCTGGTGCAGAGGCTGAGGCAATAGCAGAGCCATCAGGACCTGGCTGCTCACAGGGGATGCATCTTGGGCCCCGGGATCTGCTGCTATGCCCATGACAGGAGCTAGCAGTAGATGTGCACAACTGGCGGAGAAATTCAGTCTCATGAACAGCTGGAATTCAGCCGGCCGTGGGGGCCCAGGCGTCACCTCCTCATGGTACCACTAGGGGGCGTGAGGGCGGACTGGCTGGTGCTCCTGGACTTGGCTCCAGGCCTCCTTCCCTGGAACGGCCCCTCCTTGACCCCGGCCCGAGAGGAAGGTGCCTGCTGCCCTGTCCATGCAGCCCACAGGCCGTCAGGTGATGAACTTGCCCTGAACCGGGCTCCTCGGGCACCTTCTTGCCCACAACGCTGGACGGGCAGGTGGATGAGAAAGCTGTGCCCAGTCAAGGATCTCCCCAGGAGTAGACGCTGTCACAAGGCCCCACCCTGCACTTCTCCAATGGTCACGGCACACCGGGAAGGGGGAGCAGCCCAGGGCTCCGGCCTCAGGACATCTTCTCGGGGCCTGGCCGCTCCGGCCCTGAGATGTGAGGTCCATGCCACACTCTCTCCTGTGATCTTTAGGGTCCACTGTCAGCAACCTGGGGTGTTGGGGGGCTGACTTCTCAGGGGGCCAGCCCAGGTGATCACGTCCAACCAGAGGCAGCATCCAGGTGGGAGGGGCTCGAGACCCCTGACACTGGGCCCAGGTGGGCAGCCCCGGGGCCCAGAGACCTGACTGACCCCTGGTTTTCCTAGAGTGGGCCTCCTGGCAGCTGGTCAGTTGGTCACAGTCAGCCTTTCAGGCCTGTCTGCTGACCCTTGAGCAGGAGCCCAGGATGGAAGGTGAGTGCAGAGGGAGGGGCAGAGCCCATCCTGGAGACCACAACCCAAGCAGGCTCCACTGCCCACATCGGCCTGTGAAGCTTCACTGAATGAATCGCCCCATTTCCCAGATGGACAAACAGAGGTCAGGTGACTTCCAAGGTTGCCAGTGGGACTCCAGGTTCCTGAACTCGGCCTCACTTCCTTGCTGACCTCCTTCAGGACCAGATCCTGTGAGCTCACTCCTGGGGGCCTGGCTGGGGCTGTTCTTTAGATAAGCCGTAAATTATGGGCTGAGCCGAGGACTCTCCACACAATGGGCCTCATGTTGAAGGAGAGAAGGGGGCTCCTCCCAGGCTGAGAGCTCTCTGGCTGCGGGTGTCTAGCACGGTCTCGCCTGAATAAGGACACAGGCCCCGTGACCTTTTAGATGAAGGCCCATGGGGAGGAGCTGCATGAACCCCACATTCCATCCTTAGTGGGTAGGGGTGTTCAATGTCTTCCAGGACAGGATTGCATGCCAGAGCTCCCTGGGACAGGATCGAAGCCGGCCACACCACGTCCTGTGGGCAGCCCCAGGCCTCTGTGTGTTCAGTTGCTTAGCCTGTCCGACTCTTTGTGATCGCATGGACGGCAGCCCGCCAGGCTCCTCTGTCCATGGGATTTCCCAGGTAAGAATACTGTAGTGGGTTGCCATACCCTCCTCCAGGGGATCTTCCTGACCCAGGGATCAAACCTGCATCTTTTGTGTCTCTTGCATTGGCAGGCGGGTTCTACACCACTGAGCCACCAGGGAAGCCTGGGCCTCCTCTAATTTATGAATTAATTAGCATGATCGATGGACGTGAGTTTGAATGAACTCCAGGAGTTGGTGATGGACAGGGAGGCCTGGCGTGCTGCAATGCATGGGGTCGCAAAGAGTAGGACACAACTGAGCGACTGAACTGAGCGTCTTGCTGGGTGGGAATGTTCCGCTTTAAAGACCCACAAACTGTCCTTCTCAGGTTCATCTGTTTAAGGACTTTGGGAGGGAGGGAATGCCTTCCATGCAGGCATCAGTCCTGCCCCACAGCCCCCGCTGCCCGTGGCCCTGCCATCCGGAGCATCTCTCCCAGAGGATCTCAAAGCAGGAAAGGCACCACTGTCTCCTCTTGCCCTCCTCCCTTCCTCCTGGTGCTTCAGGCCCTCCTAAGAGTCTTGTCTCCTCGACAAGATACTGTGAGAAGATGGGGAGGGCAGGGTCTCATGGAGAACCAGGAGGGCAGGGCCCCCGTGTGGACCTTGGAACTCCCGTGAGTGGGAGGGGGGCCCCAGTGCTGGACCGGACTCCCCCTTCCCTCCCAGTCGTCTTGTCTTCCATCTGTCCACCTGTCCCACCTCATCCATGTCTTCCGACCACAGACACAGGAGGCCATCTGCCACCTTCTCTGAAGCAGGGGGCCCCAGCCCTTCCTCCTAAATAGGCACCCACGAGCATCAAACCAGAGTTAGGGTAGGAAGAAGGCAGCCGGAGGTGAGGCCAAACCGAGGGCCTCAGTGTTTATGTCACGTGCCCTGTGGTCACTCTGCAGGCTTCCCTTCAACACATGTTGAAACATTGCGTGTGAGAACTTACAACTGCTGAGCGCTTTGCAGTTCTCAGCAAAACACCTTGGTGCTGTGGGTGTTTGCAAGGATCGTGAGAGATGGATGGTTCAGATTTTAGCGCCCCCAGAAAACTCAGGCTCACAGAGGTCCCTCAACTGGTGTCAGCCCCCGTCTGATGTGTAGTTCTACCACCCAACCCTCCCCCGCTCCCAGGGACCTGTTGCCCACCCGCCGGCCCTCGGGAGCATCTCTGTGTCCCCGCTGTCCGGAGCCAGCTTACGGCTCCCAAGTCAGGAGAGGTGTCAGGGTTGCATCAGGACCTTGGACGGGGCAGACACTCACATTCCTTGGTGTTGGGGGGTGCCAGCAGGCAGGAGTAGCATACTAGGCCATAGATGTTCCTCGGTCTGTTTTCCAGCATGTAGTAGCTGTGCAGGCGGGGCAGGGGGGAGACAGAGCAGACAGGTGAGCGGCCCGTTCCACGGCTTATTCTCTGACCATCATAGCCAGGCACGGGGTGGGGGGCATGCCCCAAGAAGGAGGTGTGGCCCCCCCACAAGGGTATAGCCTGCAGCTGGGCAGAGTTATGGGCAGGGGTGTCTAGGAGCTCCCAGGACCTCCTGGAAGAGCTGGACACTTGCTGACTGGGATGGAGTGGGGCTGGCTGGAGGGCATGGCTGCAGCAGAGACCTTGGCCCTGTCTAGGGTGGTCAGGGCAGAGGGCCTGAGATGCAGCCAGGTCACAACCAGAGTCACCTGCCTCCTCCTCAGGTGAGGACACCTGGTGAGCTCACGATGGGGCTGTATCTCTCTACCAGAAGGTCAAGGCGTTCAAGTATGGCTGTCCACAAGACTTCACACCCAGAAAGCTCCCTCCTGCCATGTCAGCCTGCCAGCCGTGACCCTGCCACCCCTGGGGCCTTCCCAAAGGTCTGTGCCTGCTTCCACTGAGGTCCCCCAGCCCCCAGAGGACTCTGCCTCTCTGGGCCCGCATCCTATAAACACCCGAGGTGTTCACATCAGGAGATGTCGGTGAGTAAAGAGCTGCTGGCGGTGTTGTCCCTTCATACGACTCAAGATGAAAACTCTCTGCCCTCTGCTGGGTCTCTCTGTGGTTGTTTTCTAATCTCTTGTTTATCAGCTGTGTGCACCTGGCCCCATGACAGGGGGGTGAGGCTGGGGGGACTGTAGCCTTGAGGGCTGGACCATCAGCAACCCTACTGTGCCCATCACCGCCTGCCCTTCCTCAAGAGCCTTTTATCCTCAGACCCTGTGCATCTTGTAAACAGGAATTAGCCAGTCTCAGAACACCCTCCAGAGGAGCCACACCAGGCAGGTTTACACATAGGCTCTCACATGCACGCTTTGCTGCTCTGGGAGCCACCTGCAGGAACACCTGCTCAGGGTGCCAGGCCAGCCCCCCACAGCTTCCAAGCGATGGTGGTCGCTCCTGACCCCTCCCCACAGCCTGTGCTGGGCACCTCAGGGAGGTGGGGGAGGGGTCCACGGGGCCAAGGCTCCCACACAGAAGCTCCCAGGTGAGGCTGCTCCCCACCCTGCAACTCCCCTCTATCTTTCTGGCTCAGAGGCCCCTCCTAGGGGAGGGGCCTCTGAGCAGTGCCCAGCTCCAGCGGTGTGATGAGCTGAACAGCCCCAAGACCAGGTTTGCAAGGTTCCAGCATGTTCCTCCAGGAGCCCTCTGGGCATCCTCTAACTGGGCCTGAATTCGACCCTTCACTGGTTTCTGGGGCCTGTGGTGCACAGAACCGCCCAGTTGTTGGGTTTCTCTTTTCAGGGCTCACTTGGCCTGTCCTGGGCGAATGGGGGTGTGAATGCCTGTTCAGCAGCTTCAGCAGCTTTCCCGATCCAATGCCGGGTGCTCACATAGAGCTCTGGGGCCCTGTCTTTCTGTAAAGCCTAGATTTCTCACGCTCTGGTCTATACTGTGACTTTCCCTAGTTCTTTCTTCCTTCTTCTCCTGTTCCTCAAAGGTTGATTAAGATGAGGAGCCCAAGACAAAACTAAGGTTCAGATGGGACCTCTAGAATCTTCTTCCACATCCACAGGGACGTAGCTTCTTCCCAAAGACCTGCTTCCCTGGGGGGCTCCTAGGCTCCCTTTCCCCTCTCTTGAGCAGGCGGGTAGAAGCCACCATGAACCTCACCCCATCCTAGGGGTCCAGCAGGGAGTGGACGCTGTCAGTGAGAGCTTGTCATGGGAGGCAACACCCAGGGAGGCCTCCTAGAGCTCTGACCCCTGGCCTCCTCTATGGCCTTTCTCCACACGAAAGCATGTGGACAGCTCACTCTTAAGACGGGGTTTTTTTTTTTTCACCCATTTGACAAATATGGGTCCTCTGTGTCAGAGCTTGTCAGACAGATACCTGGACACAGAAGTCTGCAGCTCAAGAAGTGTGTCTGAACCAAAGACCAGAACCTGGAGAGACTGGAGGTGGGGTCAGTCAACAGCAGAGATGGTGGTGGAATTGGAGGCTCCCTAGCAACATATCTGAACTGAGGTTATTTTCTGCAAGCTTAAGATAGCTCCTCATGTTAAAGGGTCTTTCACTTTCAGTTTGTTTCTCCCTTGGAGGGTCTTTCTGCATTTCCTTTTTCTTATAGACTAATGCCAAGTGCTCTCGTTTGGGTATATTCTTATTTTCTATCTCCTCTTAACTCAATACAGTGGTTCGGAGGGGGTGAATAACAGGTGACAAACTGGCTACAAGATTTGGTGCAGTGTTCAAAATGCTGCTGCTGCCATGACCACCACCATCATCACCTCCACCACCACCTCCATCATCACCATGACCACCTCCATCATCATCACCATGACCATCTCCATCATCACCTCCACCACCACCTCCATCATCACCATGACCACCTCCATCATCATCACCATGACCACCTCCATCATCACCTCCACCACCACGTCTATCATCACCATGACCACCTCCATCATCACCTCCACCACCACGTCTATCATCACCATGACCACCTCCATCATAATCATGACTACCTCCATAATCACCTCCACCACCACCTCCATCATCACCATGACCACTGCCATCACCACCTCCATCACCACCATGATCACCTCCCTCATCACCTCTACCACCACCTCCATCATCACCATGACCACTGCCATCACCATCTCCATCATCACCATGATCACCTCCATCATCACCTCCACCACCACCTCCATCATCGCCATGACCACCTCCATCATCACCTCCACCACCACCTCCATCATCACCATGACCGCTGCCATCACCTTCTCCATCATCACCATGATCACCTCCATCATCACCTCCACCACCACCTCCATCATCACCAAGACCACCTACCATCATCACCTCCACATCACCTCCATCATCACCATGAACACCGACATCACCACCTCCACCACCACCTTCATCATCACCATGACCACCTCCATCATTACCTCCACCACCACGTCTATCATCACCATGACCACCTCCATCATCACCTCCACCACCACCTCCATCACCACCATGATCACCTCCCTCATCACCTCTACCACCACCTCCATCATCACCATGACCACTGCCATCACCATCTCCATCATCACCATGATCACCTCCATCATCACCTCCACCACCACCTCCATCATCACCATGACCACCTCCATCATCACCTCCACCACCACCTCCATCATCACCATGACCACTGCCATCACCATCTCCATCATCACCATGATCACCTCCATCACCACCTCCACCACCACCTCCATCATCACCATGACCACCTCCATCATTACCTCCACCGCCACCTCCATCATAATCATGACCACCTCTATCATCACCTCCACCACCACCTCCATCATCACCATGACCACCGCCATCACCACCTCCATCATCACCATGACCACTGCCATCATCACCTTCATCATCACCACTTCCATCACCTCTACCATTATCACCACCAGGAAGCCTACACCACTGCTCTTGGCAGCCCTTGGTAGCATAGGTTGTGCGGCCACCAGAGGGAGGCAGTTACCAGGTTACAGGGCTGTACTTTCCACCTCCCAAGGGGAATCTGCTGTCTTGAAAGAAGATTCTGTCTTTCAGGCTAATTATACTTTGGTTTTTATGGGAAGACTTTGACACATAACAGAATTGTGGGGGAATTATAGGAACCACATGTCTCAAATATTTCTATTGCTGTTCAGTGGTCACTAAGTTATTTCTGACTCTTTGCAACTCCATGCGACGCCCTGGACTGCAGCATACCATGCTTCCCTGTCCATCATCATCTCCTTGAGTTTGCTAAAACTCATGTTCATTGAGTTGGTGATGCCACCCAACCATCTCATCCTCTATGTATTTGTTGTTGTTCAGTCACTAAGTCATGTCCAACTCTTTGAAAACCCAGGGACTGCAGCCCACCAGGCTTCTCTGGCCTTCACTATCTCCCTGAGTTTGCTCAAACTCATGTCCATTAAGTCAGTGATGCCATCCAACCATCTCATCCTCTGTCGCCCCCTTCTCCTCCTGCCTTTAATCTTTCCCAGCATCAGGGACTTTTCCAATGAGTCAGTTCTCCCCATTAGGTGGCCAAAGTATTGGAGCTTCAACATCAGTCCTTCCAGTGAATATTCAGGGTTGATCTCCTTGCAGCCCAAAGGACTCTCAAGAGTCTTCTCCAACACCACACTTCAAAAGCATTAGTTCTTCCCTGCTCAGCCTTCTTTATGGTCCACCTCTTATATACATACATGACTACTGGAAACACCATAGCTTTGATTACAAATATTTCTATTAGTAGCTTTTTACCCTCAGTTTTTTTCCAGACTACTAAAAATACCAAAAATATCTTGGTTTTTCTTTCCTCACTCAACATGTGTTGTCTCCTTTTAAGTATTCAACGCATCTGCTTCATTTGGGTGGTCAGAGATGCTATTATGATGAGGTCCACTTAGGGACACAGACACGGAGCCCAGGTGGGCTGCCCCGCGGGTGGAAGGTGGTGGGACTCCCACCAGGAGACCTGTCCCCCTCTTCCCCCCTCTCCCGGAGCTGGAGATGTGTGACCCTCCTCCCTGCAGGACCCATGCCCCAGAAGGGGATGTGGGAGGGCGGCAGGGAGCTCACCCAGGCAAGCAGGGCCCACACTCAGCGTCGCGCTCTGTGTCCCCGGGGGTCAGCACCGTGGCGCGGAAGAAGCCCTCGCAGTCCTTGTGGCGCCGGCAGATCTGGTAGCCGCCCTTGGAGAACTTCTCCGCAGGACAGGGAACACAGCCGTAGTCCTCGTCCCTGGTGCCATAGCCGCAGGACTGGCCAGGGAAGGATGGGACACAGGTGGGTCAGCGGCTGCATTACCACGACGACCACCACGCGACCCTGAGGTTCCTATGCGCCAGGCGCACAGGCTGCTCCCAGGATCTCCTCTCTTGGGGCGTGGACTGTCCGACCCACAGCCCCCCCCCTCTGATCTGAGCCGGGGGTCCCCGCTGCCCCCACCTGTCCGATGCTGCCCCTCCTGCTGGCTCCAGGATAAACTCATCAGGCCAGGCTGACGGCCCTGGGAGTGCACACTCGGCGCGAGGACCCCAAACACCGCAGCCACATTCAGGTTCCTGGCACTTAGCAGGTGCTCTGTGCAGAGCTCTTCCCAGAGGAGTGCTGTCCACCCCAGCCAGCCACGCGGGCTCCCTACACCTCGCGGGGCCGTGCTCCGGGGCGGGGCTTACCAGGTAGGGCTCCTCCCCTGGCGCGCACTGCGGACACTCACGGCACAGCCCGGTGGTCTGGTTGTAGAACTCATTCTCGCCACAGCTGGCCTCCTCCGCACCGGCCCGGCATACCAGGGACGCCTGCCTCGAGGAAGGGGCTCCTTTGGCCTCCACTCGCCCTTGGAGACCCCCACTGTCTGTGGTCAGCACCAATTGACCTCAGGAGGTTGTGGTGGAGGAGCCCTGGGGGAGGGACCCCTTCAGCTAATGACCTGGCAATCCTCGCCTGACAGTCAGAGGCTCCATCCCAAACGCTTGGCACTGGGAGCTCCCCAGACTCCCCTCAAAGCCTGGGAGGCCCCTTCCTGCAGCCCCCAGTCACAGGTGCCTCAGCTCACCGGGAGCTCGGGCTTGACTTTCCCAGCTCCCGTGGCCTAGGGTGTGGAGCTTGGCACAGGTGCGCTGGGCTGGGCACCACCACAAAGGCTGGGTGAGGAGAGCTCTGAGTACAGTGACTGCCTCTGGCTCGGGGCTGGTCAGGGCTTTAGCCCTGGAGAGCCCGGTGAAGGTGGGGGCGGTGGTGTGTGATCACTGCATGGCTGCTGCACAGACAGGCTGAGAGGAACATGGCTAGAGAAGGACATGGCCAAATGGGAGCTCCCACTAGGAATACCCTGGGGCACGGGCACCCCGGCCACTTACCAGCAGGACAGGCAGCCAGGCCATCCCTGCACAGCTTCCCCTGTGGGCCATCCTGTCCCGAGGGGTCACCTGAAAGACACACTTCATCAGCAGGGGGCTGTTCCGGACCCCAGGTCCTGCCCGGCCTTATGTTCAGTCTGAGGGGCCTCCCGGAAGGTTTTAAGTTGAGCCCAGGCCCGTTGCTCCCTGGTGGCCACAGTTGGGCCACTGCTGTCCCACCAGGACTCGGGGTTTGAATTCCTGACAAAAGCACACCCTGTTCTGATGCTGGGGTAGAGGAGAAGCTTCCAGAATCAACCAGTGACTCAGACTCAAGGTCAGCTGGCCTAGCTAAGTCCCCAAGGTTGCCCCCACCCAAGTCCCCTTGGTGACCATCGTTGGTCACGGAAACCCACAATCCCCACCCGCACAGAGCAGATGGCTTGAGCCACAGCCCTGATGCTCTGGGCCTGCTCCCGTTCTGGGGACCTCATGTCTACAGTGCAGGGTCCCCACGGCCCCCGGAGAAAAGCGGCCACAAGTCGCTGTAGGGGAAAGCTGGGGGTGAGGGGAGGGTGGGGCAGCCGGACCTTCTCTCTAAACCCGCAGGACTATGCTCAGGAAGGTGTTTGGGAGAAGCACCCGGTGGGATGCTGGTCCCCGCGGGAGGGGTTTGAATCCACCAGCCTCTCAGCCTGGGGCCTCCCCTTGCTAATGGGCTCCACAAGGTGCAGGTGGGGCCGTGAGAGTTGGTGCTTGTTTGTTGTTCTGACGATCCCAGGCCCTCAGCCCAGCGGGTCCCGCTTTGTCTATAAAGTTCCTGACACACACAGCAGGTCTGTAGGGACAGCCACTGGCTTTTCAACAATGACTTTTTGCTGGGGGGGATGCAGGAGTGACCCCAGGTTGAGGGAGGCTGTGGGGAGCTATCCCTTCCAGGAAGTAGGGGTGTACACCTGAACTCTGACCAGCAGGGAAGGCTGCAAGGTTTGGGGAGGATCCCCCACCACGGCCTGGGATGCCAGGGCAAGAGGCGGCATGGAGACAGGGCCCTGGGGCCCAAGATCTTTCCGGATGGCACCCCTGTTGGCCTGTCTCTCACCCCAGTAGCGTCAGGTGGCTTTGGGGAGGGGCTAGTTTTCCGGAATCTCTTGACACAAATCCTGCCTTCTTCACTCCCCCGCACACACAGTCCTGCATTCAGAACTGTGTTTACGGTTGAAAACCCCGAGTGGACGGGGCCAGATGAAAGCGCCAGCCACCCGGCGGTGAACTCCTGGGTGTTTTCCTTCTAGCTAGGAGCAAGCTGGGGCAGGCGGGGAGTGGGGAGGCGGGCCTGCGCCTGCCAAGGTGGGCAGGGAAGGTGTACACAAAGGCCGGAACTTAGGATCAGCCCGGGGCAGCCCCGGGGTCAGGAGAGTGGATTTCCTAAATTAACAGACCTGGAACCCTGCCAAGGACCAAGCTGGGTTTCTGCCTCAGTTGATTTCTAATTATAGCTGCGCCTGGGAGGGCTTCCCTATAAACCCAGAGGGCCGGTGTAGCTCAGGGCTGTCCAGACTCCTGGAAGAGCAATGCGTGGACGAGAAACAAAATCGAGCCTGTGGTTTCGCTGCATTTCTGTCATCCACAGTGACTCCCCAGGAAGGAGGCATGTGCGGGGCCAGGATTGCAGCCATGTGGCCTGAGTATCCCCGGGTGCTCTGGAGGGGTTGTGGGTACTCTGGTGACCGGCCTGAGCCCTGGCCTCTCCTCCTGGGTTTGGGAGGGCTTTCTCAGGAGCAGCACCTTCTTCCCAGGTCCAGGATCTGCTGAGGCAGGAGGCTTGCACTCCAGTTGTGGATGTGGAGGTCAACCAGGACCAAGGCTTGAGCCACACTTGGGCCCTGTGGGTGAAGCTGGGCCTCCTGGGAGCCTCCTGGGCCTCACGTGGAGGTCAAGGATGTGGGGGGCTGCTTGGGCGAGGGGGCGCTGGGTGTGAAGCAGTCGAGCTCTCCTCTTCAGAGCAGTGCTGGGCTCCAAGGGCTCAGCAGACCAGGAGCAGGGCCTGGAGTGAAGGTGTTCCTGGAGGCCAGAGATGGCACACTTCCTCTCACCCTGGTCCAGGGACTGAGTCGGGGTCGGGGGGTGGCCGCTCAGGAAGTGTCCTGGCTCTTCAGCCACCAGGGCTGGCTGCTGCTTGGGCTGTGAATCCTGTTGGCAGGACCCGCCTCCAGGGGCATCCCAGGGGTCCCGTCCCGCCTGGTGGAGGGCTTTCCGGAAACTCCAAGAGGTTTCTGGTTCACTGATGCTGCCAGGTGGGCAGTGCCAAGATGTGAGCATCACAGGCACCTGCCAGCCTCAGGGGTTGGACAACTGGGGACATGAGTGAGATCGTAGGACCCACTTTCCTGTGACCCCCACGGCGAGACTGGGAGGAACTGGTGGTCAGAGAGAGGCCGAAGCTGGAGACTCTTGAGAGGGACCCCAGAGAGATGGAGGGTGAGGGGCTGAATGGGATGCAGGCAGGAGGGGACCACTGAGGGCATTCACACCGCATCTTGGTGAGGCCTGAGGACTCTGACAGGTAAGCAGCCTCCAGTAGGTGCCAGGTGGCAGGTGGTGTCCACATTGTCTTGTGACGTAGGAACCACATTTGTGGAAACACCTGTGTGTAATCGTCTTGAGGTCCAAGGCCTCCCTGTCTCTGCTGGAGGCTGTTCCCTCAGGGGCCTCCTGACTGCACCTCCAGACTTGCCTCTCAGGACAGACACAGGGCCCCAGCTTCTGCTTCTCATTCAGCCTGTGGGCCATGGATGCATCAGGTGGCCATTGGGTGCTCATCACAGGATGTGGGTGCAACACCAGCCATCATCTCTTCCGAGGCTAACAGAGGTCAGGGCTGATGGGCTCTCACATGCAAGCAGGAGTTTCAGGGGCAGGTAGGGGTTGATTGGACAACACAGGAGGCAGCGGGGGAGGCCCACTAAGTGGACAGGGGCTGGAGAAACCCACATGGAGGACCAAGAGGCCACAGAAGGTCCAGCCCATCAGACCTCCCCAGGGGAAGTTGACAAAGAAGCTGGTTATTTGAGCTGAAAGATTAAAATAAGTGCCCTAGCTTCATTTGTCCATTTTCATTGAAATAATACTCAGAAAATAGATATTCTTGCACACATGGAATAAATGTAATGCCTGAAGTGTGGGTTAACTTTTGGCCCCTTGTGGCTTTGGTACCAAAGGACCCTTGCTAACACAGACAAGCATATCACACAGTCTCAATTCCTGCTGGGCATTAGCTCTTCAGAACCCAGGGAGTCAGGAAGAGCAACGAAACCGTATTCTAGACATTTCTGTTCACAGAATGTCTCTCTTTCTATGTTGCTCAGCTTTTCCTGTTTGCTTTTATTTTCCTACGTATAGACCAGCGACCACGGTAATTGTCCCCGAGGTGCTGTGCACAGCCATAGCCTCAGAAGGTCCCTAAATTCACACCAGCATTGCCATTATGATTGTCACCCCTGGTTTGGGCTTATTAGAAGCTCCTTGGTCATTCAGCAGGAGCCTGTGTTGTGTGTGCAGTGATGGAAGTGGGGCTGGACCCGGAGCAGGAAGTTCATGAGTTGAATGTGGCCAGAATTTATCCAGCCAGAAAGTTCAGCAGGAGGGCAGTTATGCTGTGCAAACCTCCTACTGTAAGACCTGTGCTTACAGAGTTCTATTCATTTGTTTCACTTAATGCCTCACAGCTGAAAGGATCTTATAACAACTGATAAGCCTGGTGAAGCTTTTAAAAAAGTCTCTACTTTATTGCCTTATCACAATCAAGGGAAAGCATTTCCAGGGTAAAATCAGGAAGGTTGCTTTAACTAAAATACATTGCTTTAGACTACAAAAGGCAAGTTTTTCTAGGATGCTTGTGTGTGCGTGTGTGCTAAGTCGCATCAGTCATGTCCGATTCTTTGTGATCCCATGGACTGTAGTCAACTAGGTTTCTCCATCCATGGGATTCTTCAGACAAGAGTACTGGAGTCAGTTGCCATTTCCTTCCTCAAGGGTGTTCATATAAACACGAAATTTTGTTGAAACATAATAGCAACTGCTCTCTAGCATTAAATATGCAGGTCGTCTATCCACATTCATCTGTCCATCCATCCATCCACCCATGCAGTGCTTATTGAACATCTCCTCTAGACTAGGCTGAACCACAAATTGACACGATGCCTGACAGGTGTACATGTGTGCTCGGTCGCTCAGTCATGCCCAACTCTTTGCAGCCCCAAGGGCTGTAGCCCCCCAGGCTCCTCTGTCCATCGGATTCTCCAGGCAAGAATATTGGAGTGGGTTGCCATTTCCTCCTCCAGGAGATCTTCCTGACTCAAGGACTGAACCCACATCTCTTGTGTCTCCTGCATTTGGCAGATGGGTTCTTTACCTGGGAAGACCCTCCCTGCCAGATGATGCCCCACAATTTGGTTGACCGTGAGATAAACACTGAGATAGGGAATAAGCAACAAACAAAACAACAGCAAACTGTGGGAAATTCTTCAAGAGATGGGAGTACCAGACCACCTGACCTGCCTCCTGAGAAACCTGTATGCAGGTCAGGAAGCAACAGTTAGAACTGGATATGGAACAACAGTCTGGTTCCAAACTGGGAAAGGAGTATGTCAAAGCTGTATATTGTCACCCTGCTTATTTAACTTATATGCAGAGTACATCACAGGAAATGCCAGACTGGATGAAGCACAAACTGGAATCAAGATTGCCTGGAGAAATACCAACAACCTCAGATATGCAAATGACACCCTTATGTCAGAAAGCAAAGAGGAACTAAAGAGCCTCTTGATGAAGGTGAAAGAGGAGAGAGAAAAAACTGGCTTAAAACTCAACATTGAAAAAACTAAAATCATGGCATCCGGATCCATCACTTCATGGAAACTAAATGGGAAAAAAATGGAAACAGTGGCAGACTTTATTTTCTTGGGCTCCAAAATCACTGTGGACAGTGACTGGAGCCATGAAATTAAAAGACACTTGTTTCTTGGAAGGAAAGCTATGGCAAACCTAGGCAGCATATTCAAAAGCAGAGACATCACTTTGCTGACAAAGGTCCATATAGTCAAAGCTGTGGTTTTTCCAAGTCATGTACAGATGTGAGAGTTGGATCATAAAGAAGGCTAAGCAGCGAGGAACTGATGCTTTCGAACTGTGTGCTGGAGAAGACTTTTAAGAGTCCCTTAGACAGCAAGGAAATCAAACCAGTCAATCCTAAAGGAAATCAACCCTGAATATTCATTGGAAGGACTGAGGCTGAAGCTGAAGCTCCAATACTTCAGCCACCTAATGGGAAGAGCCAACTCATTGGAAAAGACCCTGATGCTGGGAAAGATTGAAGGCAGGAGGAGAAGGGGGTGACAGAAGATGAGATGGTTTGATGGACATGAGTTTGAGCAAGCTCTGGGAGATGGTGAAGGACAGGGAAGCCTGGTGTGCTGCAGTCCATGGGGTCGCAGAGAGTCAGACAGGACTTAGCAACTGAACAACAAAGGGAGTAAGTTGTGGGTGCTGTTGGGTATCGTGTGTGGGGAGATCAGAAAGGCCGCCCTAGACCCAGAGAAGGGAGGACACCCTGCAAAGGCAGAGAGCAAGGAGGAGGGACAGCAGCTCAGGGTCACTATTCTCGCCTCCTGTCTTAGCAGTGGACTGTGAGCCATCTCCTGCACTGTGTTTCAGGAAGTGGAGTAGTGCTCTCGCTCTGTGCCCAGGGACCCCTGTGCAGGTCTCCCTCCTGCTCACTGTCCTCTGTCCTTTGCTCAGCGGTGTTGGGAAGATGACCCTCCCAGCCCACCCTTCCCCCACCCCCAACAAGCCGCCCCATGCCCACCCCTGCCAGTCCAGCTTCTGCTGTGCCTGGACCCCTGGAAGGTGGTCCTTGGCCACAGCAGTTCAGCTCAACAGCACAACCAAGTCAAGGATGCAGTAGACCATTTGTGGACACAGACCCTGGAATCCCAACCACACCAGCCAAATGAGAGACACTAATTTGATGTAAGACATCCGTTAAGTAGAGGAAATTGAAGGAAATAATCCATTGGCACCAGAATCATTAGCTTCTAAATCAGCACCAGCAGGAGGCAGCAAGAAGGAGCTGAGCCACTGCTGTTACTATCCACCCCGAGGGAACCTCAGCTGGCTCCCTCTCCAGGATGTTATCCTGGTAAATTAGGCAGCTCCCACCTGGGTGGCAGAAGCCTCCAGGGTCTCCTGACAGTGGCCTGAAGGGGAGGGGGCGGCGAGGGTAGGGCCCAGACACCCACATGCCCAGCCCGCTGCCCTGGTGCCTCCCTTTGAGACCTGGAGCCCAGACAACGAAGAGGGGTTCCTAGTGCAGGGAGGTGTAGAGGTGTGCACTCGGGCTCTCGACATCCCTGGGCTTCACCAGGTTAAGGGGAGGGAGTCAGGGCCCCCAGTGTGGGCCCCGCATGCACAGGAACAGCGGAGGCAGGGTTAGAAATGATCAGACTCTTGTGTGCGGTCAGAACAGTGGCTGATAGTTCTTGTTCACAGCACTGACTCTTAAGTTCTTATTGTTGAGACTGCACTTTAAAAAGCGAGCAGCTTTATTAGGTGCAATTAACTCACAGCAAATCCCACTCGTTTCCAGCGTGCAGGTGGCGAGTTGGATGGTCTGCCCCACATAGCCTCTACCCGAGCACATAGAACATCCACCTGTGGGAGGCCTTCCCGCACCCCTTCCTTACCCTGCCCCTTCATCACCATGCCCCTTCATCACAGCACCCATTCATCATCTAGCCCCTTCCTCACTGTGTCCATGGCCTGTTGGTCACTGCAGATATGCAATTGTGGGTTCTGGCTCCCCGAGCAACCCTGCAGCCGTCCCCACACTGGCTGTGAGCCTGGAGAAGGGAAGGCTGGCAGGAGGGAAATGTCAGGGAAGCCCAAGGACACCTCCCTGGACAGACGGTGAGTGCAGAGAGCCCTGCTCTAGCATAAGCCCCTCCTCCACAGAGCCCTGAGCCGTCTGGGGCCCTCACCCAGCAGGGGGATGAACGCGTGTCCGGCAGGGAAGCAAGCCAGCAGGGAAGCCAGGCGGGGTGGGCAGCCTGGTCCTAGTGGGCAAGGGCACTGTGGGAATGTCTCTCTTTTTGGAGATTGGAGGTTCTGGTGATGGGAAGCCGCAGCGCCATAAGCCAGCAACTGGCAGAAACCACAAGGGCAAAGAGAAACCTCTGTGGGTTTCCTTGGGCACCTGTGTTTGGGGACTGGAGCCTTTGCGCAGGGTGAGTGGAGGGCCAAGTGGCCTGGACTCAGCCTCACTCGTGCACTCGCTTCATTTCATCTCCCAGAGTCGGAATTTGGCACTTAAGGGACCCCACTTGACTCACTGAGCCAGTGGAGGCTCAGAGAGGGTGAGCAGCTTGAGGTCACACAGACAGAGGTGGCAGAGCCGCGGCCCACCAAACCAGGTCTGTTTCTCTTTCTGCCAAGGGTCCTGGGGGCACAGAGAGAGGGTAGGGTGGCTGGAGCAGGGTAGGTCCGAGGGCCAAGTCAGTTCAATGTAGACTTGGTTTCATCTAACTTCGAGTCCCATGAGAGCCAGACAGCTGTCCCTGGGGCCGGATGAGGCTTAGGAGTTGGGGTGATGGAATTGGCATCCCCTGGCCTCCCTTGGTGGGTCTTTGCCATGACCCTCCCCACCCCCAGCCCTTTGAAGATTCGGGAGTGTTTGGTCCCAGTGTATCCTAGTCCCTCTTGTTCGGATGAGGCGCCAGCTCTCCTGATGCCTGACACCTGGGATTCCCAAGATCCCTGAGGATGAAGGGGTGAGAAGACCCCCAGCAGGTGAGTGGTGTTTGCTTGTTTGCTGTGAACATCCTTGTCTCAGTCCAGCTGCTGTGAACACTTGGGTGCAGCTGGACTGGGGGCAGAGGTGGATGGTGCCAGGGCGGGTGGGGGCAGTGCTGGAGGGGAGGTGCCCCCACATCCAGTCTAGCTGCCCCCACATCGAGTCCCAGCATGAAGCCAGGAGCTTGTAAACTTGTTTCCTTCCTGTCAGACTCAGGGGCTTGTTCTGCCAGTTTGAGAGCAGTCATTTTTCATACTCTTCCCATTGTTCAGGGATGGGCGCTGGAGAAGGTGACCCAGGAAAGGTTCTCCTGGGTCAGCCAGGAGTCCCCTGAGGCTGTGGGGATGGAGGGAGGTCACAGCCCCATGGGCCAAGCCAGATCCCCCTGTCCCTGTCTGGCTCATCCCTGTGGGGTTAAGCTACACGTCATGTGAAACAGAGTCGCTTGCAATCTCCCCATGTGCATGCGTGTCCCAGCCTGTCCTTGCTCCGAGGCGAGGAGCTGGGTCAGTGTCCTAGTCTTGACGGTCCTTTTAGAGACTCTGGAGGTGGTGGCATCATCGACTGAGACAGGCAGCCGCTCGTGGGGATGTGAGGAGTCGCCCCAGGCCTGGGTGGACTGCCGCCGCGCGCCCTGATTCTGAGCAGAACAGCCTTGGCTTCCTTGGCTGATGCTGCAGGAGCCCGAGTCCTGCTGGGGTGTCTGTCCGGTCTGTCCATCTGTCTGGTGCTGCTGTCTTATCGCCACCCAGCACCTCCTTCCTCCGAGGCCACAGTCATGGTCCCAGCTCATCCAGGCTGAGTGGGACCGGCGGGCACTCTGTCCCCTGCAGGCAGCTGTACTCAGAGCAGCCCGGCCGAGACCTGTGGCCTGGCGCGAACGTCTTCCCCTCAGGTCTGAGCTGGGGGCACGGGGGTCCCCACCTGCCTCTCCTCAGGGCCTTGCACGGGATGGATGTACGTGGGAGGGTTTTAAACTTGGAACCCGTATGGACTGAGGTTACCTGGTGACACACGGGCAGTTACTATCCAGCCACAGCTAGCAAACCTGCCTCTGCTCTGAAGAAATGTGTTTGCTTTGATAAAACTTAAAGCAGTCTGTGACCACGAGAATCTCGGTTACAGGGCCCACACTACTGCCTCTTTATCGGCTTGTTTGGCTACACCACATGGCATGGGTGATCCTAGTTCCCCCGAGCAGGAATGGAATCCATTCCCCTCTGGTGGAGCTCAGAGTCTTACCCACAGGACCACCAGGGAAGCCCACACACTTCTGTCTCTACCCTAATGTGGCTGTTACTTCCTCTGTGGGTGAGGTGGGGGTTCCTTCAAAGCAAACTGTCCCTGTGCGGGAAGGATTTGGGTCCCAGGTGTGGCTCCATCATTTACAAGCTGTGGGACTCTGGGCAGATAATTTAATCATTTCTGCACTGTGGTTGGCTCATTAGTAAAACTACGATATGAATAGGACGTACTCAGAATGCAAGGATTAAAGTGCTTACAACAGTGCTTGGTGCACAATAAATGCTAATGAATGCAGGCTATTTTCAATTTGGGGAATTGTTTCCAATTATGAAAAAATTAGAAATAAAAGAAACATACAAAGAGGAAATAAAAATCATAAATCACTCATTTTGATGCATTCTCTTTGTGCTTTACTTGTACAGACATAGATATCTTTGAATTGAAGTTAGGATAGCAGCGTTTACATGCTGCTCATGGTTTATCTTCTTCCTTCTCTGTGGCCTTAATTAGTCTCAGATCACATTCTTTTTAATGGATCTGAACTATTTCACAGTACACTGTGCCATAATTAAATCAGCCAGTGCCCTAGTATCTGACCTTCAGGTCAGCTCCCCGTTGTCACTATTATAAGTACTGTGCAGTGATCATTGTTATGCCTGTTTGATGATGTCTTTGTAAACTCCAGAAAGTGAAGTTATGAGGGATGAAGGGCGGGAGAAGGTGTGTGAGGAACACCTGCACTGGCACTGCTCCTTTACACCCGGACGTGACTTTTGGTTTAGTTTCAGGTGAGAACGAAGCCTGGTTGTGAATACTGGGTGTTCCCGCTGCACTGAGATCACCCTGTCCTCAGCCAGTCCTCTGCCTACCGCCTGCCGGCCGTGCACCCAACGTTCAGATCTGAGGGCTCGGAACCCTGCCAGCCCTCCTGGGCAGCTGAGACACAGCCTGGGGCCGGTGGGGGCTGCATGCTCATACTGCCTCGTAGACCCATGAGGAGGGCACCTGCCTGACTCCTTCCTGTCGTGTATCACCAGAATTTGCTGAAAATCTTTGGTTTATGGGGTTTCCCAGGTGGTGCTAGTGGTGAAGAATCCACCTGCCAATGCAGGAGGCATAAGAGACTTGGTTCGATCCCTGGGTCGGGAAGATCCCCTGGAGGGCAGGGCAATCCACTCCAGTATTCTTGCCTGGAGAATCCCATGGACAGAGGAGGCTGGCAGGTTACTGTCCATGGTGTCACAGAGTTGGACACGACTGAAGCGGCTGATGCATTTTGTTTACGATTTTTCTTGGGTTTTCCTTCTTGTCTGGACTTCTGCAGTTGGGACATGAAGAAATGGGTCAGCTCTGAACCATTTCAGAGTGACTCAGCCCAGGTCCCCACAGCCCACAGGCCCTCGTTCCTCCAGCTGTGCTGAGAGCCTGGCCTGTGGCAGGGTGCTGCTGTTGGGCTCCCAGCGGCTGCTGACCGCAGCTCCATGAGCCGGGTGGAAGCCATGTTCTTTGTTTATGGGCAGAGGGATCCCTTTTAAGCTGTCTTCTGGGAGCCAGAGGTCTGAGTCCCCAGGCTGGCATGTCGGGGTCACGGCAGGGCCTTGGTGATACCTGGAGGTCATCTCATCTCCTAACAACAGGGCTATCCAACCAGGGCTCTAAATAGAGCCCCCCGTCCTGCCCCCACCATGGGCTCCATGACTCCACCAGGCCCCGAGGCCACTGCCTTCCGACTGAAGTTCCCCGACTCCAAGCCTTGGGGCCACAGCCCCACACACCTGGACGACTTGAGGTGAGTGAGGAGACACGCACCTGCCTCCAAGTGCATTTAAAGCCTAATTGTAGGGGCATTAAAAACCGTTTGACGCCCAGCCATGTCCCTCAGCAGACCCGCCAGGGAGGCTGGGGAGGAGGGACCTACGCTTTCTGACGCGGGATGCTGGTTTTCCGCTCTCCTCTCTTGGGTGCAGCTGTGACTTGGCCGCATCTGCATTGAGCTCAATATTATGTCTTTGTAACATTTTTGATCTTCATTAATTATAGCTCAGGAAAGCTGACAAAGGCAACCTGTCTCTTTAATGTAAACAAGATTAATTGCACGGTTCCTGCAGAAAGTGAACTACCAGCAGTTTAACAAAAAATATTTGTCTTTAGAGCAGCCTTTGGATAAAAAAAAAGAGAAAAAAGATGAGAACTGTTGCAGGAAGTGCCGAAGCTGCCAAGTGAGCGTGCCCGCAAGCCTCACCCTCATTATGAGCCTAAAGCGCACACGCCCGCACTTTCATCCTCCTCCAGGCCCCGGACGAGGCCCTGCACACGGCCGTGGCTCTGCAGCCTGGAATGCGGCCTGGTTGTTTGAAGACGGGGTTTACACCCGACACCTTTCCTCAAGCACCTCGTCCAGACTCGCCTGCTCTCGCATCAGCCGCAGACCGACAGCCTGGGTGCTTCATCTTATAACGACCACATAATCCAAGATAAACACACACGGGATCGCTATCACTTTCATTAATAACCGTGAAATGTTCCTTCCTTCAGCAGGTATAAAACCCAAACCGGCAAATGCGCTCCGTGGGCTGAGGCTGAGGTTCATGGGGGCGGGGGTGCGCCCAGGGCAGGGGGCATGGGGGCAGCCAAAGGACACCTCTCGGCCTCTCTGTGGCTCCAGGACCCTGGCTGGGAGGTAGAGGGCTGAACCGGGCACATCCCTCTCATCTCATCACCCTCTAGCCAAGAGGCTCCTGGAGCCCACATCTGGGGCCCTCAGCTGCCTTCTGCTGGAAGCCCTGGGATAGAGCCCTGGATGAAGGTTGTGGACCCAGATGCTGCAAGCCTCAGGCCCATCAGAAAGACCAGTGAGGTGGGGGTGGGAGTGCAGACTCATGGCTGAGAGAAGGCGGAGGGCTGAGGGCAAGACGACGCTGATGAACTCCCCACCCCATCCCAGGGAGTGCCTCTGGCTGGACAGCGGACACCAAGCTCAGAAAGTTGGAGAGGCAGCAGAGGCTGCGCCCAGCCATGGAGTCCTGGCTGAGAACGTGCTGGACTCAGGCCTAATGGAGTGTGTGTTGGAGTGGGGGTATGGGGGGTATGCAGCCAGGCCAGCAAGGGCATCTGGAGGCCGTGTCTGGGCAGACAGGCCCTGGTCGGGCCCTGGTTACTGCGGTCCTGGCCCCCACGCAGCCAGCGGGTGAAGCAGCAGGCGCCCTGGGGCTGGGATTGGGGTTGGCTCATGCTTTCCCAGGGAGGAGGGGCTGAGGGGGAAGCGGGACATTCCAAGTTTAGACGCCAGTCTGGAAAGGGGACACCAGACTGCCCATGGGCAGAGGTGAGGAGAGTCCAGGGAGGTGGCCCGGGTGAGAGTAGCTGGATGAGTGGTCACCGTGTGGCCATGGGGGGGCCTCCAGATTGTCACAACCAGAGTGTTGCATTGCTCAGTTTTCTGCTTTTCTGGGATAAAATGACTCAAGCTATGAGATTTCCAGGGACCCTGGTTCCAAGGAAGTCACTCGGTCGAGGGCCCTCTGGGAACTTGGACCTGGAAGTGCAGGAGTATCCAGGTGAGGCTGTCCCCACTGTGTTCTGTGTGGTCATGAAAGCCTGGCACAGAGGGCAAGGGAAATGGGGACCACTCGGGCAGAGAGGGGACATCCAGTGGCTGAGACTCAGGCTTTCCTACAGGGCTCACCCCAGGGTACAGGCCCTTAAAGCACCTGCTCACAACGTCTCCGTGAGATCAGAGACGGAGCCATGGCCAACAGAGCTCCTCTGCTCCACGTGGGGCCCACATGCTCTATCTCGTTCCCAGGAAGGATGCTAGTCTGACCCGTGAACTGATTCCACACAGCATTCACGGAGGGACAGGCAGCCAAGGATGCTCTGCCCCAGGGAGCAGATGGGGGTTTCACTGGTGTGTGTGTGTTGGGGTGGGGGCAGGTCTCCTAATCCCTCAGAACTGAGCATGGGCCCACTGCTTCCATGAGAGGTCCTTGTGCTGGGGCCGGGCCGGGGGAGGGGCCCTGTGTCAAGGGCGTTGGGTCAGATCTAACATTCCAAGCTGATGTTTGGAAGAAGGACCACAGCTGTGTCCCGGGTTGGGGTTGGGGAGAAGGCAGGAGGAGGGGAGCAGCCTCGAGGTGGGCCTTCCTCCTCCCACCCTCCTCAAGTCCAGCATGTTGTAAAACCCTGGAGAGGTTTTCCTCCCTGCGCCGACTCTCCCCACAGAGCACAGAAGGGAAACCCACAGAGATAATAGGTGGAAAGGTGAATTTGCCAGGGGACACATGGGTCACGTCCGGACCACCCCCTGCCTCTGCGCGGGGCCTTGGTGCAGCTGCCAGCACTCTGCCCACCCCGAGGGAGCTGTACTCCCATCACATTTCACCTCTTAACCCAAGTTCTTGTGAAAATCTCATGAAACAGGTGCTGTTCTGCTGTGTGCACCTTATGGATAAACCAGAGGTAAAGGAGGTCAGGTCACCATCTACATTCGCACAACCAGTAAGTGATGAAGGAGCTTAAATCAGAGCTCCCACCCAAGGCCCACACCCTCCCTGCGGCCACCACCCCGCCTCCCCACCTGGCATGACATCACCGCACACATGTCCAGGCTAACGTGCTACCAAGTCATCCAAGAGATGGGGCAGACACTGACTGCAAATCTGTTCCAAGACCCTCTGTCTTTACAGTCATGATGAAGACACCCCAACATAGTTCCAGGGCAAGGAAGGTTCCACCCGGGATGCCGAGCAGAGTGGACACCTTGTCCTTCCTCCTGCAGTGGTTTCTGCAGCAGCAACCCATCAAGCAGAACCAAGTGCTGCAGCTGCATTGGCCGGTCCCTCACAGGCCCACGTCCAGCCCAGAAGATCCCCAGGCCCTCAGAGCTCTAACTTAGGCCCCCAGGACTCACACACAGAGATGCTGCCGAGTTTGGGAAACTGCCCCAGGTGGCTTTAAGTTGTGTCTTTATTTGAAATTTGGGCAAATGGGAAGTGCTCAAATCAGCAGAGAGACCTTCAGGATCTCCAGGTTCATTCAAGGGGATGTTTGTAGGTGCTATGAGAAATATTCAGTGTGCTTTTAAAGGCCACTCACAATCTGCTCCTAAGCTGCCCAGGGTAGACATGCTTAACTTTTTAAAGATTTTCATTATAGGAATTACAAGGGACATTTAAAAAGCTAAGTGTTTTGATATACGTATACCCATGGCTGACTCATATTGATGTACGGCAGAAAGACAACATTGTAAAACACTTATCCTCCAATTAAAAATAAATAAAAATCTTCATGGTTTTGTTTTGAGATAATTGTAGATTCACCCACAGTTGTGAGAAATAACGGACAGACCCACACGCCCTCAGCCCAGCGGTCTCACTGGGCAAGTTTGTAGTCAAGTATCTCCCAGGATCGGGGTACAGAGCAGCTATGAGAGAACTTTTCTATAGATTCTTCATAACACTCTGTGGATGGTGAGAATGAGTTGCCATTTCAGCAGGAGAATGAACCTGGGCTCTTGGGATGTTGTGACCAGTGCAGGGCGATTCCCAGGCCAGGGTATCATGGGGGTGCCTGTTCCCAACCAGCCATCTGCAAACAGGGGGCTCTTCATTCAATTCTGCCTAAAAAGACATGGGCAAAAGGCAGATGGAAGGATGCCTACACCAGCTGGGCACAGCAGAGTCCAGCCCCACTCCAGCCCTGGCTGGTCCTGCACTTGCCTCCCCACTGCTTTCACGGCCACGGGCTGAGGTGGCTGAGCCTGGCCTTGTCCAGGAGAACAGCCACTCTCCACACAGCCACTGAGCACTTGAGCATGGCTGGTGCGATCGGGAAACTGAGCCTTTGATGTTGTTATTCAGTCGCCAAGTTGTATCCAACTATTTGGAACCCCATGGACTGCAGCACGCCAGGCTTCCCTGTCCCTCACCATCTCCTAGAGCCTTGGATGTTAATTAGCGTTAGTCACTGTAAATGAACAGACCACTTTGGCTAGTGGCAACCCCACCAAGTGGATGGAAGCAGTCTCTCTGCCTCCCAGATGTTTTGATTAAGCATCTGGGCTTGTCCAGGTGGCCATCTACCTCCCCATCGGATGGGCCAGGAGCTTCAGTCCCCAGGAAGCCAAGGCTCCAAGTGGGCCACGACTTTTCTGTGGGCCCATCGGTGATGCTGTGCCCCAGCAGGACGCATGCCCGGGTCACATGACCAACTCACCACCGATTCACTCATCCTTCCCCTAAACGGAGTGTGAAACCCAAAGTATGGGAAATGGAAGTTCATATTCCAAACAGCAAGGCAGACACTTTTGGGGGGAAAAAAATCCCATGGTAACCAGAGACTGAAATGAGGACAATTTTTTGACAAGTAAGAGACTCCTATTTAAAGAACCAAGTTTCTAGGAACAAAAGGAACAGCAAATAGCAAACGAAGTCTGGGAAGAAAAAAGCGACGAAACAAATCCAGACGAGAGCTCAGAAAACTCTGGACTTGATGCCGTTTGTCAGGTGAACCCACTGCTATGGGGGTGGGGGATGTCCCTGCCTGGGGTGGGGGCTTCTCTGGGGAGACCCAGTCCTCCATCAAAGCCCCAAACCGCAGGCAACTCCATGTATCAGGGAGCATCACAAAAACACAGTTAGCAGCATGTTTAGACTAAGCGATAACTCATTCATTCTAATTAAATCCTACAAAGTTCAGCTTAGTATTTAAAATGTATTTTTTCCCCACAGTCTGAGGCTTTTTGTCCTCAATTACACAGCCTGCTTGTTTTGCACTAACTTCCTAAAAGCTTGCTGCTTATTTCATATTCCCCTGGAGAGTTAAAATTTGTGTCTCATGGTGCTGGTGGGGGGGTTGGTTTCCCTGCGTCCCCAAGGTCATGGTTCTGTCCTTTAATAACCACAAATATCCCAGAGGGACTGCAACCAAGGAAGACCTGGGGGCCTCACCCTGCGGTCCGGCTCTGACCCCACGGTTGCAGAGGGACATGGGCTCCCTCTTACCTTGGGGTGTCTGTGTTCCCCTTCATCCTCCACTGGGCACCACGGCAGAGCACAGCCTCTGCAGATCCCAGGGTTTATGGTAATGGGTTGATGCCAGAGGGAGTGGGAAGAGCAAGGCCGGAATTTTATCACATCACACGTCAAATTCATTATCAGCCTTTCGTGTCTCTCAGCCCAGCACCAGCCCCTCTCCCAACCTGCGCCTCTGTACCCGCTCACCCCGACCCCTAGGCAAAGGTTTGTTTCCTAAAAACTGGGAAAACCAGGTACTGGCAGCCTCAGACCAGTGCTAATTACATTGGGCTATAAAACTCAGGCTCAGGTCACCTATCTATGCATAATGCTGGGACCCACCACGTACACCAGAAGTGTCACCTGAGCCGCAGATGGTCGGGGTTCTGGCTATCAGCACACCAAGAGTTCCCATCAGGCTGACTTGCAGGAATCCTCTCCTTTTCCTCTGTTCTGCCCCCACTTCCACCTCATGCATGTTTAAAATTATTTATTTGTTTTTGGCTGTGCTGGGTCATCGTTGCTATGCAGACTTTCTCTGGTTGTGATAAACGGCTGTTATTCTTCGTTGACGAGCACAGGCTCTAGGCACGTGGACTTCAGAAGTTGCAGCAAGACATTGAAGGCTCATTAGTTGTGGCTCCTGGGCCCTAGACCATAGGCTTAGTAGTTGTGGTGCCTGGGCTTAGTTGCTCTGAGGCAGTGTGGGATCTTCCTGGACCAGGGATTGAACCCGTGTCCCCTGCAGGGGCTTGCCTGGTGGTTCAGCTGGTAAAGAACATGCCAGCCAGTGCAAGAGGTGCAAGAGATGTGGGTTCAATTCCTGGGTAGGAAGATCTGCTGGAGAAGGGAATGGCAACCCACTCCAGTATTCTTGCCTGGAAGATCCCATGGACAGAGGAGCCTGGTGGGCTACAGTCCATGGGGTCACAAAGAGTCGGACACAACTGAGCGGGCACACACACACCCCTGGTTGGCAGGTGGATTCTTATCCACTGTGCCACCAAGAAAGTCCCCATCTCATGTATTAAATTTCAAGAACTCAAAGATGTATCTACATCAAAATGTCTTTGTCATCTCTGTTATTAATATTTTTTGTTGGATGATCTTTTCAATGAGCTTCCAGACCTCAGGACAAGCTCGTCCCCAGATGCGCCCCCTGGATGACTCTTTGGGGGTCCCAGGGAGTCCAATGTCTAGCGTCCCTCCGGGTCCCTGTGGAGCCAGAGCCTTGACCTCAGGACACCAGTTGTAGCGGAGCTCAGCACTACCATCTCTGGTCCATTCCCGCAGAAAGACTCATTTCTCCAAGAGGCGCTGGCCCGACATTTTATGGTGAGGTGTCAGCTTGGCAGGCTCTGTCCGTGGGCAGGTGCTTGGGGGTCCTTCCTACCACTGGAGGGGGGCTGCAGAGCAGGATCCCAGGAGCCCACACAGCACAGCTCCCCACCCCCCGACCCCGGGGTCAGGCCACAGAGAGGTACCAGGCAGAACCCCTTCATCAGTGCTGAGCAGATACCAGCCAGTCCCGTAGGTCTGAGACCCAGTCCGTGCCATAGTCAGTTGTGGGTTCATATTTCACAGAGAAAACCAGGGGGTGGGGATTAAGAATATCAAAGGTAGACTTTGCTTTTGCTCAGCACTCAGTGCTGCCTGAGGCTGCGGCCCACAAGGTCTGCTGGCCGGCAGGGTGGGGATGGGGGGCGTTGCAGGGAGGGGCCTGCTGTTCTCCGGTCTTCAAAGTTAGTGTTTATGGGTTTCTTGCTTGTCTTTTCATCCTATTTTTTTACTATCAGAGAGGCTTATTACAGTCCTGAGCGACAAGTGACTTCCTGATTTTTCCGCCAAACAGGGTGGTTATAAAAGTTGAAAAGGATTAGGCGCTGAGGGTGCAGCGAAAGTGTCTGCAGACGAAGTCGTGCTTTTGATCCTGTAATTGCCTCAATTTTACTTCAAACCAACTTCCTCCCCCCGCTTCCTCAAAGCTTCCAAGGACACAGACACTGGGGAAAACTAGACTGTGGATTTCTGTTTTTTCGAAGGTTTCATGTGTGGATTTTCTAGGAAGAAACTTAAGAGCCCAAGGGATAAATTCTCTCCAAGGAAGCATGTGAGCTAGCACAGCGACTTCCCTGAGTCAAAGGATGGAGACACAGATGAGCGAGATGGAGTCCCATCAGAGAAGCCCGCCTGGCAAGTGGGGTGTGCATAGCAGGGCCACGGCGGCTCCCACGTGGGGCAGATGTACGGGAGGCTGGGGGCAGCCCTGAGCCCCACATGTGGAGCATCCCAGGTTTGGGTGGAGAGGCCCCAGCCTGGCTCTCTGGCCCTGGGCATCATGCCGAGTGCCCAAGGGAACATCCCCTCTGGATCCCAGGAACCAGCATGGGGGCAAAGCTTCAGTTGGTGTCATGGAAACACAGGGGTCTCAAGGTCATAGCATCTAAGTATTGGTGGGTCGGGGACTTCACTCCATGCTGGGTGACCCTAAAGCCTGATATTCTGGGTGTTTATTGAAATACCAGCTTTTTAAAGAACACCAAACTCACGATGCGGGAGGGCCTGAAGTGCCAGAGCAACCCAGACTCCAGCTCTGGACACAGCAGTGGACTGAGAGGCTCCTGTTCAGTCTGGTGTTCAGGCCACACCACCTCCAAGTGGGCCCCTGGGCCTGCAGCTTCCTGCAGGTTAGGGCCTGAGCCTGTGCTCTGCTCAGCATATGTCTGTAGACCAGCCATCCCAGAATCACCCATTAGCAAGGTGAACACCCCCCGCCCTGATTCAGAATCTGCCTTTTGATCAAGTTCCCAGGTGACTCAGTGGAGAAGGCAATGGCACCCCACTCCAGTACTCCTGCCTGGAAAATCCCATGGACAGAGGAGCCTGGTAGGCTGCAGTCCATGAGGTCGCTAAGAGTTGGACACGACTGAGTGACTTCACTTTCACTTTTCACTTTCATGCATTGGAGAAGGAAATGGCAACCCACTCCAGTGTTCTTGCCTGGAGAATCCCAGGGATGGGTGGGCTGCCATCTCTGGGGTCGCACAGAGTCGGGCATGACTGAAGTGACTTAGCAGCAGCAGCAGCAGCCAGGTGACTCAGAGGCACAGGGACACCCGAGGTGGAATGGACTTGACCCAGGCACCAAGCTGTTTTCTGGGGCAGGTCCCCAGTGTTAGACTGAAAAAGCACCACGTGTGTGTACCAGACTCTACCTACTACACTGACATACATACACATACACACGAGGAAAGTAAAAACAGGAAGTGAAAGACAGAAAAGCAGTATTTATCTCCTAATTGTGCAGAAATCTTTCTGGTTGTTTAAACTCTGAAAGTGGCTTCCCGCATAGCTCAGTCGGTAAAGAATCTGCCTGCAGTGCAGGAGACCTGGGTTCAATTCCTGGGTCGGGAAGGTTCCTTGGAGAAGGAAATAGCAACCCACTCCAGTATTCTTGCCTGGAGAATTCCATGGACAGAGGAACCTGGCAGGCTACAGTCCCTGGCGTCGCAAGAGTCAGACACAACTTGGTGACCAAACCACCACCACCACAAACTCTGAAAACCAAGCTTGTAGCATCATGTGTTGCTTTCAACACATTAAAATAAGTTCAGGAAATGCACTTTAATTTGTTAATGGTTCCAGTAAAAGCAGGCTTATTGAACAATAGAAGTTTCATCTTGGGAATAGACTACAAGACTGAACAAATAGGAGTAACAGGTTTGCGAACTCGTTTCTTTCTCTGTGGGAATAACTACTGTTTAGTAAAGCAGATTGACTCATCTGTCTCCTCAGACCACAGGCCATGGGCTTGGTTCAGGAACAGGGCATCTGGCCCTGCAGGCCAAGAGTTGCCAAACCAGCGTCTGAACAAGGGGCTGGGTTTTCCCCCCTCTGCCATCTCGTAGCTGTGGCAGAACCAGAGTGAGAACTTGATTAAACTGAAAACAAGTGAATTGATAGCACCTGACTGATCTGCCAATGAGTAGTATCTGATGGCCCTCCAGGAGGGTGAGAAGGGTGACCAGGGACAAGGTGGCCGGGGAGGGTGAGTGGGGCTCAGCCTCCAGAGTCCTCAGGGTCTGAGCCCCAGCAGTGAGCAGGTGCTGCTCCATCTGCCCTGCAGGCAGCCGCTCCTTGACGTACCCAGGATGCGAGGGTGTGTTTGCAGAGGGCCTGTCAGAATCCCCGGCCACACACAGACCCCAAACACCAGGAACTGTCCTCCTTGGAGCTGCAAGCTTGGCTGCCCTTCATGCTCGTGGTCTGATAGCATCCTGCAGGGAAGGGCCTGGGCCCTCAGTCCACCCCACCTGCTCCCACGGAGGCCAGTGGGGAGCCAGGGTGCTAGTGTGCAAAGTGACCATTCAGCCACCCTTTTCCTGGGCTGCAGGGTGACAAGCAACCTCTGGTAATCCCCAGGTAATAAGGAGGAAGGGGGGGCTCACAGTGACATGCGTGGGTACACACCACTCCACACGCGTGTGCTGAGTCATGGGGCCCCCGAGCTGGGAGCTGTGACTCCCGTTTACAGAGGAAATCAAGGGGGTGAGGAGCCTGCCCAGAGTCCACATGGGGAGCAGGGGGACACTGGGGTCTCTTCTGACCCCCAGGCCCTCCCATCACTGCTTGTCGTCCAGGAGCCAGGGAGGCAGCTCAGCTCCAAGAGGTGGGGGTGGCGGGGTGCTCTGCCAATTTGGGGAGGTGGCTCAGGATGGAGGACAGAACTGAGTCTAAAGAAGTGGCTTTCACTAAAACTTCTTACTGTAGAACAGACTCAGACCTCTGGGAAAGCGGCAAACACTGGGCAGAGTTGGGGTGTGTCTCATAGGTCGAGTCCCTTCTGTTGAGACCTTCTGTTAGTAGATGTGTTTGTCTCAGCCAATGAGCCAGTGTTGGCGCCTCATGGTTATTACCAATGTCCACGCTTGATCACCTCTCCCTGCTTTTTCCTGTGGTCCCCTAGCTGTTCCAGGACCCCTCCTGGGAGCTCATCTCATCATATCAGCCCTGGGTAAGCTGCATTCCCGGGAGCTCCAGTTCCTTTATCAGAGGCTGCGTCAGCGAGGGGCTGGAAGGGGCCGACATGCCCATAGCTGACCCAGGGAAGGATCTCGGCCGGGGGGCAGCTGTGTGGTGACGGGGGGAGTGGACGTTGTCTCTTGTGGGACTGTCCCCACATTTGCAGGTGGATGAGCTGAGGTGAATGGACACGGCCTGACGTCCGGCCCAGAGCTCTGCCCAGAGCCTCCCCAAGAGGTCTGGTGGCCTTTCACATCTGAGTCCTTGAAGAACATGCCCTTTCTGATTATTCTTTTTATTAAAAAATTATTTATTTTTGGCCGTGCTGGGTCTTTGTTGCTATGCACAGGCTTTCTCCAGTTGGAGGCTACTCTCTAATTGCGGTGTGTGGGCTTCTCATTGCGGTGGCTTCTCTTGTTGAAGAGCATGCACTCTAGAGCACAGGCTGAGTAGCTATGGGGCACAGGCTTAGCTGGCCCCCAGCATGTGGAATCTTCCCAGACCTATGTCCTCTGCATTGGCAGGCGGGTTCTTAGTGACTGGGCCACCAGGGAAGTCCTGACAATTCTTTAAATAGGTGTTACGGTGGGCCCCATGCTTTCTCATGGGGCCCTCTCACTAACACGAGATGTCTGAGCGGAGAGCGGCAGGGCCTTCAGTGTTTGTGCAAGGCCAGGAGGCCTCCCTAGGCTGAGAGGGAAGACCATCTTCTCTTGCTCAGCCTCACTCACACAAGCTAATCACGCTCTCAGCTCTCACTGGATGCAGGCCTCACACTGCACTGCAGGAGTGAATTCTGACCTAGATGGGGTTTAGGGCATCATGGACCCACACCCTCAAGGAGCCTGTTTCATCCAGGACCTCCAGCCACTGTCGTCCTGTCACCCCGGGCTGCAGAGCACCATCCTCCCCTCCTGGGGACAGGCGTCTCTGCAGGGCTGCCTGGGGGTCATGACCTCATGTCCAGGGGAGGCCTGCTAGGCTCTGTCTGCTCTGAGAAGAGCTGAGTATCTCCTAGAAACACATTACTGGTTTTCAGGGTACAGATGGATCCAGGCAGGGTTTAGGAAGTGTGTTTACAGCCTAAAACACACTTGTCCCAGGTCCAGACACCCCTTATACTTCTGCAGTTCCCAACAGTCACCATCTGACTAAGTGGCCAGGTCTCTTCTGTTGTTGTTGTTTAGTCACTCAGATTGTCTGACTCTTTATAACTCCACGGGCTATAGCCCACCAGGCTCCTCTGTCCATGGGATTCTCCAGGCAAGAATACTGGAGTGGTTGCCATGCCCTCCTCCAGGGGATCTTCCTGACCTAGGAATTGAACCCATATCTCCTACATTGGCAGGCAGGTTCTTTACCCCTGAGCCCCAAGGGAGGCCCAGCTCTCTCCTAAGTCTCATTAAATACAAGAAGGTCATTTTAAAAATCACCAAAAGATCAACTGGCTGGTTCTGGGGTCTTTGTAAGTCTGCACATTTGTGATATTTTCTTAAAGACTCAGTTTCACATTTTGTGCCCAGCAGGCCTCCAAGGGACCTTCATGTGTGGGGAATATGCAGATCCTCCCACAAAGGGTGGAGAGCTTTACAGAACGAGCATTGTTTGTTTTTAGCAGTGATTTTTATAAATCATTAACTTTGACTGGTAAATATTAAATTAGCTGGTTAGAATCTGAGACGCAGTGAAGCACGGTCACAGGAAATGGATTTTGAAGCAGTAGGAAGGCCAAGCCAAAGTTCCGATGCTGGAGGGTTTCAGTGTGGCCTCTTGATGTAAAGCCAGAGAAAAGACAGAAAAAGCCATCTGGAAGCAGGGGGCATCAGCGAATTTGTTAGCACAGCTGCAGACTGGGTTAAATTAAACCCAACAGGAGAATAATGCACACACAGAGCTGAAGGAAGCAGATAATGTAAACGCAAATGAACACAATTTGAAAGTTTTCCAAAAGGAAACCATTAACCCTCGGGGGGTTTCAGCAGGGGCGGGGGTACGTGCTGAGCAGACGCTGAATCTCCAAGGGGGCTCAGGTGTCTGCTGCTTCCTGAAACCGAGAAGTGCCAGCTCCAAAATGATGCCCCATGATGAGGAAACAGGTTCACCCGAAGCTCCTGGACGCTGAGCCATCCAGGCTGTGAAGGCTACCCCTGCCCCTCTCTCGTGCGTTTGTTCATCTTCCTCCCTGAGAACTCAACTCAACTTCCAGGACAGACAGAACTCCCTTGCTGTTGGCTAAGGTGTTGTTCAGCCGGGACGCTGAGAGCCAGACTGGCCGCTAGCCTTTGGCCACCGTCTGCCCTCTTCGCTGGGACCACAGGAGGCCCCAGCTCCACCACCTCCCAGCCTGGTCCCTGCCTCATCCCAAGCTGTTTGGCTGTTGCATTTCCTGCATGTGCATCTTACACACGGCACCCCAGGAACAGAGCGTGTAAGGCAACACCCCCTCCCTGCCCGGGAATTCTGAGGCCAGAGCTGCCCTTTGTCCACAACACCAGGAGTGAGGAGGGCAGGGGGAGAAGGGTGGAGAGAGCCCTGAGTGGGTCAGGGTCGGGGGGAGACACGTCAGCACTGGGGGATGTCACTCAGTGGTCATCAGTGCCTGGCCTGATGGGGAGGAGCTGCTGCTCTCACCCTGAGGACCACTGGTCCCTCGTGCAGTTTTTTTCTTTTTTTTAATTTATTTTAAAAGATTTATTTATTTACTTTTGGCTGCTCTGGGTCTTCGTTGCTGCTCAGGCTTTTCTCTAGTTGTGGTGAGCGGGGCTACTCTTGGTTGTGGTGCTCGGGCTTCTCACTGCAATGGCTTCTCTTGGTCCAGAGCATAGGCTCTAGGGTGTGCAGGCTTCAGTAATCGCGGTGCACAGGCTTAGTTGCTCCTTGGCACGTGGGATCCTCCCCGACCAGGGATCGAACCCGTGTCTCCTGCACTGGAAGGCGGATTCTTTACCCCTGAGTCAGCAGGGAAGTCCTGGAGTTTATTTTGATTGTGTTTCCTGACAGCGGGCAGGCCATGGGATGGGATAGCGCAGTCCTTGTGTGGGCCTGCTATCAGTGTCTGTCCCCTGCTGCCCCGTGTTCTCCATCTGAAGCCCAGCCTGGCTGGATCCTGGTTGTTCTTTAACCTGAGCTCATTCCATCTTCTCCCCAACGTGCTTCAGTGATTCCAGACAGATCGGGGTTCTCAGGACAGTCACATCCAAAACCTCCTCCCTGAGGGCCCAGGAGGAAGCCTCCCTCTGGTGGTGGCAAAGAACCCACCCCACGCCCTGCTGTGACCCCAATCTCCAGACAGACTCTCTGATCACATGACAGGGCTGGGCTCACACTCTGATGGGGACATTTATGCAGTGTTGTGTGAGCGTGGCTTACATAGGAGTTTTGGGGTCGGAGCTGCCGTTTACATGGACTGTGGGTGGGGAGGGTGGGTAGCAGAGACCCAAGGGGTGAAGGAGGCACAGATGTCCCGGGCGAGAGCTCGTCGGCAGGAGAACAGTAGATGAAGACCCTGTGGGTCGAGGTGGGGCAGCAGGAGGCTGGAGTGTCACGGGGGTGTGGGGCAGACAGGCACCATGCTCCATGGGGCTCGCCCACCCTGCCCCATCCTCCTCGGGGTACTTGCCCCAAGTCACGTGCTCTCGGGCTCTGGTGCCCAGCCGGCAGGGGCAGCTGCCCCAGGATCTTGTGCTAAGCCCAACCAGGGCTTTAGAAATCTCTCCAATTTGCCCCACTCCCTAAACGGTTATGATACAAACTTAAATTTCCATCTAATCTGCAGCTGCTTCCCCCCTCCCTGATCTGCCCTCTAGAGGAGCCAGGGGAGGGGGGACACTGCCACTTAGCAGGATGAGCTCCTGGGCTTCACTCACCCCTGAGCCTCCGCCGGGCATCCAAGAAGGAGTGATGGCACCCGATTTCACAGAGCGAATAAGAGGGAACCCTGGAAGGCAATCAGTGTCCAGTTAAGGTTGCTTCATATAAACATTTTTTGGGCACCTGCTGCATGCCAAATAGATAGGGAAACAACAGAAACAGTGACAGACTTTATTTTCTTGGGCTCCAAAATCACTGCAGATGATGACTACATCCGTGAAATTAAAAAACGCTTGCTTGCTCCTTGGAAGAAAAGCTATGACCAACCTAGACAGCATATTAAAAAGCAGAGACATTACTTTGCCGACAAAGGTCCGTCTAGTCAAAGCTATGGTTTTTCCAGAAGTCATGTATGGATGTGAGAGTTGGACTATAAAGAAAGCTGAGTGCCAAAGAATTGATGCTTTTGAACTGTGGTGTTGGAGAAGACTCTTGAGAGTCCCTTGGACTGCAAGGAGATCAAACCCATTAATCCTAAAAGAAATCAGTCCTGAATATTCACTGGTGGGGCTGATGCTGAAGTTCCAATACTTTGGCCACCTGATGTGAAGTTATGACTCATTGGAAAAAACTCTGATGCTGGGAAAGGTTGAAGGCAGGAGGAGAAGGGGACGACAGAGGATGAGATGGTTTGATGGCATCACTGACTCGATGGACATGAGTTTGAGTAAGCTCCAGGAGTTGGTGATGGACAGGGAAGCCTGGCGTGCTGTTGTCCACAGGTTCGCAAAGAGTCGGACACGACTGAGTGACTCAACTGAACTCCATGCCAGGCACCAGCTCCAGACCATAGGGAGCCCCCATGTTCAGAGAAGGCATGGCCACAGCACAGGGTGGGTGGCGGACCCCACTGTTCAGTCCCACAGGACTCTGTCCTCTTGTTTGTGTGACTGTCAGGCTGGTTTTCATTTTGTTTTAATGTGTGTACGTGTGTGTTCAGTTGTATCTGACTTTGCAACCCCATGGATTGTAACCTACCAGGCTTCTCTGTCCATGGGATTTCCCAGGCAAGAATACTGGAATGGGCTACCATTTCCTTCTCCAGGGGATCGTCCTGACCCAGGGATGACGTGCATCTCTTGCATCTTCTGCATTGGCAGGCAGATTCTTTACCACTGTGCCACGTGGGAAGCTTTGTGTTAATAATTTTAATTTATTTATTTAGTTTTGGCTATGTTGGGTCTTCATTGCTGCATGGGCTTTTCTCTAGGTATGGTGAGCAGAGGCTACTCTTCCCTGTGATGCTCAGGCTTCTCATTGTGGTGGCTTCTCTTCTTGCAGAGCACAGGCTCTAGGCACACAGGCTTCAGTGGTTGTGGCATACGGGCCTAGCTGCTCAGTGGCATGTGGGTTCTTTCCAGATTAGGGATCAAACCCGTGTCTCCTGCATTGGCGGGCGGATTCTTCACTACTGAGCCACCTGGGAAGCCCCTGTGAGGCTGTTTGTGCTGGTTCATTCTTTTCATCCTATGAGCCATGAGAACAGAAGTCAGGCCTTCTTTTTCTTTTAGATCCTCTTCCAAAACCTTCAGCAAGATTCAGAGCATAAGAAAGCACCCACTGAGGCCCCAAGGAGCGTTCTTCAGGTAACAGGAAGGACGGCCCCAGTTGTACCGTCCAGGCTCCTGTTGAGAACCTGGGAAACGGGCGGAAGGATGCTCACTGCAGGAGGCCTGCACCTCCAGAGGCCCTGCTTTGATTAATTGATGCCGCAGGAGGTACACAGCCAGCTCCTTAGGGAACACGGACACGTGCTTGTCGGTGTCTCGATTCTGTTGATTCTGTAAACATAAGGAGAGGCCGGCATTCTGCTGTTCTGACTTTTGCATTCGTCACAAAATAAATATTTGCCTTCAAAAGCAACAACTGGGAAAGCCATCAGGGTAATATTCTCAAGCGCTGCCCCCACGTCCCAGCCAGTCATGAAGTCAGAGCCGAGAGCCGTGTGTGGTCTGTTTGGATGATGATTTTTGTGTGGAAACTTGAGGCTGGAGACTGACAGGCAGCAGTCTGAGAGAAAGTGTGGTTTCTGGGTTTTTAACACCTGTGTGCTTGCTCAGTCGTGTCTGACTCTTGCAACCACATGGACTATAGCCCACCAGGTTCCTCTATCTACGGGATTTCCCAGGCAAGAATACTGGAGTGGGTTACCATTTCCTATTCTAGGGGTTCTTCCCGACCCAGGGATTGAACCCACATCTCCTGCATTGGCAAGCGATTCTTTGCCAATTGCGCCACCTGGGAAGCCCCTATTAGAGTCCACTTAAAACTGAATATCCCCAGTCACAGGGACATTCTGCCTTGGTTTCCTCTGACTGTAAAATGAGGAGCAAAATGGCTTAAATGGTTGCTAACAGGGCATAAAGTCATTTGCTCAGACCTTGGGGTCATGGGGACAGGGCTGGGCCTTCCGGAGCCACGGGGGTAGATCAGGTGTCTTCTGTGTGTTTGCACATCTTAAGGACGGATCTCTCTCTCCAAATTCCCCTAAAGAATGAGCTGAAATTTAAAGAGGTTCTGCTGAAATTAAAAGACATGGGTTGGATGATATATCTCCCTAAAGGAGCCTGTCAGCTAAGAACCACACTGTGCGCTGAGACACCACCCTGCCCCGGCCACTGACCACTTGGGTGTGCCCTTCATGGAGATGCCAGCTTTCTGCAGAGGACTGAGTGTCTAAACAGCCCCGGAGTGTGCATTCTGAGAGATTTTCTTCATTTTATGGGCAGGAAGTCTTAGGAACAGCCACTCTGAGCCATTATTAAGAACTAAATCTGAAAGAAAATGGACCTTGAGAGTCATGATGTGCCTTTGAGAAAGTATACTTCAATATTTTTAAAGATTAGGGCATTTCTGGGACTGATGTGATGTTTGTTAGATAAGAACACAGGCCTCATACAAACCATTAAAACCATAAACAACATATACAAGGTCAACAAAACCACCCCAAACAATAGACATTTGCATCCATCCCATCCCTCACCGTGGTCTCTGGTACCATCAGAGGGCTGGCTGGATGCCAAGTGGACGAGCCCACCACCCCCCACCCCTAGCTCATCCTCAGGATCTGTCTGTGAGCTCTCACTGCCGTGGGCACCCCAGAGACCCTTCCTCTAGGATGACTTCCTGCCCAATCCATTTCCGTGGTCCTGTTGCTTGGGAGAAAATTTATACCTGCCAGATGCCAGTGTTCACCTGCTGGATGGGCCAAGCAGCCAAGTTCTCCTAACTCCTCAAGGGCCAAGTACAATGGACAGAAGCAGCTCTGACTCGCCAGCTGGGCGCTAAACAGATCCCTGACTCAGTTCCCCAACAGCTCCTTGGATGGAGGAGGAGCCTTCCAAACTGATCCATCAGGGCACTGCTCTGTCCACCCAGCTGTGTGTCTCCCCCAGTGCTGGGAAATGTGTCCCCATCTCTCCAGGAGAGGCATGGGGAGTGGAGCCGTGAGGGGGCTCTGGGCTGACTGTGGGAGCATCCGGTCGGGCTGCGAAGGGTGGAAGGCCATATATCTGCCTCTACAGGAATGTTAAGTGTTTCCTTCCAGTTTGAAACTATTAAAAATGTAAGCATGTTTCAAGTTGAAATCTTTAAACATTTTCTCAGAAAGGGCCCCTTTGTCATTGTTAATTTCTAAGAGAGCCAATGTTGGGTTGAAAGCCCAACTGCTCCCACTCTGCCTGCCTCCAGCCCCACCAGCCCCACCAGGGTCCTCAGAAAGAGGCTACCTGCAGATTGACTCGTGGGGGTGGGTTTCACATATACTCTCTGGCCTTGCTGTGGGCACTGAGGGTCTCAGAATGACACTGTACCATTTAGTCTGCCTTCCCACTGCCCTCAGCGAAGCCCAAACTACTTGCCATGGCCTCCAGCCCTACTCTCTCCATCCTTGGTCTCCAATCATCTCCCGTTTGCCCCTCTTCCGTCAGCTATAGCCGCACTACCTTCCTGCTGGGGTGGGGCGTCTCAGATGCACCCCCACCTGGCCACCCCTCAGACTGTACTGCTCAGGAGGAGCCCTCACTTTGACGTAGGCTCTTCTCTGCCCATCTGTGCGTTTGTTCCTGGTCCAAGGTTTACTGAAGTGTCATTTTTGTGTCTGGACTGTGTCTCTGCTCTCCTTGCTAGGGGGCCAGCACCCCAAAGCAGGGGCATTTCCACCACCACCCATGGAGCACCGTGTCTCCAGTCCCAGAGCAGTGCCTGCACCCTAGCAAGTGCTCAGAAAAGATTTGTCAGATGAATAAACAAACATTAAACATACTCGGAGACTGAACAACCACGACAATGAGACACACATTAAATCCGCCATGAAATCCTACCTTCTCTCTCCTGGGTGCAAAGTTTAAGAACTATGGAACTGGAAATACAGCATCATGGACATTTTAGTGGGAAAGATTTGGCCCAACAGCTGTCAAACCATGGCCTCTTGGTTTGTGTCTATAATCTGGATTCGCGTGTCTGTCCTCACGTCCTGAGAAAGTGCTTTATGCCAGGATTAAGGCGCTGTTGGCAGAATTTTCTCCCTATTGTTTTCAGGCGACTACTGTCTTATTTCAGTGTTTGGGCTCACCTTGCAATCGCTATATCCAGCCTCTGAAATGTGTCAGCCGTGAGAGATCTAGAAACAGCACAGCTGAGCAGGACTTCCAAGCACAGTGATGGCAGCTCTGCCCATCGGGAGAGGGGCTTCCCAGCTGGGCACAACCTTGCCAAGTATAAGGCATGGCTTGTGAGTGACTGGGGACTGGACTCAGGGGAGTGGGTCACGGCTGCCCTCTCACCTGAGCGCATCTCCCCATGGAAGGCTCGGCACCACCGTCCTGCTGGACCTGTCTGCTGGAGACAGAGTTCTCCGAGAACTGTGTACCCAGGACTCCAGACATTTCTGGGGCCCCTGGTATTTGCCTTTCCCACCCTGGATGACCGGGCACCAGGCTTGAAGGAGCACCATGTCTCCGAACCCAGAGGGGTGGCTCTGCCAATGGGATCTACCCCACAGTGGGATTAGAACTGCCAGCGACCTTTCTCTGACTCGAAATATCCCACCCACCACCCACCATGGACACTGTCACTGAGCACCCTCCACTCTCGAGGGGTACTGAAGCCGCATTGGGTGGTGGGATCCCTCACCCACTCTCAGGCCAGGCCCACCCTGCCCCGAGATCCAGGCTGTGCTTCTCCTGAGCTCCAACCTTGGTGGGATGACCCACCCAGGGCAACAACTCTGCTCCTGGGACAGACCCTGGAGAGGAGTTCAGTGCAGAGCAGTCTCACTGTTCCTGCTGACAGAGGCCAGCCCTGAACCTCAGGGCCACATGAACACCTTTCTTTGTTGCTAGAATCATCAGACTGAATCGCCTGAAATCCCTGTGGTCACCTGTCTGCACTGCAGAGAGACAGCCGCACCTCATTTCCATCTTGCTTTCCCCTGTCACCAAATCCTTGTGGGGGCAGCTCCCCGAGATAATGCATAGTGCCAAGGGTGACACAAGCCCTGAACTTGAGGTTGACCTTTCTTACCTGGGATGTTGGGGCTGACACAACCCTGAACCCGAGGGGTGTGCCTGGGGTGTCTGGCACCCTCTCAGCTCGTCCCCACAGAGGCAGCGGCAGTAGGTCTAGTTTCTGCCAACTTTCCACCTACAAGGTGCGCAGCACGAGCCTGATCGCCCGTGCTCCACCCCCGTCAGCCACGCTGGGGTCACACCGTCACCAGCCCCGTGGCCGGGCATCCCTTCCCCTCTAGGCCTTGATTTCCTTGTTTGAAGAGCAGAGAAGACAAGCGTGAAAGTGTGAAGTGTAGAAACACAGAGCAGAGGCTAAGTGCCCACATGTTCGTTATCCCTCGCTTTATTTCAGGCAATAAAATTTGAGACTGAATAAAATTCTAGCTGAGCGCACGGCGGACAGCATCCTCACTGTGACACAGGGGCTCCGCCTTTGTTTCCCAACTGATCTAATGCACTAAGTGAGCTTAATGCAAGTTAATTAATGATGCTGTTGGCAGGCGGAGCTACCTGAGCAGAGCCTCGAACAGCATCAAAGCCAGGAGCCGGCAGGTGTCGGCCGGGACAACTGAGGAAAGCAAGCCCGGGAGGGAAGCTCGGGAGGCGTGCAGGCAGGACCCGGGGGCCAGGAGGGGACCGCCGACTGAGCACTTCAACACTGGGCCAGCTTCCAACATGCCATCCTGTTTACAGCTTCTGTGTTTGAATTTCAGGTTTACCTGAGTCTTTGAAGCTGGGTTCCTGGGCATTTCCTTGAGAATGAACTTCATTTTTTTTGCAAACTGCAGAAGTTAGGAAGAAAACTTGGGTGACCTGTCTTCCATCTATGGTCCTTGGGGGCTTCAGGAACTTTGATGGGAGGAGGATGCCCCCAGTTAAAAGAGCCAGTGGGGTTTACATCCTGTGATGTAGCAGTCAGACCAGGTCTGTGCATGACGGAGCTGCATGAGGGGCTGGGGTTACACACTGACACCCAGGGAAGAGGGCGAGGCCCCCTTCAAGTCTGAACTTCACAAATACGAATCTTCCACAAAGCGAATACCTTGTTTACTTTCAGAAACTGGATGGTAATCAGAGAGTGAAGTTCAAACATTTCAGGGAAATTTTATTTACTTTCTCCTCCAAAGACATGTGCTTCCAGGACTGCCCTCCAAATGTGCTGTCATGGGACTGTCCTTCACCACCTGGCTCACCTGGGGGAGGCGATGGGGGCAGAGAGACCCCAGCTGAGCAAGCCCAGGCGGGGCCTATCCTCTCCCCGGTGACAAGGGACCTGGGGTGTCATCAGGATGAACGCCCATTCCCCAACTTTGCAGAGTAGCCCTCTCTATGGCAGATCCTGTCAAGATGTTACTTGGAAGGTATTAAGGCTTAGAGATCTCAGAGTTGGGCAGGAAATATTTCTGTTATCTGAATTGACTCTTTTTTCTCCTTTGGTTCATCATGGTTTTTCCCTCTTTAATATTTGAATCAGCTGCAGTTTCATCCTTAGTTGCAAAGTACCTCAGCACAACTTCAGAACCTCAGACAGGATGGGCTGAGCTTCCTCTCTCATCGCAATTACCCCCCGACTCCGTCAAACTCCCCCGATGGATGGAGGGACTTTCACTCCTCCTCACTCACCCCTGTGGCTTTACCATCCCTCTCGGACCTCTGTCCCGCTGCCCAACACCTCCAGCCTTCTGGGAGAAGCAGGTGCAGTTACGGCGAGAAGATGGGGAATCAGTGGCTCTGGGGCAGGAGCCCTAGTGGCCCCCGTGCCATCAGGGTATCGAGCGGAGACTCATTTGGAGTGACAGCCGGAGCCACCAGACAAGTGTCTCCACCCAGTCACTCTATGTCCCCCCACCCACCCCAAAACATGGGGGCCACAACTTTGGCCTTGATTCAGAACCACCCAGGAAGGTGGCTTCGGGGACCCTTGGGGACCCCTGCTGCTGCACACAGCTCACCGTCCCAGAGCAGCACACCTCCAGGCTCCAGGAAACCCCAGGCTCTCAGCACTGAGCCCCCAAACCTGCTGAGCACACAGACGCAGCTCCTTCGCCAGACACACAGCTAGTAGCAAAATGGGGTGTCTGGTGTTTCCCTGAAAACAAAGGAACACTCTCAGGTCTTAGAACCAGTAGCACAGACGCATGGTAACCGGGAAAGCTTGTTGAAACGCAACCCAAAAATGACACGCATTTCAAAAATGCACCTGGGCTGTCCCGGACGGTGACACCTCCGTCTCATCCATAGCCCAATCGCTTAGGAAAACAGGAGAGAAGGATAAGCCTTACCTGGACCCCACTGGGGGGTCTGTTTCCAATCCCAGCAGAAGATGGTCCTTGAAGAAAGCCAGGCTCCGTCCCGTTGCGGCCCCTGGGCTCACAGGTGGCTGCAGGCCATGTCCAGGGAGCAGGTGCTGGCAGGGCAGGCGTCCACAGAGCTGCCTGGGCTCCGGTCGCTCACTGTCAGCCCACTTCCCTCTGCTCCCAGGACTCCGTGCTCTTCCCTGACTGCCTGTCCCCTCCTGGGGCCTCCCGTATGTGGACTTACCTGCGCCCTCTAGAGGCTTCTCCCTGCAGCAGCCACCAGAGTTGGGCGGGGGCGTGGAGGCGAGTGCGGGGGCGGGGGGGTGGGGGGCGGGTGAACAACTCTGCTCCAGCCCCCTGCACCTGCTCTGACTTCCTGCCCAAAGACACCTTTGGAACTATAAAATCATTGATTCCCTTTTCTTAGGGGGCGGGGGTCTTGCTTCACTTCAAACAAGCAAAGCCTTTGGGCACAAGAACAGCAGGAAACTAAATTGGCATCAAAATCCTGTTCATCAAAGTGCTCACCCAAGGATCCGCACTGAGATGGCCACTGACTGGGCTACCGCCTCTATCCAGCTGTGAAGCCCCTTCACTGTTCCTGCCTGTTCCCCCCCACCCACACACATTTCCTGCAGGTGAGTCACCAGGACTGCACTTCTGTTCTCCCACACCATACACCCCCTATGACTGCAGACAACCATTGTTGTTCAGTCACTCAGTCGTGTTTGACTGTGACCCCATGGACTGCAGCACACCCACAGCACACCTGTCCTTCACCATCTTCCAGAGCTTGCTCAAACTCATGTCCATTGAGTCGATGATGCCATCCAACCATCTTGTCCTCTGTCGTCCCTTTTTCCTGCTGCCTTCAATCTTTCCCAGCATCAGGAGGGTTTTTTCCAATGAGTCAGTTCTTTGCATCAGGTGGGCAAAGTAATGGAGCTTCAGTTTCAGCATCAGTCCCTCCAATGATTATTCAGGACTGATTTCCTTTAGAATTGACTGGTTGGATCTCCTTGCTGTCCAAGGGACTCTCAAGAGTCTTCTCCAACACCACAGTTCAAAAGCATCAATTTTTCAGCACTCAGTTTTCTTTACGGTCCAACTCTCACATCCCTACATGACTACAGGAAAAGCCATAGCTTCGACTAGATGGACCTTTGTTTGCAAGATAATGTCTCTGCTTTTTAATACAATGTCTAGGTTTGTCATAGCTTTTCTTCCAAGGAGCAAGCATCTTTTAATTTCATGGCTGCAGTCACCACCTGTAGTGATTTTGGAGCCCAAGAAAATAAAGTCTGTCACTGTTTCCATTGTTTCCCCATCTATTTGCCATGAAGTGATGGGACCGGATGCTATGATCTTTGTTTTTTAAATGTTGGGTTTTAAGCCAACTTTTTCACTCTCTTTCACCTTCATCAAGAGGCTCTTTAGTTCCTCTTTGCTTTCTGCCGTAAGGGTGGTATCATCTGCATATCTGATGTTGTCAACTTTTCTTCTGGCAGATAACCATACATCCCATGTAACTCTAAACAATCATATACTCCCTGTGACTACAGATAACCATAGACACCCCATATAACTCTAGATAACCATATACCGTCTTCAACTGCAGATAACCATACACCCCCTATGACTGCAGATAACCATAGACACCCCATATAATTCTAGATAACCATATATACCCCGAATGAGGCAGGCATCACCAGATTTTATCCACCGATGTGAGGTTCTGTGTTTATTTAACAGAACTTGGTCAAACCCAACATGTGCAGCTAATAAAGAACTAAGTCTGGCTCCTCTTTTCTCCCTGTTTGCCCAGGGTTTGTACTCTGGACACTGCTTCTCACAAAAGAACCCTCTCCAGGGAGGGGGCACAGACATGGTGTAGAGGAAGCTGGGGTCAGGGCTGGGTGGGGGCAAAGTGAGCATCCGACTATGCCCTTAGCTCCCCCTGCTTGCCTCCCTGTGACATCCACTCCTGCCCCCCAGTGATGTCAGCAGTAAACAGAAATATAATTGAAATTGATCCTCCCATGAATGACCTTGGGAGCCTGAGCAGCACAAAGGTTCAAATGCTAAGTCTTTTCCGTGACCTGCAATGTTGTCATTCAGTCTCATAGCACAGACCAGTGTGCTTTTCTAATAAAGGGAAACATATGAGTCTTATAAGACCTATTTGCAGCAGAAAAACTAAGAGAAGGGGGAAAACTGAATTTGGAAATACAAAATATTGACAGCTTCACTTAAACATCAACAAATTCATTTTCCAGTATACGAGTTCATATATCTCCCAGTATTCATGGCTTTGGGGAAATGGGACAGTGGCCCAAAAAATGGCCGCTGTGTTATCAGGGGGAGCTCTCGACATGTGGGGAGTGTGAGCCTGCAGTATGAACAGGTCACGTCGTCAATTCAGTGCATTATACGTAACAGAATTTATTAATGCAATCTTTAGCATATTTATGAGAAAGTTTCAGAGTATATCTGAAGGCAGCAAAACCATCAGTTTACGAGGATAACGTGGTCTGGGTGGTGTTTAATTCCACAGCCCTTCCTCCTCACCTGTCCTCAGAAACTTGGCAACAGAGGTAAACCTGAATGGGTCCATTTTATCAGGGATCCCCCCTGGCTGGCCGAGTTGGCGCCCAGTCTCTGTCTCAGTGCTCCTGTGAATGAGGTACCCTTGCGGCTCCCTGCGGCTACCACTGCAGAACTGTCCCCAGAGCCAGCATGGGGTGAGGGGTGGCAGGGTTTCCAAAGAGGCTGCCTCATCTGATGGGGGCTTCCAGAGAGGCTGCCTCATCTGAGGGGAGCAGCTTCCAGAGAGGCTGCCTCATCTGGGAGGAGGCTTTCAAGAGAGGCTGCCTCATCTCTGGGGGCGCTTCCAGAGAGGCTGCCTCATCTGAGGACGCTCCCACAGGAGCTGGCTCAGGAGTGGGGGCTTCTACTGTCCTTGGTGATTGTACGTGGAGCCCCGACAACTGTTGCTGGAACGCCAGTCCACAGAGCTTCACGGGCAGCTCACAAATCTGAATTTTTTTTAAAATTTTATTTTATTTTTAAACTTTACAATATTGTATTAGTTTTGCCAAATATCGAACAAAATAGAAAGCCCAGAGATAAATCCACGCACATATGGACACCTTATCTTTGACAAAGGAGGCAAGAATATACAATGGATTAAAGACAACCTCTTTAACAAGTGGTGCTGGGAAAACTGGTCAACCACTTGTAAAAGAATGAAACTAGAACACTTTCTAACACCATACACAAAAATAAACTCAAAATGGATTAAAGATCTCAACGTAAGACCAGAAACTATAAAACTCCTAGAGGAGAACATAGGCAAAACACTCTCCGACATACATCACAGCAGGATCCTCTATGACCCACCTCCCAGAATATTGGAAATAAAAGTAAAAATAAACAAATGGGACCTAATTAAACTTAAAAGCTTCTGCACAACAAAGGAAACTATTAGCAAGGTGAAAAGGCAGCCTTCAGAATGGGAGAAAATAATAGCAAATGAAGCAACTGACAAACAACTAATCTCAAAAATATACAAGCAACTCCTCCAGCTCAACTCCAGAAAAATAAATGACCCAATCAAAAAATGGGCCAAAGAACTAAATAGACATTTCTCCAAAGAAGACATACAGATGGCTAACAAACACATGAAAAGATGCTCAACATCACTCATTATCAGAGAAATGCAAATCAAAACCACTATGAGGTACCATTTCACACCAGTCAGAATGGCTGCGATCCAAAAGTCTACAAGCAATAAATGCTGGAGAGGGTGTGGAGAAAAGGGAACTCTTTTACACTGTTGGTGGGAATGCAAACTAGTACAGCCACTATGGAGAACAGTGTGGAGATTCCTTAAAAAACTGGAAATAGAACTGCCTTATGATCCAGCAATCCCACTGCTGGGCATACACACTGAGGAAACCAGAAGGGAAAGAGACACGTGTACCCCAATGTTCATCGCAGCACTGTTTATAATAGCCAGGACATGGAAGCAACCTAGATGCCCATCAGCAGATGAATGGATAAGAAAGCGGTGGTACATATACACAATGGAGTATTACTCAGCCATTAAAAAGAATACATTTGAATCAGTTCTAATGAGATGGATGAAACTGGAACCTATTATACAGAGTGAAGTAAGCCAGAAAGAAAAACACCAATACAGTATACTAACGCATATATATGGAATTTAGAAAGATGGAAACAATAACCCTGTGTACGAGACAGCAAAAGAGACACCGATGTATAGATCAGTCTTATGGACTCTGTGGGAGAGGGAGAGGGTGGGGAGATTTGGGAAAATAGCATTGAAACATGTATAATATCATGTATGAAACGAGTCGCCAGTCCAGGTTCGATGCACAGTACTGGAGGCTTGGGGCTGGTGCACTGGGACGACCCAGAGGGAGGGGAGGGGAAGGAGGAGGGTGGAGGGTTCAGGATGGGGAACGCGAGTATACCTGTGGCAGATTCATTTCGATATTTGGCAAAACAAATCTGAATTTTTAAAAAACAGGAAATCGTCTCAGTTTTCAGTATTGACAACTAACACAACTGTGTGGCCCAAACAAACACAAACAAGGTCTCTGATCTGGGTCAGCCCCGGGGTAGCATCTGGTACCCTCACAACCAGACTCAGTCCTCCATTAGGTCAGCTTTGAACTTTAGATGCTAATAGCAACTAAGGGGTAAGGTTTCAAGCCATTCTGCTTTTCTGAAATGATTTTTGCAAATAAACCCACCGCAGCATCTGAGTGAATTGACCCCTCCCTCAGTTTGCTTATCGTCCCCCTAGAGTGAGACACACGGGGCTCGGCCTGAGCCTGGCCTAAGTGCTGAGTGACGCCAGCTACTGCTTCCTGAATTAGAGATCACCACCTCTTTCAAACCACCCAGTTCATTCCATACAGTCACTTCTGGCTGTAGCTAAGGCGGCTTGTGGATCCTGCAGCTATATGGCAGCTCAAACCCTAATGACAACCATTTTACAGAATCACCAGGATGACTTTGCTCCCCACCCTACTGAGCAGGGAGACCCCAGAGTGAGCTAGACATCAAGCCACCCATGTTATTCCGAGACTAGGCACCAAGTGTGACTTGTACTCTTTTAGCACGAAAGCTTGTCATGTGGTGGTAACACATGAAGATTCCTGGGAAGGCTGATGGCAGAAAGCATTAGCTGTGATGTCTGTACTTCTCAGCTGTTACGCTTTACAAAGACTTGTGAAGTCCATGTGATTAAGATTTTTATGTCTTGTAGAAGGCAAAGATTGAATCATTTTGTTTTTAAATCACACAATTTCCTGCTTTATTCTTAGAGAAATGTGGCAGGAGCATGGATAGAAATGCAGCCCCTTTTGCTCTGTGACTTTCCATCTGAGGTAGAGGTCAGGGGCTTGAGTTCAGGCTGTAAGAGATGGAGGGTTTCATCAGAGCCGGCTTCTCACCTGCTCACCGGATTCAGACCCACCCTGGGCTCCTGGCACCACCACCTCATCTGTGTCACAGCAGAGACCAACCTGCCCTTCAAGGCAGCCTGCAGAGCTGAGGCCAGCCTGTGCATTCCCTTCATCACAAGGGGCAACAGGAAGGGCTTCTGGGAGCTCGAAGACCCCACACAGAAGTCCAGCCACATGTCAGCAGGGACAGGAGCTTGAATCTAGCGTGTCTATCCTGTGGGAGGTCTGACCTTTCTAGAATCATCAGAGTCAGGGCAGAAATGGCATGCCAGGTGGGGAGGCTACAACTGAGATGCAGACTGCATCCTATGAGGAGCACAAAGGCAGAAAGAAGAAATCCTAGGAAAGTTCTGGCAGAACAGTCCCCCCACTACCTTGGAAACTGGGGCGGTCCTGGAGAAGGAGCACAGGACTTGGGCCTTGATGGGAGATGATGACATGGATGTTGGTGTTTCCCATGCCCCCAGCACCTGCACTTTGCATGATTCGGAGCAAGCCTCCTCAGAGCAAGCCATCCAACCATCATGCCCACCACCCCGTGTACAGGTGAGAAAACTGAGGATTCACCTGATGGAGCAACTTGCCCACTTGGCTCTTAGGGTACAGAGCCAGGTAACCTCCCGCTCCAGGTGATCTTCCTATTCCTGATGACCTCCTGCTCCACATGACCTTCCAGTTCCAGGTGACCTTCTGCACCAGGTGACTTCCTACTCCACTTGACCTTCCAGTTCCAGGTGACCTTCTTCTCCAGATGACCTCCTTCTCCCAGTAACCTTCCTGTTCCAGGTGACCTTCCTGTTCCTGGTGGCCTTCCAGCTCCAGATGACCTTCCTACTCCAGGTCAGCTTCCTGTTCCAGGTGACCTCCTACTCCAGAAGACTTCCTGTTTCAGATGACATTCCTGTTCCAGGTGACCTCTGCACTACTCTGACTGCTATTTCTTTCTTTAAACACCAACTTCATAAAGAGATCATTTTTCTGAAATGGTGAATCACAGAGGGAATGGGTAACGAGAGTATTTCACAGATTCCGCACCCGCCCCCCACCACCCCCGCCTCCTGCAGAAGCACTAGGAGTTGAGAATGAATGCTTCCACTCCCTGCATCCTCTCAGAGACCCTGCCTCATGGCCCTGCCAATGTGGGATCCTGGGTCTCTGTGCTCCGTTGTTTGTGCATCTCCTGCTGCAGAGGAAGCTCGTGGGGGTAGCATGCACCCCTGAGCCCCGCACAGAGCACCCATGTGTGTGAGCTCACGGCAGAAGCCCAGCTTGTGCCTGTGGAGTGAATGAATGAATGGACGAGTGAGTGAATGAGGTGGACATGAAGATGAAGGAGACCACACTTTATTCACCTTGCTAACTGCACCTGCCAAACACTGACCTGCAAAAACAAATTCAATTCTTAACAGAAGTAATTTGGCCCCTTGCTATAACCTATACTGAACACTGGGGAGGGGTCCCTGGGTGCTCCGTCCCCGCACCCACATCTGATTGTGGTGCCAACACATGGCTGAGCAGCTGCTGGAGATCGGAGAAGAGAAACACTCCCCATACCTGGTAGAGTGTTTCACAGAATGGATGACCTCTCATTCATATCTGATACTACTCACACACTTAGGTAAAAGGATAGGCTGATAAATTTCAGTGGGAGACGTTTGTTATATGAGCCCTTAAAAATAATTATACTGATTTTTTTTCCTATAAGAACAGTCTGCCAAAGATTTGAGCAACACAGAATAACCTAAAATGTTCATAATCTTACTACCCAAGGTCACTGGTTAACATCTTGATGCTGATTATGTCAACCTTGTGCTCAGTGTTGTTCCGTTCCATAACTGTGATCACGCTGTACCTACAATTCTGTGTCCTGTCCTCTATGTCTGTACTTTGCATATCTCACTTTACATAATCCTCTAGAAATCCCTAATAGCTCAATTGGTAAAGAATCCACCTGCAATGCAGGAGACCCTGGTTTGATTCCTGGGTCGGGAAATCCCCTGGGGAAGGGATAAGGCTACCCACTAGCGTATTCTTGGGCTTCCTCTGTGGCTCAGCTGGTAAAGAATCCACCTGCAATGAGGGGGATATGGGTTCAATCCCTGGGTTGGGAAGATCCCCTGGAGAAGGGAAAGGCTATCAACTCCAGTATTCTAGCCTGGAGAATTCCATGGGCTGTATTGTCCATGGGGTTGTAAAGAGTTGGACACGACAGAGCAACTTTCCTGTCACTAGAAACAGAGTTTTCACGGCTAGTTAATGTTTCATCACCTGGATGTACTATGATGTATTTAACAGTTCTTCTAACTTTGGACATCGTCAGTGAACTCTTCCTCTCAAAAATGTTAGTGAATACATTTAGACTCCCTGTTTTCTGGATCTCAGGCTTTCTGCTTTGTTGCTTTATCCTCTTGCTCTGTTGGGGACATTCTCAGGCTCCTGATGAACAGTAGGCAATCCTAGGCAGTGACTGTTCTACGTCTCGATTGTCTGAAAATGTCCCCATTTACCCTGCTAACTTGTGGCTTGAATGGGTGTAAAATTTTAGGTTGGAAACCGTGTCCTTTGAGCTGCTGGTGTTGAAGTTGAGAGGGTCACAGTCATCTGGCTCCTGGTCTCTGCAGTTCATCTTTCTTCTGCTTTTCTCTCTGGAAGTTTGTAGGGTCTGTGTATTCCCCAGACTCTGAAATGCCGTGATATTTTTTCACCACCATCTAGCTCTGCTTTCACCCATTGTGGGGGGCTCAGAGGGCCCCCATTCCTGCACCATGTCCCTGCCTTTTCTCCTGACGGAACCCCTGTCATCCACTTATTGAGCTCTGGACGAGTTTTCTAATTTTCGTTTTTTGGTGGATTGGTTGGGTTTTGCCCCTTTTTCCTTTCTCCTTTTGGGGGAGTTTCCTCCACTTTACTTCCAAACCCATCCGTCGGGTTTTTACCTTCTGCTGTCATTTCTTAATTTCCCAAAGATCTTTCTGTTCCCTAAAAGTGGTACGACTCAGCTGTTTCGTCTCAGACGCTGTGCCATCTCTCAGAAGGTGATGACACTGGTGACCTCAAGTGACCGCCTTCTGCTTGAGGTCTGTCAGGTTTTGTCTGTTTCACCACAGACGCTCTACCCAGATGTTGCGTTATCTCTGATGTCTGCCCGCATGTGAGGGGATTAAAAATCTCATCCGATGCTCTGAGATTCGTCAGCCTCAGACTCTGTTTTATGTCCAGATGGCAGGGCCTCCTAGGGCCCTCAGTCATCAGCATCTTAGGGTTTCCCTTCTGGCTGTCCCCCCCACCTCCTACGTTGCATTCCTGGCATCCAGGTCAGGGGGGTGCCAAGGTTGCTGGGTACATCACGTTCTTATAGCCTGGTCTCCTCACGGGGCCTGACCCCCCAGCCCAGGAGCCTCCACAGATGGGCCTGGAGCCTTCTGTCCCCTCGGTCTACCCCGAGTGGTGCAAAGCAAGAGTGAGGGAGTCTCAGAGACTCTGCAGCCCCATGCAGGATGAGACAGTCACCCCAGGCACCTGCCACTTTCCCGGGCTGAGCAGGAGGGTCCATGCCCACAGCGCCTTCTCCTCCAGGGCTGCCTCACACTACTGCGGTTTCAGCTGTGCAGTCTCCGCTCCTACTCTCTCTCTCTCCAGAGATCATGCTGCGTTGAAAACCCTCTTGTGTCCATTTTCCTGAGGTTTTGGAGGGAGCAAAGGTGTGTATCAAGTCAGAGTCTCTAACAGGCGTGACTTTTCCTGGAATTCAAGGGCTCTCATTCCCGCCAAGTCACCAGCCAGACCCGTGAAGCTGTCACCTTGGCTCTGAGCTGATCCAGTAGTAACCAGGAGTCTGGCCACTTTTCTGCCCTAGTATCCACGGAGGCAACGCTGTCTTTCTCTTTAAAGAAATGTAAACTTCATTTAAAAGAGAGGAACATTGTGTGTCTGGGGGTTGTTCTGAACTGCCAGGGCCCTGCACACAGCTAGGGTGAGAAGCGTTGCTCGCTGTGTCCACCCGAGAGGCCCAGAGGCCCGTTGTGCGTGATTCCAGCCAGGGCCCCCTGGAGGACACGTTCTCAGAATCCCCCTGTCTCTGTGTGTGCGTGCTCAGTCGTGTCTGACTCTTTGTGACCTCATGGACTGTAGCCTGCCAGGCTCCTCTGTCCATGGGACTCTTTAGGCAAGAATACCAGAGTGGGTTGCCATTTCCTCCTCCAGGGGATCTTCCCAACCCAGGAACTGATCCTCTGCCTCTAAGGCTGTTCATCTCTGTCCCTTCCTTGGGGGAGTAACTCAGTCTGGACCCATGTCCTTGTGATACCAGAGGGGATTGACCTCTGCACAGATTACTCTTCTGAGTCATACAGCTCGTGGTTGAAAACTGAGGCCAAATTCACAGCAGATTTTTATAAAAATACATTTTTTACTGTCAGCACAAAAAGGCAGTTTTTCCCCACATGATTTACTTTTTTAGGATAATTTTTTTCATCCAACAGCTGTCACTATGGTAGCCTGATTACTTTTTAACTTTACAACTGATTTCTCTTGAAAAGCAAGTGGTTTAGTGTTTTGTTTGCTTCCTTTTAGAAAACATTAATAGATAAAGGGGTAATTGCAAGAGCTTGAGGTAGTGTAATATCATTCTCAGTGTAATGATTTGCCTCTCTCAAGGAAGCGCTGTTCTTACAAGTAAATGGCTGGTTCCCTTCAGAGGCGCACCTGCCCACTTTGAGCAGTTTGCGAGAGGCATCAGTGCACTTGGGTTACAGATGATTTAACGATGTACAAACATCACTAGAAAAGCGGGGGAGTGTGTGCCCTCGGGCAGCCCTGTGACACACATGGTTGTCTATTCAAGCCTGTTTGTATTGCAAAGTGCAGGGTAATCTCTCTCCACTCATTCTTAATGGCTCTGTCTACTCCCATCCCGGATTGTTACTGGATAAAGTTTGAAGTTCAGAGCAAGTCAAGTTACTTTGTTCCCCAATTTTAAGCAACAGGGAAATATTCCAGTTCTGAGTTTTCTAGACAATAGGACAAGCCAGCTAGAATTCCAGGGTCTTGGAGACAGTATTGGATGTGCGTTGTTTATGGGCTGGTGAGCCCTTTAGTGCTACGTTTAATTTTTATGAAGTCATTGCAATCAACAGTCTCTCCAGCAGACAGGAAAGGTCTCCCATCAGTGAGAACACAGCCTTCTTTTCCATGTACTCCTCAAGTGGCCGTTGCTTTAGAATTTGGGTTAAGACATGAGGGTCTTGCTGGGAACGAGGAGAGGCCCTGAGTGTGTGAGCTTGACTACCCTGAGCTTGGTCCCTGTTGTGCCCAGTCGTGAGCCTCACAGGATTCTGAGGGTGCAGTGGGTAATGTGCGCTGTGCAATTGAGGGGGGTGGTCAGGAGGAGACCAGGGCTGGAGCAAGGCCCAGAGTCCAGAGGGGCCCTGGACTCAGAGGGGCCAGTCAGGAGAGGCTGCCCTCTGACCACACACGCCCCTCCTCTGCCATGCACTTCTCTCCCCCAGACCCTCTCACCCCTCCCTGCTTTCCTGTTCCCCTCAACAACCTGGGTTATTCTCTGTGGTCAGACCTGTGTCCTAGAGGGTAGGGAGAGCAGAGCAGTCTGGGCTCAAGGGCTCCCTGGAAAGAATGAAATTTTCACTGACAAGTTATCTCCCAGGCTTCTGGGACAAGGGAATGTATGATGTCACTCTGAGCTCTGCAAAGAGGGCATCCATGTGCCTCCCAGGTCCCTCCCCATATTGCTCATTCCACCCCAGAGACTCAGCATGGCCAGCATGGTCTGTTGAAGGCAGGGAGGGTCTGAGTCAAGACTGGGGACCTTCTGAGCCCTTTCCACTTCCTCTACTGGGTCCAGGCAACCTGATCTGGGCATCCTTACCTCTGGGGCTCCGAAGGGGTGACTGGCTTGGTCAGCTGAGTAGCCCGACTCCTGGACACAAGCTCAGAACTTTTGACCCCAGCCTGGAGCTTTGAGACAGACACTGAGGTTGCCTACCCAAACTTCACTCTTGTCTCCCAGAGGGTCCAGGGCCCTTGAGACATGTATGTGGCTCCTGGGGGCGGGGGTGGTGTGGGGGACTTGTGTGGGAGATAGAACAAATAAGTGGAATCATTTGGTTATCATGACTTCAGCTGTGATGGCTTATTCATTTAGGCCTCAGTTTAGTTCAGTCACTCAGTCATGTCCGACTCTTTGTGACCTCATGGACTGCAGCACACCAGGATTTCCTGTCCATCACCAACTCTTGGAGCTTACTCAAACTCATGTCCATCGAGTCAATGATGCCATCAAACCATCTCATCCTGTCGTCCCCTTCTCCTCCCGCCTTCAATCTTTCCCAGCATTAGGGTCTTTTCCAATGAATCAGTTCTTTACATCAGGTGGCCAAAGTATTGGAGTTTCAGCTTCAGCATCAGTCCTTCCAATGAATATTCAGGACTGAGTTCCTTTAGGATAGAGTGGTTGGATCTCCTTGCAGTCCAAGGGACTCTCAAGAGTTTTCTCCAACACCACAGTTCAAAAGCATCAATTCTTTGGTGCTCATCTTTATTTATGGTCCAACTCTCACATCCATACATGACTACTGGAAAAACCATAGCTTTGACTAGATGGACCGTTGCTGGCAAAGTAATGTCTCTGCTTTTTAATACGCTGTCTAGGTTGATCATAGCTTTCCTTCCAAGGAGCAAGGGTCTTCTAATTTCATGGATGCAGTCATCATCTGCAGTGATTTTGGAGCCCCCCCAAATAAAGTCTCTCACTGTTTTCATTATTTCTGCACTTATTTTCCATGAAGTGATGAGACGAGATGCCATGATCTTTGTTTTCTGAATGTTGAGTTTTAAGCCAACTTTTTCACTCTCTTCTTTCACGTTCATCAAAAGACTCTTTAGTTCTTTGCTTTCTGCCATAAGGGTGATGTCATCTACATCTGAGGTTATTGATATTTCTCCCTGCAATCTTGATTCCAGCTTGTGCTTCATTCAGCCCAGCATTTCACATGATATAGTCTGCATTTAAGTTAAATAAGCAGGGTGACAATATACAGCTTTGGCATACCCCTTTCCCAATTTGGAACCAGTCTGTTGTTCCATGTCCAGTTCTGACTGTTGCTTCCTGATCTGCATACAGATTTCTCAGGAGGCAGGTCAGGTGGTCTGGTATTCCCATCTCTTTAAGAATTAGTCACAGTTTGCTGTGATCCGCACAGTCAAAGGTTTTGGCATAATCAATAAGCAGATTTCGGGGGGGGACTTTCTTGTTCTTTTGATGATCCAACAGATATTGGCAATTTGATCTCTGGTTCCTCTGCCTTTTCTAAACCCAGCTGAACATCTGGAAGTTCACAGTTCATGTACTGTTTAAGCCTGGCTTGGAGAATTTTGAGCATGACTTTACTAGAGTTTGAGATGAGTGCAATTGTGCGGTTGTTTGAACATTCTTTGGCATTGCCCTTCTTTAGGATTGGAATGAAAACTGACCTTTTCCAGTCCTGTGGCCACTGCTGAGTTTTCCAAATTTGCTGGCATGTTGAGTGCAACATTTCCACAGCATCATCTTTTAGGATTTGAAATAGCTCAACTGGAATTCCATCACCTCTACTAGCTTTGTTCATAGTGATGCTTCCTAAGGCCCATTTGACTTCGCATTCCAGAATGTCTGGCTCTAGGTGAGTGATCACACCATCGTGCTTATCTGGGTTGTGAAGATCTTTTTTGTACAGTTCTTCTGTGTATTCTTGCCACTTCTTCTTAATATCTTCTGCTGCTGTTAGGTTCATACCATTTCTGTCCTTTATTGTGCCCATCTGTGCTGGAAATGTTCCCTTGGTATCTCTAATTTTCTTGAAGAGATCTCTAGTCTCCCATTCTATTGTTTTCCTCTATTTCTTTGCATTGATCACTGAGGAAGGCTTTCTTATCTCTCTTGTTATTCTTTGGAACTCTGCATTCAAATGGGTGTATCTTTCCTTTTCTCCTTTGCCTTTCACTTCTCTTCTTTTCACAGCTATTCATAAGGCCTCCTCAGACAACCATTTTGCTTTTTTGCATTTCTTTTTCTTGGGATGGTCTTGATCACTGCCTCCTGTACAATGTCTCGAACCTCTGTCCATGGTTCTTCAGGCACTCTGCCTATCAGATCTAATCCCTTGAATCTATTTGTCACTTCCACTGTATAATCATAATAGATTTGATTTAGGTCATACCTGAATGGTCTAGTGGTTTTCCCTACTTTTTTCAATTTAAGTTTGAATTTTCAATAAGGAGTTCATAATCTGAGCCACAGTCAGCTCCCAGTCTTGTTTTTGCTGACTGTATAGAGCTTCTCCATCTTTGGCTGCAAAGAATATAATCAGTCTGATTTTGGTATTGACCATCTGGTGATGTCCATGTGTAGAGTCTTCTCTTGTGTTGTTGGAAGAGGGTGTTTGCCGTGACCAGTGCATCCTCTCGACAAAACTTTGTTAGCCTTTGCCCTGCTTCATTTTGTACTCCAAGGCCAATTTTGCCTGTTACTCCAGGTATCACTTGACTTCCTACTTTTGCATTCCAGTCCCCTATAATGAAAAGGACATCTTTTATCAGTGTTAGTTCTAAAAGATCTTGTATGTCTTCATAGAAATGTTCAGCTTCAACTTCAGCATTACGGGTTGGGGCACGGACTTGGATTACTGTGATAGTGAATGGTTTGCCTTGGAAATGAACAGAGATCTTTCTGTCGCTTTTGAGATTGCATCCAACTACTGCATTTCAAACTCATTTAGGCCTTACCTCACTCCACAAGGAAGGTGGAAGGCTCTGTGGTTGTTATTACTGTTGAGAGTCACCTGGACCCCTTTTTACTGAAACGTGGTTGTTGTATGATGTTGTATTAGTGTTATGGGCCCAAGGGCCTGGAGTACCAGCACTGAGTCCCACGAGGTCCTGCTTCCCCCTGCCACAGCCTGGGACACCCACAGGGCTGCAGGCTCGACCTTGTAGTCCAGCTCTGCCCCCTCGTTCTGTGAAGGTAGGTGAAAGGAGAGACTCTATCACCTGGAGGGCAATGCGGGGCTGAGCGTGGCTCAGGTCAGAGTGAGGCTGGAGTAGCTTTGCCAAGGCAGCTCCTATCCTTCTGTTGTAGCCACACGTTCCAGGAAACAAACTCACTCAGAAAGACAATGCAGATAGTGAAAAGCAGTTTATTATACCGGCGGGCCCAAGGCAGAGTCTGCTCTTAGCCAAGGACCCCGACCAGCATTTGTGAAAATCTTTTATACCCCATGTGTACGTGTCTGAACCCACCACTCCAAATTCCTTGAGACTTACATCAACAAAGGAAGGGTATCCCAATAACCCTATCATTCACATGTTATGTGTTCTAACAGTTAAACAATTGGCCAATAATCAATAAGCCCGAGGTTACACTTTGATTGGTACAGAAAAATTTATGGCCAATAAATAAATCACCCGAAGGCAGGGGTGATTAATGTATGTTTTCTCTTAGGTGATGAGTAACCTGCATACGATCTTCAAGGTTCCCCTGTCCAGAGGGGGTCTTATCCTTCTGTTGTCGTTTCCATAGACACTAAACACAGAGTTCAGCGTCCATTGGAGAGGTGGCTGAGTATGATCAGCATGAACAGGCCTAAGACGGAGTCCAGGCCCTATGAATTCCTTCTTCACTGCCAGCTGTTGAAGTGGGCTCTCTGGTGCTCGGGGAAAGGGCACATGGTCCTTCCAGTGGACAAGGCTGGCACTGTTCTGTGGGTTTGACTTTTGGCTCCAGAAGCAGAGGAGAGGGACCTGCAGGGATAGGAAGCATACCCCCACTTGAGACCCCCCCCACCTGCTTTAGACCCCGGAGTGGGCATTCCTAACTATTCCTTTCTCCACGTGTCTCTCCTGTCCTCACCGGGGCTATGGCCCAGGAGCCCAGAGAGCGTGTCTGCCACCATCGCCGATAGCCTGTGTCTGGGGGCCAGTGGGTTGAGCTGATGGTTACATTGAGGCTGTGACCACCTAGTGGGAGGTGAGACAAACTGGGGGTGACTCCAGAACTCTCAAGGGTGGCCTGGTGGCTTGCTCCCAGCTGGCTGCCCCTATGAAGGTGACACTAGCCGTCTGGGGTCAAGGACCTGACTCTGTACCCAGTCTATGGTTCATCCCTCACATCTTCAGGGAGTCTCCCTCCATCCAGCATCCACTCAAGACCGGTTTATGTCTCAGACGTACTGCCCGGTGTCCTTCTCCAAGGAGAACAAGCCCCCCTAACTGCCCCTTGCCATCTCAGAGTGTCTTGTCTGTGTAAACCAGGTTTCCAATTGGGCCAGATTCAGGGGCTCCTGGAGGAGACCCCCCAGCCTAAACCCCAGCCCCACAGCCAGGAGACCAGGCTCCATTCTCCACTCACCCCATGTTTTAGAGCTTTCCCTAGAAATCCCATCTCCCTCTCTAACCAGATGGCGGTATGCTAGGTAAAATCCCTTAAAGTTCTCTTGTAAGTGGATTTCACATCAACGAAGCCGGTCTTGTAATGTCCTTGGGAGGGTTAAAGTTAGGAGGTGCAATAACCCGTCACTGTGCTAATGGACATCACAGCTCCCAACAGAGCCCGGTGCAGGCGGGTGAGCAGGAAGTGTTAGCTGAATGGGAAAATGAATGAGTGAGTGAATGAATAAAGAAACAGCCCCGCCTGCCAGAAGGGAGGGCCCTGGAGAGGGGTCACCTGCACACTGGGCAGGAGCAGGACTGTCCCAAGGTCCCAGGTGCTAAAGTTCTTGGACTGTTTTTGTCGACACACCAAGTTGTTATCCATGTTCTGCCTCAACAGTTTTTGAAACCTTCCCAGACCTGACTCTCCTTTGTGGAGTGGATGACAGCGAGACATACACCTAACTGGCACAGCTCCTAACAGCCCACTGACAGGGCGTGGACAGCTCTGTGATCAGCCACCTCTGTGCTTCTTGTTGCCTTAGTTGCCGTGAGGGCCCGGAGCTCACGGGGTAAGGCCTTTCCAAGATTCTCACCCCTAGACTCTCCTGTGGTCACTCGGCTGCAGAGACCGGTCACCCTTGGCCCCCTAGCTGGCCGGCACGTCGGTCACTCCAGTGAACACGGAGGCGGACCCACAGCCCCAGGATGCCCTGTGCTTCTGGCGTTTTCTGCCAGAGGCTCAGCCCCGCCGGCTGGGCTGAATAGACCCAGAACGAACCGGTACCAAGTGGCTGTTCCAGTGCTGCTGGCCCTGCAATGGCCCCGGATGCCCGGTTTCATGAATGAATGAGAGAGAGCCCCGTCTTGGCCATCAGCCAACAGAACCCTCTTCCCTCTGAGCATTTTCTTCCACAAACAAGCTTTTACTTTAAAAAATTTCTTTCACTTGAAAGCAGTGCCCACCCCCGTTTCCTTGCCCCCCACATTTGTTCACTTGCTTTGACCTTCTGCCAAAACTCTGTTTCTTGAGGCTCAGCTGCCCACCTGCCTGGATCACAGTGTCAGTTGCGGGGCGTCCTCAGCGTTCAAATCCCCCAAGGTCACAGGGAACAGAGGCTGGACTGTCTCCTTTCTCTTTTTAGGGTTTTGTTGCAGGTTCCTTAGGGCTTCCGCTGGCGTAATTACCGCCGTTTCCTTCCCAGAGCTGCCCACCTCCCTCTGTTTTGCTAAAAACTCCGTCGATCTTCCGAGATTTCTTTCCTGGTTAAAGTTCTGGCCTGTCTGCCTGCACCTCAGTCTCATGGATTCTGCTTCAGGGTGTTTTACAGAGCAAGCTTGAACAGTGATTGTTCTGCTCTCCACTTTTTTGTGGAGGGGAGGTGACACAGGACAACTGAGTGGAGCTCAGGGCCCCTCCCCAGGCCCGTGGGCTCGGCCGTGCCTGCCACCCGCCTGCGGCTCCTCTTGTGAAACTTACCTGTGGTGACTTTGTACACACGGCGTACTGTCCTCTCCTCCCACACACCTTGCACCCCACTAACGAGGCCCCTTCCCAGGCCGTGAGAGACCCAGGCCTTGGGGCTGCCTCACCTGGGCCCCTCCCTCACCGGTGGCCCAGGCAGGTACTTTATACCAAGTTCAGGTTGTGATCATCGAGCCCTTGATTAAAGCCAATGTTGATTAGGACTCAGATCAGGATGGAAAATCAACCCCCCTCCCCAAGTTGTGGGGGTCATAGCTGAGCTGCAGATTCTGTGGGCATAAAGGGAAGCCTGTCCCCCAATGGCTATGGCCACCAGGCTCTTGGTCCCCCGCATGTGACCAGGAACTCATTTTCCCTGGATGAGGAGGCATGTTTGACCCACATCCAGGGGGTAAGAGATGGATAACCTCTGAGCACCCCTGATGCTGCCCTTGGGAAATACATTTCCTGCTGACCAGCTGTCAGGCCTGCCCTTGATCTAACCTTGAGGACGGTGCTGACTCCCACAGGTGGTCACTCATCGACCATGACCTTCCTTGAGAGGCAGCAGCTCCCCTGGATGGAGTGCTGTGGCCTCAGCTGGCTGTGGACGGACACGTCCATGTCAGTTTTAATCCATCCTCACTCGCTTCTGTGAGCTGGGAGCCTAGACTCTCCCTGCAGAACAGAGCCTTGGCGATGACCTGGACACCATGGCCCCCACCTCCAGTCTGGACCAGCCCTTGAAGGGTGAACCCGTGGCACTTTCTTCCTGTCCCCACTCAGTTTCCCCCCTTCTCTGGAGGGTGTAAACGCTGGGGACAAGGAGACAGAAGCTGGAAACTGGGATGCTGGGGGGCCAAACTGAGGGTCTGCAGGGGGAGGGGTGAGGCCAGAGAGCCAGTAGATGGGGGGTACCAGTGGAGCAAAGGTGAGTCCTCCTGCCCCCACATTCCTTCTCTGGCCACTCTCTATATATTGCATGGATCTGGACTCAGGCCAGATGCTCCCAGACATGTCCCCAGTAGCTTGGTCCAAGCTTCAGGGTCTGGGATGAACCGATGGCATGGTAAGCAATTGTGGAGATGTCTGGGCTTGGGTGTGGCCTCTGCTCCACACAGAACTTCTTGTTAACAGTCAGTAAATGGTGATGGCTAATGATGACCTGGAAGCCCATCCAAGAGGAGAGGGCTTGAAAAGGGCACAGGGAAAATTGCAGAAAAGAGAAGGGGCACATTTAAGCAAGGGGAAAATAGGGCTGGACACAGGTTAGTCCTGCCCTTTGGTGGAGGCTCTGCCATACTGCCAGCAGTGGAGAGCTGTCCTGGGTTTTTGAGGAGTCACTTTGCTGAAAAACTGCCCTAAATCACATTTTCCAGGGGTCAGCTTGGGTCAACACACATCCAAACTGACCAATAAGTTTAATGCAATTCCTGTTAAAATCCAAGCAAGGTGCTTTGTAGGTACACGTTTACCCCAAAATTTATGTAGAAAGACAGGATCTAGAACAGCTTAAAAAAAAAAATCATGAAGCACAGAATAAAGTAGGAGAAGCCTCTGTGTCTTACTATCTAGCTCCAGGGACCAAGGGAGGGTGGCCTCAATGTTGCAGGTAGGGGGACCCCTTCCAAGGCCTGAGAGGGGACTCTTGTCTAGTACTCAGAGATACACAAGCTGACAAAGCAAGAGATTTTATTGGGAAAGGGCACCTGGGTGGAGAGCAGCAGGATGAGGGAAACCAGGAGGACTGTTCTGCCACGTGGCTCTCAGTCTCGGGTTTTATGATGATGGGATCAGTCTCTGGATTGTCTTTGGCCAATCCCTATGACTCAGAGTCTTTTCTGGTGGCGCACACGTTGCTCAGCCAAGATGGATGCCAGCAAGGAGGATTCTGGGAAATGGTCGGACATGTGGTGTCTCCTTTTGACCTTTCCTGAAATCTTCCAGTTGGTGGCTTGTTAATTCCATGTTCCTTACCTGTCATAAAATAACTCACAAAAATGGTTACTATGGTTCCCAGCCAGGGTGGGTGTCAAGCAGTGTACCTACCCTGACATCAGCACAGGGACAGAGGCCAACCCCAGAAAAATAGACCATCACCAGGGTGCCCGGGCAGAAATAAACCTCAACCTAAAACAGCTTACCTCACATTGGAACTTGACTCCATGTGCTGGGTCTTGAACCCAGCCAAAACCTACAGTCTTCCAACTGGGATCACAGACCTGGCTTCAGGACCTAATGAAGCTCAGGTTCTAGATGTCTCATCACAGAGAGAATTCAGTGAGAGACAAAGTGATAGGTAAGAAGTGGATTTATTTAGAGAGAAACACCCTCCACAGTCAGAGTGTGGGCCATCGCAGAGGATGAATACAGCCAATGAATGTGTTATGGTTGGCTTTTATGGACTAGGTATTTCATAGGCCATAAAACAATAGAATGGTCATAGTAAACACCCTCTTCCAACAACACAAGAGAAAACTCTACGCATGGGCATCACCAATTGGTCAACATCGAAATCAGACTGATTATATTCTTTGCAGCCAAAGATGGAGAAGCTCTATACAGTCAGCAAAAACAAGACTGGGAGCTGACTGTGGCTCAGATTATGAACTCCTTCTTATTGAAAATTCAAACTTAAATTGAAGAAAGTAGGGAAAACCTACTAGACCATTCAGGTATGACCTAAATCAAATTCATTATGATTATACAGTGGAAGTGACAAATAGATTCAAGGGATTAGATCTGATAGGCAGAGTGCCTGAAGAACTATGGACAGAAGTTTGTGACATTGTACAGGAGGCAGTGATCAAGACCATCCCAAGAAAAAGAAATGCAAAAAAGCAAAATGGTTACCTGATAAGGCCTTACAAACAGTTGAGAAAAGAAGAGAAGTGAAAGACAAAGGAGAAAAGGAAAGATACACCCATTTGAATGCAGAGTTCCAAAGAATAGCAAGGAGAGATAAGAAAGCCTTCCTCGGCGATCAATGCAAAGAAATAGAGGAAAATTCTATTTTGGGGAGGAGGGGGGAAGATTAGAGATCTCTTCAAGAAAATTAGAGATACCAAGGGAACATTTCCAGCACAGATGGGCACAATAAAGGACAGAAATGGTATGGACCTAACAGAAGCAGAAGAGATTAGGAAGAGGTGGCAAGAATACACAGAAGAACTATATGAAAAAGATCTTCATGACCCAGATAACCACAATGGTGTGATCACTCACCTAGAGCCAGACATCCTGGAATGCTAAGTCAAGTGGGCCATAGGAAGCATCACTATAAACAAAGCTAGTGGAGGTGATGGAATTCCAGTTGAGCTATTTCAAATCCTAAAAGATGATGCTGTGAAAGTGCTGCACTCAATATGCCAACAAATTTGGAAAACTCAGCAGTGGGCACAGTACTGGAAAAGGTCAGTTTTCATTCCAATCCAAAAGAAGGGCCATGCCAAAGAATGTTCAAACTACTACACAATTGCACTCATCTCAAACTCTAGTAAAGTCATGCTCAAAATTCTCCAAGCCAGGCTTCAACAGTATGTGAACTGTGAACTTGAACTTGAACATCCAGATATTCAGGCTGGATTTTAAAAAGGCAGAGCAACCAGAGATCAAATTGCCAACATCGTTGGATCATAGAAAAAGCAAGAGAATTCCAGAAAAACTTCTGCTTTATTGATTATGCCAAAGCCTTTGACTGTGTGGATCACAACAAACTGTGGAAAATTCTTCAAGACATGGGAATACCAGACCACCTGACCTGCCTCCTGAGAAATCTGTATGCAGGTCAAGAAGCAACAGTCAGAACTGGACATGGAACAACAGACTGGTTCCAAATTGGGAAAGGAGTATGCCAAAGCTGTATATTGTCACCCTGCTTATTTAACTTAAATGCAGACTATATCATGTGAAATGCTGGGCTGGATGAAGCACAAGCTGGAATCAAGATTGCCAGGAGAAACATCAATAACCTCAGAGATGCAAATAACACCACCCTTATGGCAGAAAGTGAAGAACTAAAGAGCCTCTTGATGAAAGTGAAAGAGGAGAGTGAAAAAGTTGGCTTAAAACTCAACATTCAGAAAACAACAATCACAACATCTGGTCCCATCACTTCATGGCAAATAGATGGGGAAGCAATGGCAACAGTGACAGACTTTATTTTTAGGGGCTCCAAAATCATTGCAGATGGTGACTACAGCCGTGAAATGCTCCTTGGAAGAAAATCTATGACCAACCTAGACAACATATTAAAAAGCAGAGTTGGCAAACAATTGCTTTGCTAACAAAGATCCATCTAGTCAAAGCTGTGGTTTTTCTAGTAGTCATGTATGGATGATAGAGCTGGACCATAAAGAGAGCTGAGCGCCGAAGAATTGATGCTTTTGAACTGTGGTGTTGCAGAAGACTCTTGAGAGTCCCTTGGACTGCAAGGAGATCCAACCACTCCATCCTAAAGGAACTCAGTCCTGAATATTCATTGGAAGGACTGATGCTGAAGCTGAAACTTCAATAGTTTGGCCACCTGATGTGAAGAAGTGACTTACTGGAAAAGACCCTGATGCTGGGCAATATGAAGGCGGGAGGAGAAGGGGACAACAGAGGATGAGATGGTTGGATGGCATCACTGACTGGATGGACATGAATATGAGCAAGGTCCCAGAGCTGGTTATGGACAGGGAACCGGCACGCTGCAGTCCATGGTGTCACAAAGAGTTGGACACAACTGAGAGACTGAACTGAATTGAATTTCATAGGCTAATGAAAGGGAGGATTATTCCAACTATTTTAGGGAAGGGGTAGAGATTTCCAGAATTGTGCTACCACCCACTTTTGGTCTTTTGACAGTGCCTTGGAACTACAATGGCGCCTCTGGGTGTGTCATTTAGCTTGCTAATTGAGGATCAAGGTCTATTAGAAGCTGATTTGTCTGCCTAGGTGAACCCACTTGATTCTACTCAGTTTGTGTTGTGTCCTCGGGCTATGTCATTCTTTCAAAAGTTGTGCCCTGCCCCTTTACTCAGACACAGAAATAGCTCAAGTGCATCACAGGCTTCGATGTAAAGGACAGATTTATGAATTGGAGCTCATCGCGATAAAAACCTCGAGCTCCATGAAAGACTCTCTGAGGAGGATCAAGAGGCAGGCTCCAGACAGGGGGATGTTTACAAACCACACGTCTGACAAAGGACTAGCATCTGGAATAAAGAACTCTTAAAACTTGAGTCAACAAACAATCCAGCTAGAGAATAAGCAGGAAACAGGAGGGGATATTGAAAGGAAGAGGATAAACAGATGGCAAATAAACACAGGAAAAGAGGTTCAACATCAGCCAACTGTTAGGGAAATGCAAATCAAAACCTCCGTGAGCTAGCACTGCACACCTATCAGAACAGCTAAAAAAAAATAGCAACACCAGGAAATGCTGAAGCCAGATTGCTTACACCTTGCTGGTGGGGTGGAAAATGATAGACACTCTGGAAAACAGTTTAGCACTTTCTTATAAAAGTAGGTATGCAGTTACCACAGGACCCAGCAATGGCACGCTTGGGCATTTATCCTAGAAAAGTGAAAATTTATATTCACATCAAAACCTATATATGAGCTTCATAGCAGCCTTACTTGTAACAGTCAGAAACTGCAAACAACAGATACCCTTCAAAGGGTGAGTGATTCAGGAAAACCTGGAGCATCTGTATCACAGAGTACTATTTTTCAGGACACAAATGAGTGAGCTATTGATACACAAGTGATATCGATACACAACTCCAGGGAACCATGCCGAGAGCAACAGCCAAGCCCAAATATTGTGTACTGTAAACTCTATATAGCATTTTTCACAGGATGAAATCTCAGATCCTATTTATATTGTTACCTGCTAACTTTTATAGTAATCACGTCCTTGCTTTTTTTCTTTACCATCTAACCAAACATTTCTAAACATTAGAGATTTTTTAAAACTTTATTCTGTTGGAATCATACATAGTGTATTACATCATGTTTGTCTATCACACTCAGCAACAATGTGTTTTATAAGACGTATCTAAGATGTTCCTGGACCTACCGGTCTTTCATTTCGTTTACTATGTAATATTCCACTGAATAGTGTACCACAGTTTATGTCTTTCTCTTTCTTCTCTTCATGGACAACTGGCTTGTTTGGCCACTGTAAGAAATGTTTTTGTGGGTGAATATCAAGAGTTATTCTGGCTCTCAGTAACTCTCTTTAATTGGGCTTCCCTGGTGGCTTAGTTGGGGCTTCCCTGGTGGCTTAGAGGGTAAAATGTCTGCCTGTAATGCAGGAGACCCGGGTTCAATCCCTGGATTGGGAAGATCCCCTGGAGAAGGAAATGGCAACCCACTCCAGTACTCTTGCCTAGAAAATCCCATGGATGGAGGAGCCTCGTAGGCTACAGTCCATGGGGTCACAAAGAGTCGGACACAACTGAGCAATGGCACACGTTTGGTAGCTTAGTGATAAAGAATCTGCCTGCAGGAGTCACAGATTCAGTCCCTGATCTGGGAAGATCCCTCTGAACCTGTGCTCTAGAGCCTGGGAGCCGTAACTACTGAAGCCCACACGCTGCAAGTACTAAACCCTGAGCACCTTAGAGCCCATGCTCTGAAATAAGAGAAGCCAGTGCAATGAGAAGCCCGAGCCTGACAACCAGGAGTAGCCCTGCTTGCCGCAACTAGAGAAAAGCCTGAGCAGAAACGAAGACCCAGAGCAGCCAAAAGTAAAAATAATTAATTTTTAGAAAGATCACCTTCAGGTTTCTAAAGCACTGTACTAACTCATATCCAGTAACAGCTTTAAAAGCTCCAATTTGTCCACATTTCAACAGTTGATGTGGTTTGTCTCTTTCATTTTAGCCATTCTGGTACACGTACAGTGGTATCTCATTGCAGTTTTAATTTGCATTTTTCTGCTATTAAGGAGGTGAATGTGATGGTTAATTTTGTGTGTCAAATTAGCTCAGTTGTTTGGTCAACTGAGCCTAGATTTTGCTGTGAAGGTGTTTTTCAAATTTAATTAACATTTAAATCAGTGACTTTGAATAAAGCCGATTGCTCTTCATAATGTGGTGGGCCTCATCCAATGATGAAAAAAGCTGAGGTTTCCAAAGAAGAGGGACTCTTGCCTCCAGACACCTTCAGACTCAAGACTGCAGGTCGAACTGCCCCCTGAGTTTGCCCCCTGCACTCCTGGGGCTGCCAACAACTCATCAGCTCTCACCTGCCTTCTTCATTCTAACCATGGCTCTGGGGCAAAGGCAGCTCAGCAGGCCGTGCTTGCTGACCTGGAATTCAGTATCTGCTGGACGTTAGCCTCACAAGTCTTGCTGGCGCCCTAAGAAGATTTAAAAATAGCTTATTCAGCTTTTAGAGATGTCCCAGGAGGGAAGATTGATCCAAGCTATCTAATCTACATAAATGTAAATCCTCATGACCATTTTCATAGTGACTCAGGTGGTAAAGAATCTGCCTGGAATGCAGGAGATGCAGGTTTGATCCCTGAGGTGGGAAGATCCCCTAAAGGAGGAAATGGCAACCCATTCCAGTATTCTTGCCTGGGAAATCCCATGGGCAGAGGAGCCTGGTGGGCTACAGTCCATGTGGTTGCCAAGAGTTGGACACGACTGAGTGACTAACACTTTCACTTTCAATGACCATTTTCATAGTCAGCAAATTTGTTTTACTTTTAGAGTTCATGACTATGCTACTATTGAATAGTCACATTCTGCTGTGAATTTAATGAACTTTAAAAATGCATTTTATTTCATTGTGTGTAATAATTGCACACATATGTGAAAAATAGTTGTTTACATGTACACAAGTTCTTGAGACACACACAGAATCAGGAACTACTCACAATAGTGGCCCTAAATTCTTTAGTCCACATGTTAATACATATTACTGAGTAAAGGAATTCGAGGAAAATGACTCTATTATATAGGTCAACCAACACTTATTAAGCACCTCTTCTTGGCCAGGCCCAGTGAGGGAACCATGGCCCATGTCCAGCTGTGGCTCATGTTCAACCACGTGGGCTCCTGGGCCACACTCATTAGTGGGGCTTTCTCCACACAGAGGAGGTGTCTTTGTGTAACCTGCATGAGGACTAAAAATGGCCCTAGCTAAGGTGGAGTTTGTCCTCGGAATCTGCAGACCTGAAGACCCACTTCCCACCCAGGGGAGGGTTGGAGCAGGAGCCTTCCTGAGTTAACAAATGACCAGGGATGGCTTACAATTAGTCATTTGTATGTAACTTTGGTTTTCTGAGTTACTCTATGAAATGTATTCACTTAAGAGGCTCTTTCTTTAAATTTTATTTACCTTGTTCATTTATCTAACCGTTATTTTTTTTTTAGAATAGTTAATTCCAGAGTAAACTTCACTACAGTTTACCTTTGAATTGCAGCAAAGTCTCGTGTTTGCATAAGAGCACACGAGTAGAGATGATGATTTCGTGACATGAATGGATTTCATAAGTGCCCAGGCACAGTTACCCAGGTATCGCCTGGCCAGGTGCTGGAAGACAGGCATCAAAGGATGGAATGAGTGAGCCCTTGATCTGGTTGGAAGGTTCTCGGGAGACCTAACACCATGTTGCAGTAGCTGGATCTCTTCCCATTGTTACTGCTTCCCTGGGTTTACACTGCAACTATTCTGGGATAACTGAAAGGATGCAGGCAGTCCCAAGCTGCCCTACCATGGAGTGGAGGCAGGAAAGTGTTCGGGTCTCCACGCAGATTGTTGCCTCACCAGCGGGAGGAATCAGAAGGGGTCCTTCCCCAAGTCCAGCTCCAGTAAGGGCACTTCTGATGGAATTTTATATAATGGAAAAAATAGAATTATTTCACCCCAAAGTAAGTTAGTAAGGGGAGAGAAACCATGGGGTTATCTCTTATTATAGTTTAATTAGAATAGAGTTGAAAAAATAAAATTAATGTCGCCAATTTTAAAGCAGAAAACAGTACTTATGAAGCTGTCTTTCTCTGACTCATTCTGTTAAAATAAAATTTTTACAACATCACAGAACTGTAAGGTGGTAGAACCTAAACAAATTTAGGTTTCTTGTACAGGTCTTCCTCCTTTGAAGTCCCGCTTTGAAGTGCCTGTGGGGAGACGGGTGGGGGCAGGAGGAAAGAAGGTACTTGACTCCTGTCTGTTCAGCTCAGGTTTGGACATTTTTCGTGCAACTCAGTCACCATGTGTGTCCGGGAAGCAAGCCTGTAATGTTTTGATGAAAAGCACCCCAGAGTATTTCTGTCGCATAAGAGGATGGTTTCTTTTGTACAAGCAAGTGACTCTACCAGAGTCTTCATATGGGAAGGACTCGTGTGTTAGGAAAGAGTGGGCGTGCAGGCAGCTCCATGTGAGTTTTACCCGATATGTCCTGCCCCGTGAGCTGTGAGGGCAGGAGAGGGGGGACCTCTGCAGGAATCTGTGATGTACATTGGGTCTAAGGGCAGGGACGGCTGAGGGGCTGGGGGCAAAGGGGCCTACTGACAAACACATGGAAAATCTGAGGGGTTTCCGGGGTCAAGAGGGCAGGGCAGGCCCGGGCGCAGGTGACGTTTGAAGTCTGCGATTAAGACAGAAAAGGCACCAGCTCTACACTTTGTATCCAACAGGAACAACATTTGAAAGCACTGAATCAGTTGATGCTCATTGTTCATCTTCACCATGAGGGCTAAGCCAGGAGCACGGCAACCCCAGGGAGGAAGGGCCTTCATGTCGAAGCTTGGGGCCTGGAAAGAGAGTTTCCCACAAGCAGAGGCAACCAGACTGGGGCTGGGACATGAGGCCTAGATGTCAAGGTCAAGGTCAAGGTCAGGGTGGGGATGACGTCCCTCTCAGGGGATGGGGCCAAAGCAGAGAGATAGAAAGGCTGTCAAGAGCAGGGAGACTCCCAGAGGGGGAGATGACTCTCCTTCACGCGTGACCCCTCATGAGGTCAGCCTGGATGCCTGAAAGCAGGACCTGCGGGTGTGATTGTCCTTCTGTTCTGTTTCCTTGGCCTGAGGACACAGTTACTTCCAGCTCTGACCACACAGTCACTTCCAGTGAGTCCATTATCTGGAACTAGGAATCTAAGCGTCCTCCTCTCGCCAACCCTCCCACATCAGCAGGCCTGGGGCCCAGGCAGGAGGAGCACAGTTACAGGAAGTGAAGGGCAGGCGTCTTCTGGCCTCAGTCTGCCAGTCTGTGCAGTCATTCGTGCCAGAAACCCATGGAGGTTTTGGTTTTGGTGGTTAGATCATGGATGATTTTTGTTTGTTTTTACTTTTTTTAATTTGTTTTGAATTAGGTGAAAATTTTACAAGCATATACAGCTTTTTACTTTCCAAGACAAAAGAAAGCAAAGAGATAGGTTATTTCCACTTGAACTTACAGGAGAAGACAAACATCACCCCCTCCACCCATGGCCCCAGAGCCTGTCTTGACCACAGGCTGTTCTGAGCTGGGGTCTGGGGGTAGCAGCCAGAGTCCAGAAGGTTGATGGGGGGTAGGGAAAAGGAGGCATGCAGCCCCTCGCACCTTCTTGCCTGCGTTGCACCTGCCAAGACCCCACCTGGACCGAGTCAGGCACTAGAGCAGTCAGGGGCCCGCTGGGTGCCCCCTCCTTGGCTCTCCCTGGTCCCACCCACCCAGAGAAGCCCTGCCCCATGATCCCCACAGCCATGCTGGTGCCTGATGGCCTGAGGAGCCACTCAAGGTCAGGATTCAGGCCCTCCGTGACCTCTGACCCCTCCACAGCTCTCCTTGGGGCGAGAGGGGCCTTTTCCTACTGTTGTTGGGGTTCCTGACAACCCCAGAGGGGAAGGGAATACTTGGCCCACCAGATGCTCTGCTCTGCCCCCAGTCACTGCATGGGTCCTGCCTCAGTCACCCCCAGGACCGCTTGGTGTCCCGATTACAGCAGCCACTGAACCAACAGCTCCTTGGTCCAAATCAGGGCCCCTCCCCAACCCCGCAGTCTCGCTGGCCACACACTGTCCATTCTACCCAGCTGGAACCAGGTCCTGGGTGGTGGGAGGGTTCATTGTCACCGTCCCAGTTAGCTGATTCTACCAGCTGAAGTGAAATAGGATTTCCTAGGTCTCGGAGTGTATCTGCATAACTCAGACAAAAAGTAATTTGATAAAACATGTTCTGGATAACCGACTTTTTCCAAGTATTCAGGCTGTTTATTTTATCTGTAAATATAATCTTTGTGGCGGAATATTTTTTCTCTCTGTTGCTAGATATGATTAATTTATTTACTCTCCAGGGTTTTATCATACCTTTGGCATTAGAATTAGGCACAGACTGTCTCCCAAAAGAGGTGACTTGTGGCATCGTGCAGACATTACATTTAACCATCCTAGGCAATCGTGTGATGCTGTGTGTGATGCTGTCCTGGAGCCTGGGTTCAGAGCAGCTGTGACCGCACAGAGTCAGGTCTTCGTCTGCGTAACTGGTGGTCAAGCTGCAGCTGGGGCCCTTCTGAGCTGCACACTGACCCACTGGCACCAGGACCACACGTGCTGCCCTCAGGGTCAGGGAACCGAGGGCATTTACCGGCAACCCCCGGTGTCTGCCCTTTAGAGATCATTCACATTCCTTTTGCACACTTCTTTTAATTATTGTAGAAAGTGAGCCACGCTTTTGAGGACAAGAATCTGCTGCAGCCCCTGCTCCCTTAGTCTGCGTGTGTCTGTGAAACTCCCCGCAGCTGCCTCCCTTCAGCACCCACAACCTGGTCTTCTCCGGTGGGTTCCCCTCCGGGTGGATGGAGAGCAGATCAGGAGCGAGGTCCACCTCACACACAATGCCTTCCTGTGTCCGGACGGTGAGAACAGTGAAGTGGGCTAACGGACCTGAACAACTCCCCCGTTTTCTTTAGAAGAGATTGAATTACCAGGTCAGTGTCACGGTTCTCCTTTTTGGACCATCCACTGTTTCCTGTCTGTCTCCTTTTTAAAGAATCGTCATGTTTAGCATGTGAAATGTGCCCTTTGTGAATAAGATGGAGAAGAAAGAAAAACGTTTTTCCTGAAGGACCCACAAGGCAAGAATTTCAAACAAAGGTGTTTTTAAGTGAAGGTTTCCTAGGAGACTGTGAGCTCATTACGGGATGGGTGGAACCAGGGAGCTAGAGCAGCTCAGGGAGGCCAAGGGCAGAGTCCAGCCAACCTCGGCATCCTGTCTTTCCCTCGGCACCCCCACCACCATCCTCCAGGTTTGCTGAACATGCCTCTGAGAGGGGCACTTGGGTGTATTTTTAGGGTGTTTTCTCCAGAGCAGGGAGCTTATCTGACATTGTCTGACAGCGAGCTTTTCTCTGCTTGTGCTCTTTGGAGCCGCCCTCCCCGCCCCTTGGAGAAGCCCCCACCTTGGGCTAATGTGCAGAGGGACACACGGGATCTGAGAGCAGAGAGGCGACCAAGGCCCTCTTCCTTTGATTTAAGAAGCTCCATGTGATCCGATTAAACTGGTTTTCATATTTATTTCCATCAGTGTCAGGGGACTCTCATTATGCAGGCTCTCAAGGGGCCCCTCGATTCTGAGAAATTGCCTCTCTTCTCTGTCGAGTGTTTATGGGACACGGAAATTTATGGGGGTTTTAAATAAAATCCACGGATCACACTGGCCAGGAAAACCTCCTCAGAACTTCAGCTTTTTCCTTGTTAGAGCTATTCTTCATTTGCTCAGGACTAACAGCAAAATCAAGTGTGTGTGTGTTTGTGTGTGCGTGGGTGTGCCTGTGCACGTGGGCCTGGGTGTCTGTGCAGCTACACACCCCTGTGGCTCCCTGGCCCTTGAAAATGGCTGGTCGAAGCTGAGATATGCTGTAGCCATTAATCACCCACTGGATTTCAAAGACTAAGCATGAAAAAAATTGTAAAATATCTCAGTGGTTTACAATTGCTTACATGTTGCAATAATATTTTGGATACACTGGGTTAAGTAAAATGTAGTATTAAATCATATAATTAAATCATTAAACATAGTATTAAAATCACTTTCCCCTTTTCTCTCTGCTGCATCTCTGGCTCATGTTCTGTTACCTTTAGACAGCACTGCTGTGGGCAGTGCACCCAAGGCCTGAAACCAGGACTGTGAGGGGCTGTGTATCCTATGCTCCCTCTGCAGGCAGTTAATGCTTGACAGTAATGGTCACTTTGGATCTGGTGAGTCTTGTGGACTCAATGTTGTGTGTTAGCAAGATATTTTTACATGTTTTTTTTTTTTTTTAAAGACAACAGAAATGTTTGTTATGAAGAATTGCTGCACGTTTAGGGCAGGTTCCGGGCACAGAGGAGGGATGACCAGGAACGATCCATGGTGCAGCAGGGAAGGGTCCTCTGAGCCCTCCCCACCCTGGGTTTCTGCCGTGTGTCTGGTGTCCCATGCCTTCCCGGTTTCCCCTGCAGGAGGCTGGGCCCCGACTGCAAAGAGAGCCTCCAGCTGTGTGGTTCGGTAGGGTGCCTCACACAGAAGTCTCCAGCAGGTTGCCTGTGACCACCTCTGCTCCCCAGCTCGGTCTACCCCCACCCCACTGAATGAGCCTGGGGGCTGTGTGCGGGCGGGGCCCCCTCTGCTCCTGACCCAGAGGATGTGGAGGAAGCCACTCCGCTCCTTGTCTGCATCTCTCATCCGCCCTGAGCTGCTGTTCCACCAGCAGCCTTGCGCCCCATCCTGGCTGTTTCCCCAGAAACCCCAGGCTCTGCTTTCTGCTCTAGGTTTAAACCTCTCCCTCCCCCATCAAGGTCCTGAACAAACCCTACATCAGACTGCGTACCCCACCCCTGTTCTCTCCCCAAGGGGGATTTCTCCACTTCCTCACGCCGGCTCAGACCCACTCTGGTCTCCGCAGCCCACAGGAAAGTATGCGGAATGTTTGCTTTAGAATATTGTCTGAACATTTCTTGGCTCAAATCAATATTTGGTACATCAGCCTTAGAAATAATAACCCACGCGGGAGAAAGATAAGTTATAGGAAAGAATGTGCTTTTCAAATACAAGGAGAAGGCAGCTGGTTGGGTCACCAGGGTCCCTCTGCTTTCATTACAATTGCTCAAGAAACTTCATGTTTGTGATATTTTACATTCTTTTGGGAGGGGAGGTGGTGCAGGGGCAACTGAAGTTTCTGGATTGCTTCTGGAGGGCACAAGAAGGTGGAGACAAACTCCAGGGGGAACTGGCCGAGGCTGGCTCCTGGTTATCGCCCATCATAGCAGGGTCCATAGGACCCCGATGCTGGTCACCGGGTTGGGTCAGCATCCAGTCTAAACCACTTTCAGAGCCATTAGGCACCCCCTCCATCTTTTTAAAAGGTCTGCAGTGCTTGTCAAACAATAAGTGCTTAACAAATGGTAAGTGACTGTGTAAATAATTGAAGGAAGGGATGTGTTTATTCACCTCTGTTGGTTCAGCTTTGAAGTTTAATCGCTAACGGTAATCACAATATTGAATCATAATCACTAACATGGGTTTTCTGATGCTCCAGGAATCCTCCCAGTTTCCTGAGAAACGTCAGACAGTCCTTCAACCTTAAGTTTTACCAGCCTCCTCCGTCCATGGGATTTTCCAGGCAAGAGGACTGGAGTGGGTTGCCATTTCCTTCTCCAGGGGATCTTCCCAACCCAGGGACTGAACCCAGGTTTCCCGCATGGCAGGCAGATGCTTTACCGTCTGAGCCACCAGGGAAGCCCTAATAAAAATAAACAGAGATAGCATAATTAATAGAAAGAGGGGGCTGTCTTAGTGCTTTGAGCATGGCTTTGACATATTAAAATATTTATACTTTGGGTAAGTCACCATTTTTATTTCTTGGAGTAAATTTTGAGCATAGTCTGATTTTCTAAAGCAGCAAATTCGTAGTTCTGAGTTTTCTCTGGGGCAAAAATGGCAAAACACAAAATTCCCCAAATGTATTTGAAAGGCATGCCCACACGCTCACCCAGCTTCCTTGTGGTTCGTGCCCTGGGCTGAGCCCCTCCCAGGTGACTTCCGGCTGCACTGACAGGAGGTGGGTCTGGCTGTCACCTGGTCACAGGGCCCGGCTCTCTGGGGAGCCGCCCTGAGCTGTCAGCAGTGGCCCTCCAGCCTCTGGTCTGGCTGGACTGCTCTCCAAGTGAGCAGAGGGCCCCTTGGTGCATATGGCACCTCATTTCATGCTCATCTCAAGCCCCAGAAAACGGAGGGAAACAAGCTCAGCTGGGTTTTCTCAGCCAGAACATGCTGGTGTCTGGGACCCCGCTCCCTCCTCACTGAGGCCCTGATGCCACAGGCACCCACTCCTGGCCCCCATCCCCGAGGGTGCTCTGGCCTGGGTCCCTGGACGTTCTGCCAGAGAAGAACCCCACACAATACAGTCCCTACTCAAGGGCATGTCCACTCAGATGGCTGTGTGGAAACAAAAACAGCCCCTGAGAGCTGCTGTCTGTTTAGAGCCATGTATGAGCTTCCAGAGTGCTGGTGGAAATGTCCGGCAGAGCCCGTCTGTGGGAGGCCAGGTCTGCGAGCCTGCCATGCGAGGAAGCCATGAGGACTCGGCCTGGGCTCTGCTGGGGCCGGCCCCGCACTTCTTGTCCTGGGCACACAGCGTGGTTGTGCTCTCTGACCAGCCAACACACAAAGAGGAGACGGCAGTTCTCCCAGTCTAGGCTCCGGGGAGGGTTGGGCTGCCGGGCAGGCGGGCCTTACAGACCTTCCCGGCCTCAGGCAGCCCTTGGCTCAGAACCTCCATCCTCAGCCCTCCACCTCACCCGCCACCCTCTGCAAACTCCATGGGCCAGAACCATCCCCACCCTCAAGTAGAAGACCCTCCCAGCCCCCAAAGCCCATTGTTTTCTCCTCTTGCTTTACGTTCTCCACCTGACATTTTAGATGCTTGCTCTCTCCTGTCAAGTGCATGAGGATTTATGTATTCCAGTTACTGCTGGACCCCAGTGTCCAGCTCAGTGCCTGACATACAACATATGCTAAATCCTTTCAGTCATGATTACGTAAGTAAGTATTGCTGGGAGAATCCAGTTGGAAAGCCGGGGCATGTGCTCAGAGCTATTATTGACTCCTGGATTGCACAAACCTGCCATTTTGCTTTGGGGCATCTGAGAGTCCCTGCCCGTGAGGTCAGCCCAGCACCCCACATTTTCTCTGAGTTCTAGGCCCCAACTGGCAGGGGTCTCAGACTCCTTTATTCTCTGGCCCGTTGTCATGCATATGGGCTGTCCCCAGTGGGCCCCTCAGCTACCTCGTCTAGGTTCCTGGCAGGACGACCAGGGCAGGCCCCCCTTCCTTTAGCCCCAGGACTCCCCAAGGTGCTTGCTGAGTCTAGGGTCCTGCTGAGACCACCAGGGCAGGCCCCCTTCCCTAACCCCCAGCCCCCGAGGTCTTTGCTTCCTTTCCTGCCTCTGCTCTTAATTGAGCTGATCTGTTATCAAACTTCAAAAGGCACGAGGCGCCATCCCTTCCTCCTGGGGGGCCTGGGCCTGACTCAGATTTCCCTAGTCTCTGCTTTGCGTCTTTGCTTAATTGAAGTATGATTTGCATAAAGTAAAAACATACAGATCTGAAACTTTGAGCTGGATGAGTTTGGACACATCCCTACACCTGTGTAGCCTCCACTCGGGTCAAGACCCCCCTACCCCCCGCCCCTCCTGTTCATATCAGCAGAGCCCAGTTAGGCTCATTCTAGAATGTCACACCCATGGGGTCTACTGGAGGTGTTCTGAGTTTCAATAGTCCCTTTTATCGCTGAGCAGTGCTCTGTTGTATGTGGGTGCCCCGATTTGTTCATTCACATTGGGGTGATTTCTAGTTTTTGCTGATTATGAATACAGCTGCGATAAACTTTATTATAATTTGAGAGGACAGAGGTCTTCATTTCTGTTGGGTAAATGGGAGAAAAATGGCTGGTTCAGAAATCAAATGACAATGCTGAGCCGTGTTCCCAGGGACTGTGTCATTTCCTGCTTCCCCTGGGAACACGTGACTCCCGGTGTGTCCATCTTCCTGACAGCAGCCACGTCAGTGACTGTGAAGCCGAATCTCCTGGCGGTTTTAATTTCTGTTTCCATGATGATCCTTGGGGCTTCCTAGGTGGCACTAGTGGTAAAGAACCTGCCTGCCAGTGCAGGAAACCTGAAAGATGTGGGTTTGATCACCAGGTCAGGGAGATCCGTTGGAGGAGGGTATGGCAACCCACTCTAGTATTCTTGACTGGGAGACCCCATGGACAGAGGAGCCTGGGGAGCTACAGTCTATGGGATCGCAAAGAGTCAGACACAACTGAGCACTCACACACCATGACCGACTGGACTGAGCATCTTCTCATGTGTGTGGTTTCTTTTGTGAAGTATCTGTTCAAGTCTTTTGCCCATTTATAAGCAGTGGATTGCTTATTGTACTATTTTATTTTTCAGAGGGTGAAATTTGTGTTTTGTTGGGGGTACAACTGACGTGTAACATTGTATCAGGTTTGGGCACCCACAGGATGAGTCAGTGTTTGTAAACACTGGAAGGCTCACTAGTATCCAGTCACCGTCCAGATTCTCATCTTCTTATCACTGAGGTGTGGCCAGTTCCCCGGCGGATCCCTGTGTTGCTGACACTTTTCTCTGGTTGTGTCTTTTCCTAAGTGTCCCCTGTCTGCCTCTGTAGCCTTGTCTGCCATACTACACGGCTCCAGGGTTACGTGTGGTGTTCATTTGATCCTTGCTCATTGCCAGGCTGTGGGAGGAGGATCTCTGACCATGCAGCATCCCCACCCTGGCTCTCCAGGAAGCACAGTCATAGCTCTAAGCTCCCAACCTGGGGAACAAAACAGGGTGCTGGGTAAAGGAGCATCTCCTGAGGATCAGGAGATGTGGTAGCCTTCTGTTGTCCCAGCAGCCCAGCCGTCAAGACTGACCCGGGTCCCTCACCTCATCTAATGAGAACCTGATTTTTGAGTACACGCTGTCATAACTGATAAATTCAAAGTAACTTTTAAATCCCAGAATTCATAGTGACTCAGATGACTATGAATGTTCTGCAAAGGAAACAACTCCCATTGTGTCTGGGGGATAGAACTGGAGTTAGTGTTAGTGGTTAATTCACAGTCTCAACTTGTGGGTGTCAAATGCACCCCTCCTGATCCCACAGGTTAAAGTTCGGGGAGTGGTCACCTCCCAGGGACCCTGTTTCCTGAGCCCGCCCCTCCATCATCAGGGCCCAGGACACCCAGCCCGCTGTCCCCTCACAGAAGGAAGGGCCACGGGGGTCTGGCGCTGGGCCTCCTCCTGCCGCCTTGGAGGACAGGGCAGAGTTCCGCACACAGGCCCTTGGGACCAAGTGATGAGGAAAAGATGGGCTTTAGCTCCTCCTCCCTGGCGCTGACTGACCCCCTCCTCGAGGTGTGAAGCCGCCTCCAGGCCCTTTCAACCAGGTGCTGGAGGTGGCGCTCCCCCAGGGTCTCTGGCACCCTCTGCACACGGGTCAGGCACGGTCTTGGCACACCAGTGAACCTGCCCCAGTGTCTGCACCACGTAATCACCACCCAGGGCGACACAAAGGCCCCACAACCCCGCTCAGCTGGAGGCTCTGAACCACTTGGGTTGGGACCACCACGTCTGGAGAAGGCAGACCCCAGCCATGAGCAGCCCTCAGGCCGTTACCCACACCGCCCTGTCTGGGTGACTAGCTCAGGCCATCCCGGCAGCGGAAGCCTCTGATGGGGCCAGGGGGCTGCGGGGGAGGGTGCTGGCAGCCTCTCGAGTTTGTGGGCCTCAGGGCGACCACCTGTGCAGACGGAGCCCCCCCAGCTCACCACCCACGCTGTCCTGCCTCTCCTCCTCTGCAGCCGCTTCCACCTGCTGGGCTGTGCTGCCCCCACCCCTATGCCAACCGGAGAGCCGCCACCTGCCCTGGGGCTGCCACCTCCCCCCTCCGCCCCCAACACTATGCATGTGAGACCTGGAGGTTTTCCAGCTGTACTTGTACATCTCCAGGGGCCAGGGTGGGTGGGAAGCGAGCCACCCACTCCCTGGCTTTTGATCCTGCCTCCAATTACAGGTCGAGCCTCCCAGTGCTTCCTGGCCCCCTCAGCGCCTGCCCTGAACCTGGGTCTTCCTTTCCCTTCCCAGGTGCCCAGGTCTTGTGACACCAGAACGCGGGACCCCCCCACACACACACCCCAGTCACAGTTGCCCCTCAGGAACACCTCCTTGTGTGCAGGGAGCACTCCCGGGTGATCTTGCCCAACAAGGAGGCAGAAAGTTGGCTGGGGAACAAACGCGCAAATGTTCCTGCCGGCACCTGAGTACACACAGGGGCACGTGTGCCCCACACATGCACTGTAAACCCCTGGCTTGCTGTCTTAAAAGAAGAGGATTTTCTTTCTTATGACAAATCACATCTAGGTAGTGACTTGACTTAGGCAGGCTGGCTGAAAGGAGTAACTGCTATAACTGAAAAGCTAGTTTAGTGTCTTTAACAAATAGAATTTTTTTTCCTCACCAAATACTAAGCTGAGGCTTTGTTTCAGGCATTCAGCAGTAACTGTTAATAGCGATTTTGTTGGTCTCATACTCATGCCCATTGCTATATGGCTACAGATTGGCTGCCCCGACTCCAGCTATCACATCCATTCAAGGTGGGTAGGTTTGGTTTCTAACTGTACCCACTGGGCTCCTAAGAAAAGAGAAACATATGTTCTAAGTGATAAGCGTTGTCTCATTTAATCCTATGGTAATTCTATATGTGGGTACTAATGTTATTACCATTTTAAGTCATGAAGGAACTGAAATTTAGAGAGACTATGGGCTGGTAAGTGGCAGAGTTGGAAATGAGTTCCAGCAAACGCAGGGAGATAGTGAAGGACATGGAAGCCTGGCATGCTGCAGTCCTTGGTGTCGCAAAGAGTCGGACACAACTTAGTGACTGAACGGCAGCAACAAACGGCAGAGTGTGGACCAGAACCCACTTATCTCAATACAGCCTTTTCCTTCCACACACGGTCGAGTTACGTTTGCTCCTGTGGAAATACAGAGGAAGTATTTCAGAAGCTCTTTAAAAACTAAAATCTCCTTGTGGCTGGAGGAAGGAGTGGGAAGCAGGTGAATGAGTTTGGGGCATGACCCAAACCCTGGGTGGAGGGATGGGGCCTCTACCCATGTCTTGACTGGATAGCCCTGTGTCTCCAGCTGGAAGGCATCCTGCACCCTACACCTTCCCCCAGTGATCTCTTGTTTCTGGGAAACAGTCTGTCTACTCAGCCTCATCATCCCAATCTATCCAGCCACAGCTGGAGGTGGGAGCTCTTTACAGCAGCAGATGAAGGGACAGCTGGGGCTGGGGGGTCAGTGCTTGGTTAGTTCTCTAAACATTTGTTCAGTCTCTCAGTCATGTCTGACTCTTTGCGACCCCATGGACTACAGCGCCAGGCTTCCCTGTTCTTCACCATCTCCCAGAGCTTGCTCAAACTTAAGTCCATTGATTCGGTGATGCCATCCAACCATCTCATCCTCTGTTGCCCCCTTCTCCTGCTGCCTTCAATCTTTCACAGCATCAGGGTCTTTTCCAGTGAGTCGGCTCTTCACATCAGGTGGCCAAAGTAATGGAGCTTCAGCTTCAGCATTGGTCCCTCCAATGAATATTCAGGACTGATTTCCTTTAATATTGACTGACTTGATCTTGCAGTCCAAGGGACTCTCAAGAGTCTTCTGCAACACCACAGTTAAAAGCATCAATTCTTTGGTGCTCAACTTTCTCTATGGTCCAACTCTCACATCCATACATGACTACTGGGAAAACCATAGTTTTGACTACACGGACCTTTGTCGGCAAAGTAATGTCTCTACTTTTTAATACTGTGTCTAGGTTTGTCATAGCTTTTCTCCCAAAGAGTAAGCGTCTTTTAATTTCATGGCTACAGTCACCATCTGCAGTGATTTTGGAGCCCAAGAAAATAAAGTCTATCACTGTTTCCCCATCTATTTCCCATTAAGTGATGGGACCGGATGTCATGATCTTAGAGGCAGAAATCATGGAAATCTATGACCTCTGGAGTGAGTCCGTTTCCAGCAAAATTCTGGCGTGGATTTTTAAACAGGTTTAAATTGAGCCAAAATCAACTGGCTTTCTCAGCATAGCCGTCTGGGGTGTAAAACTTCTGTGGGGGTGCATTTGATGGGTGGATGTACCCAGAGAACCAGGGTTGCTCCCATGGAAGCTCTGTATCGATCCAGTTCTGCTGAACACTTTTAAATCATTAATTTCAGGGAAAACGTAGACAGGATGCTCAGAAATTACCAAGAACACAAACCTGGGAGGGCTAGCTTATGAGCAGGATACAAAGTAAAATTTCAAAAGACTTGAAAGACAGGCGCCTTGGGGCTTAAATAAATTAAAAAGGAATCTGATAGGATTCATGTACTGTCTATGACTTAGGTTCAAAGACTGAGCAGATATGTGCAGGCCCAGGGCTCCTGGTCCCTCGTGAGGTGGAAGGCAGAGGGCGGGGTCAGCCACAGACCACGGAGCAAAGGCGGTTCCCGAAGTCTGACACAGGCGCAGATAGGAGGCATCCCCAGAGGAGTCTGTCCTCTGTCTGCGAGCTGTGGCTAGTCTCCAGTGTTCCAGCTCCTGGTCTGATGGGGTTCTGCATTTACTCTTGCTAGTCACCCTTTCTGGATTGCATATCCACTGGCTTTCTGTAGACCTTTGACTATTTCCAGAGCCCCAGCTAAGTCAACCCTGAGTTTTTGTTCCTGTTTTCATGCTTCTGGAATGGATGCTGTGAGCCTTCATCCCCAACCCCTGGTCCACCCATACTGGCCATGTCACTGCAGCCCCAGGTGTCAGGACCAGCTGCAAGTGACCGAGCTGGTGAAGGCACCTGTGGTCCTTGGCCTGGAAAGGAGTAGGGGCTGCTGGGGGTCAAGTGGCTATTTTAAAATCATGAGGTTCTGACACTGCATGATTACAAAGAGAAGCACAAGGAGTTGGTGGGAAGTGGTGGAGACCCAGGGCCTCGAGCAGAAGGGAAGTGCTACGTGCCCTCAGTTGGCGGGAGAGGGGGCGGTAAGGAGGGCAAGGTTGGGTTCTGCCCTCGAGGGAGCTGCTGTCTGACACTGCGGTTTTTCCTGCCCCCAGCTGCTCTGGGAAAGGCCTGGGTCCTGGGTGTCCCACCCCTGCTCCACTGACCCCGCTCTCTGCCCCGCCTTCCCCCTCGTGATGCTGTGATGGGAGCCTGGCCTGGGAACTGTGGCCAGGACTCCAAGATGAACGAGGAGGTGACTCTGGGATGAGCCTTAAAGGAAGGAGGGTCAGTGGGTGACAAGGGGAGCCCTGCCCCTCTGTCTGGAACCCAGTGTCACCCTTAGGACCTTGGCCACGTCTGGGGATGCTGGGTCATTGTAACTGGCTGCAGGTGGGGGGCAAGAGTGCCCAGGAGGATCCCCAGGTGTTAGCTGCAGAGGCAGGTGTACACGTGGAGAAAGAGTGTGGTCACTGTTGTGTCTCCAGCGCTCAGAACAGGAGTTGGTACAAGAGATGCTCTGTGAATGTTGAATAAGTAGGTTCTGGTACATACACAGCACTTGGTAAATATTCGCAAGTTATTTCTGATGGATTCATGGAATTTCCAAGCCTAAAGCTTTCTGAATGGCCTCTGTCTGTCTCCTGGGTGGTGTGGCCAAGTGGGCAGGTGCTGGACTGGTCTGGACTTGGCTTAGCTACAGGAGCTGTGTGTCTCTGGGCCAGTCCCTTCGCCTCTCTGGGATTTTATTCCCTCAGCCACTAGGTGGAATCAAATTTGCTTTTCTCTTTAATCTGTCAGATTATGGGATGAGCAGATATGATCCTGTGTCAAAATGCTATCAGCAACAACTACCTTTAAATTACTGCCTTTACGAGATGCCTTCTGCAAGGCGGAAATCTCACTAATGTCACCACAGTGGACACCCACAGCGGTCAGGGGCCTGTTCCCTATAACTCAGAGGGCCCCCTTTAGACAGGCATTTTGAAAGGAGAAGTAGAAGGCCCTTAAGACACATCGCAGGTGTCTCACTCATCAGTGTTTGCATTTAAAATTCAGGCAATATGCTCAGGATAGTGCTAATGAATTTTCTATCTTGAGTAGTTTTTCTCAGACAGACACAAAATAAATTAATCAAAGAAAAATCCAATGGAACAGATGAAAAACACGCAAGGTGGCGACTGTGAGTCCAGGGCCTGGACCTCTAGCTGGCCCCATGGCTGCCTCAAGCTGAGGCCCCTGGTGTTTCATCTGGACACCTGTCACACGGAGGGATCATGTTTCTTCTGAACAAAACATCAAAGGACACGGCCAAGGTGCCAGCACACAGTGATCTGCAAACACGTGCCCAAGGGAGTAGGGGCCCCCTCCCTCAGGGACTGGACCCGTGGAGTGTGGTGCTTACTGGCCGTGAACCTGGCCAATGACAGCTGTGTGAGACTGTGGTAAGACCTGTGACATCAAAGCAGGGCAGTGTGCTCATGCCAGAGCCAGGGTCTCAGCCCCACCCTCTGCTCAGTGGGGATTAAACCTGAAACAGCCTTGGAAACGTGGTGAATGTAAATATTACCCGCCTGGCAACACCATTCACATCTTCACTTCTGCTTCTGGGAGTCATGTTCTTTCCTCGAGGCACTAGTTCATTCATTCGTCCAACAGTTATTTATTAGATTCTCACTACTGCTGGGCAGAGTCTGACACAACTGAAGCAACTTAGCATGCAAGCTGCTGGACGGTACTCTGAGTCCCCACAATCTTGTGGAAAACCAGACAAGTAACAAGTAAGTGGTGTAACTTCAGAGGGTCATAGTGTTAATATTTTTAAATGTCCATACTGTCTAAAGCAACATACAGATTCAAGGCCGTCTCTATAAAAATTCCAATGATGTATTTCACTGAAATAGAAAAACAATCCTAAAAGATCAGGAAAGAACTCAAATAGCCAAATGAATCTTGAGAAAGAAGAACAAATCTGGAGGCATCACACACCATGATTTCAAACTATACTACAAAGCTATCGTAATAAAAACAGTTAGGTGCTGGCATAAAAACAGACAGACAGATGAATGGAACAGAATGGTGAGCCTGGAAATAAACCCACACATATATGGTCACTTAATCTATGATAAGGAAGGCAAGAATATACAATGGAGAAAGAACAGTCTTGTCAATAAATGGTGTTAGAAATTTGCTACTTGCAAAGAGGTAAAACTGGACATTGTCTGACCTCACAACAAAATTAGCTCAAAATTGATCAAAGTCTTGAACATAAGCCATGAAGCCATAAGACACCTAGAAGGAAACACAGGCAGTAAGGTCCTTGACATCAGTCTTGCTGATGACTTTTTAAATTTAACATCAAAAGAACAGGCAGCAACAAACATAAACAAGTGGGAATACACCCAACTAAAAATCTGCACAGCAAAGGAAACTACCACCAAAATGAAGAGGCAACCTACCTAACTGAAGAAAAAAATACAAATAAACAGGCAGAGTGTCGAGATAGACATTTTTTCAAAGAAGACGTGCAGCCAACAGGCACACGAAAGGAGGTTCAACGTCACAGGGCCTGATCACCAGGGAAATGCAAGTCCAAACCACAGTGAACTATCACCTCCCAGCCGTCAGGACAGCCATCACCAACAAGACAAGAAATAACAAACGCTGTCGAGGATGCAGAGAAAAGGGAGCCCCCTGCACTTGGCAGGGATGCGACTTAGTGCAGCCACTATGAAAAAATGTATGGAGGTCCCTCCAAAAATTAAAAACAGGACTCCCGTATGATCCAGCATTTCTACTTCTAGGCATTTATCTGAAGAAAACAAAAATACTAACTCGAAAAGATACATGCATCCCCCTCCCCCGCAATGTTCACTGTAGCACTATTTATAATAGTGAGGACATGGAGGCAACCTAAGTGCCCATCAAGGGATAATGAATAAAGAAAATATGGTAGCTGTACATAAAATGCAGGGTTATTCAGCTACGAAAAGGAGGAAGTTCTGCTGTTTGTGACAACTTGGATGGCTCTAAGGATGTTATGCTAAGAGAAATGTCAGGGCCCTTGTGCAGTAGACAGTTGAATCTCACAGCAAAGGTACTGCACACTTATGATCTTGAGAAACATTGAGTTTCACCATTTTTGCACTGGTCTTATGCTCTGGGCAGCTTTAACCCATTGCATAATGGCCGCAAAGCAGAGCTCTGTAGCCCTTCAAAGGTCAAGTTCCTGGTACAGCTGCCCAGGAAGTCACCTTGCTCCACACGTGAGCTCTGATGGTGGCTTCTTCTGTCACCTCTCAAAGACCGCCCCCCACCTTGTTCTTCTTCGAAGGAAAAATCTACAGTGAAAGGAATACAAAGAGAAAATGAACCAGCCAGGTGCCAGCATGTCCTTACTTCTCAGGAATTCTACCTTCAAGTTCATGTCAACCAAATTCATACATTAAAAAGATCCAAAAAGTCTCTATTTTGGTGAGAAGGGGAAATTTGGAGACTACAGAATTAAGATTTTCACGTGAAAAAGGCACCTGCCACTCATGCATTTTCTGAAAGCTGCCATGAATCTCTCAGGAAATCAACAGGCTCATGTTCCCCCTGTGGGTGAGGACGCCATCGGTGTGAATGGCCAGATGGAGCCGAACTCCACATCCCTCACCTTCCTGAAGTTTCTACAAACTGGCCCGAGACCACATTGAGGTTGGCCATGGCCCTGCTGTCCCTGTCGGCTTCTAAGAGGCTGCGGCTTCTCATCTCTGTCTCCCGCAGGGGTGAGGAGTGAGGGCTGAGGAGGGTGACCTAGATGTTGTCAGAATCTTGCCAGGGATGTTTAAGATCAGAATGAGCTGAGGCCTGTGAAACCATGAAGATGAACAAAAGAGGGCTTTCCTAAGACTTGAGGACAGGAGAAGGGCCCACGGCTTGTCCTCAGAGGGGGACCATTTGGCACAGAAGGACCCTTCTTATGGATTTTGTCAGCTTCTCTATATAGAAGCGAGGTCTCTAAGTGACGAAGAAAGAAGGGACTCTGGTATGAGGAAGCCGGGGCCCAGGGCAGCAGAGATGGCAGCTGCGAGCTGGGTACATCTAGGGCTATGGCAATTCCAGCCCAGTATCATGACGCCTGAACCACAGCTGGCCCTCCTTGTGCCCACCTGGGGGCTCGTTAAACAGCCAGTCAGGTGAAGCCCTCGAAATAAGAAGAGAATCTGCAAAGCAGAGGCAAAGAGAATGCCCTGAATTTTAACCAGAGGAAGAGGTGAGTTTAGGGAATTTCCCCACGTTTCCTGCCAGACAGGAGCTCAGTCTTGCCCTCAGAACCACGATAGTATCTTCCTCACTGAGAGCATCCCTCAGGGGCACCTGGCCACAAGGAATTGACTGCGCATGCGTTGGAGGCGGGGGCAGGGAGGCGGCTGCTCCACCCTGAGCTCTGCCAATGACCGTGGTCGACATCACTTTGATGAAGATGTAAAAGGGCGCACACTGGGCAGTTCATCCGTAGTATTTATGTGGTTGCTAAGCACGACACAATGTTCACAAGATGAAAAGGAAGACATGGAAGCAGATAAGGCGTCCAGCCAAAGCAGGCACCCCAGGAACCACCGCCTCCCCCACCCCCGCGCCGCCCCTCCTCCCAGAGAGGGCCCAGAGAGGCCTGAGGAGAGGCTATGGTGTGGAGCTCCGATTCTGAGGATCAGATTTAATTCAGGACCTTGATGGCTTCATGAAATGGCATTTGTGTCTAACTGCAGGTCACCAAGGTAAGTGCAGGCGAGCAATGGCTCCCAGGCAGGCAGACAGGAAATCCAGGAGTGAATGGGCTTCCTGCAACCTGTTATGGTTTATGTTGCAGATTTAATTAAATTGCTTCCTTCAAATGCAGCCCACTGCTGATTAATAAAAGTATGTTTTCTATTTACACGAATGTGGATTCTTACCTTCCCATTATACTTTACAGGCAAACAAAGACTTCATAAATGTGGGTGCAAATTATATTTCAGTTCAGTTCAGTTCAGTTCAGTCACTCAGTCGCGTCCGACTCTTTGCGACAATTGCAGCGCTCCAGGCTTCCCTGTCCATCACCAAGTCCCGGAGTTCACTCACACTCACGTCCATTGAGTCGGTGATGCCATCCAGCCATCTCATCCTCTGTCGTCCCCTTTTCTTCCTGCCCCTGATCCCTCCGAACATCAGAGTCTTTTCCAATGAGTCAACTCTTCGCAAATTATATTTAACTCATATCAATAGATTAGAGATTCGTTTCGGCTAATCCTGATGCAATTAGGTGAACTTAAAAGGATATTGAATCAATTTTCTTTTCCTGAAGACAGTAGTCTTGGAATGAATTAAAAATTTTTCTGTGGTCCTTCTGTTCTCATCATCATAAAAAGAACTTTTGATCTTTAATTCTGCTGCCACATACTCGGAGAATTGAGCAAAGAGTTCCATAGCCCCCCTTTCCTTGGCTCTGTGCTGCAAGTTCTTTACAAAAGGCTCTGAACGTAGTGCCTCTCTGCTCCTGAGGATCCCAGGATGGTCCTTGCATTGTCACCCTTTTCTGTCTCGTTTGCGACAACCAGCCAGACGGTAGGGTAGGAAGGCAGGACTCTGATGCACAGGGCATTTCTGTACAACAGGCAGAAGGTGGATGATGAATGAAGGCCTATGGATGGTTGTCCTCGTAGAGTGCCTGGAAGCAGGGTTCACCGCTTCCTTCAGGAAGTAGCACCGGCTCTGTGTGGGTGGGCGGTGGACCAGCACGCTGGGAGATACAACAGGGCCTGACTGACCCTGAACGCCTGACACGGGCAGCTGGCATTTGTCGGAGTTCTGGGTGTCCATGTCCCAGTCCTGTGGCCCCTAGAGATGCTTGGGTGCTTGAGGGCTTCTTCCCATGCTGTGTTTAGACCCCAACCCACAGAATAATTCCTGGGACTAAGACTAACTCTGCCAACCTGGCGTCAGCAGTGTGTAGAATGTGTGTTGCTAGAATCACAGGCTTGGTGCTGTGGGCACCTGCAGGATAACTGGCTGATAGTGGCCAGTACAGGGTTCCCTCCACCTGTGATCTGCTGGTCAGCATGGGCTGGCGGTCACTGGAAGGCTGGGCGTGGAATGGTCTTGGGAGGCAGCTATCCACGCCTTCCCACATCAGGTGAGATTAGGAACAGTTCATGCAGGAGGATGGGAGCAGAGGCGTGTGTGTGCTAAGTTGTTGAGTCACGTGTGACTCTGTGCGATCCCATGAGCTGTAGCCTACCAGGCTCCTCTGTCCATGGGATTGTCCCAGCAAGAATACTGGATTGGGTTGCTATGCCCTTCTCTGGGGGAATCTTCCCGATCCAGGGATCAAACCTGTGCCTCTTATGTCTCCTGCATTGGCAGGTTCTTCACCACCAGCGTCACCTGGAAAGCCTGGAGCAGAGGTGATGTGTGTCATTAAGGCCCAGTCCTCCAGCTGCAGGGAGCTCTGAACCCCAAGCAAGCCGGGCAGCACCAGGCAGGGTGTGGGTCCCACACCATCACCCCTACCACCTGGGATGCTGCCCTCCACATGAGTCAGAAGCGGACCTGCACTGTGTCCACCCACAGAAAACGTGGTGTTTGTTTACTGCAGAAACCATCAGTACCCTAATAAAAGTGTACACGGTGACTCTGTTACTGCTTGAATATTTTCATGCTGAGCTGAGAGACTTCCCGCTTTGCGGGCAGTCCACTCTGTTTCTGAGTTAACAGACCACCATTCCTCATCATGATCGAAATCCTGCCTCCCTCTACCTGCCACGTGGTGGCCCATTTTCTACATGTAGGTCTGTACTTTCAGAGGTTTATGGTTTTTTTTTTTTAATTTTTAAAAATTATTTTGATTTATCGATTCATTATTTATTCTTGGCTGTGCTGGGTCTTTGTTGCTGTGCAGGCTTTACTCTAGTTGTGGAGAGTGGGGGCTGCTCTCTAGTTGCTGTGCACGGGCTTCTCACTGCAGTGGCTTCTCTTGTGCTGGAGCACGAGCCAGAGCACAGGCTCAGTAGTTGTGGCCCATGGGCTCAGCTGCTCCTTGGCATGTGGGATCTTCCTGGATCAGGGATCAAACCTGAATCTCCTGCATTGGCAGGCAGATTCTTTACCACTGAGCCACCAGGGAAGTCCTCAAAGGTTTATGTTTTATTGATAACTGGAATACAACTTTATTGTGGGAATTTAACAGCTGGAAATGCTATGACACACCCATTCCACCACTGAATATTTGAATATCAGGATGCAACCATAGCAGGCTCTGACTGACCCAGAGGGAAAGCTCACTGGCTCTGTTCACACTTTCTCCAGCAGCTCAGGGCCCGCCTCTGGAAGGAGGCTGCAAACCCACTGAGCTGGGAGATGCTGTTCTCCCAGGAAAATCGACATTTCCATCATAAGCTCTGACACCTCAATCCTGCCCCTTATCTGGAGGGGGCCTGCATGTCTGCAGCTCTTCACACCGAAGAGCTCCTGGGCCCACTGCTGGGTGAACAGGGGCAGAGAGGGGCCTGTGTGACTTCTGAGGGGCTACACTGCCCGTGCCCCACTCACTCCCAGGGACTGGTCACCATGGACGACACTGTAGGCCAGGCACGTGGGCCTCGTGGCTGAGCCAGGGAGAGAAGTTGCCCCATTTAGCCCAAGGGACAGATATGTGAGCAAGATAAATGGTGTCCTGGTTTCAAGCCTCTAAGTTCGGGCTGTTTTCCACATGGCACAGACACTGGACCACACGCTGTGATGCCCCAGGACAGCCTACATAGATGGTGAGAGTCCATCCCAGGCCTACAGGAGGCCTCTTAGCAGAAAACAAATCAAAGTCTGGGTTTCAAGTGTTCCTAGTCCTCGGTCAGCGTCCACACTCATTCCTTGCTGCCTGGGGAAGAGGATGCAGGCACCGCACATGAGAAGCTGGAGGGACTTCACAGTATCATCGAAGAGGGCAGTGTGGACGGAGGCCCGAGGCCTGGCCCCTGGGCTGCAGGAGTGGGTGTGGGGCTGGAGGGGGACATCCTGACGTGGCGTCAGTGAGTCTGTCTGAGTCCCTGCTGCTTCTGGGGAACTTCTTGGGGAAGCCTCGTCCCAAGCACACATAAGGCTGTGACCCCATTTTCTCAGAAGGGTCCCCAGTCCCTCCTCCCTCCATGAGTGAGCGGTGTGTCCTGTCCGCAGAGGCACATACAGGCCTTCAACATGCTTTTTACCCAGAAGGTCCACGTGTTTCACCGCAGCTCAGATTAGAAAGAGTGCTCGGCAGACCCACACAATCCTAATCTTTCCTCGGAAGGAGGAGAGCATTATCTTACTGAGAAAAGGCTCGATTTTTCTTCTTTGTGAGATTGATTCTTCTACATTAGCACTATGTCTTTCATGAGCATTTCACATTTTTCTAGAAAACACATCAGTATCATTTATAATTGACAGCCTCCCCTGGGGTGATCTAAGACGTACTTCTGCCAAGACATGGATTCAGATATTAAATATTAGTCAATGTCAATTATGCTGTGATTATTCAGGAAGATTTTCTTTATATTCAATTTTCATTCATTTCACCTGTGACTGTAATTTAAACATGGGAGTTTCTTTATCAGGTTAAATGTGTCCCTGTGCTTTAGCTGATGGCACACAGCTTCAAGTATCTTCTGAGATCTGGGGCCAGACTGAAATAAAGTGTTATGTCTCCAGATTGCAGGAGAATCTATTATAATTCTTTTGAAGGCTGTGAACAAAACACAGGCAATGGCAGGATTATTTTTAATCCCCGAAAGCACTTGCAATATTTCTGTCCCAGTGCTATGGAAACTGCTGGCAGGGAGAAGCCCCGCCCGCGAGCCGTGGTCCTTCCTGCAGAGCGGAGGCAATTCTGACTTGTTTATTTAACTGAATGGCCTGCTCCGTCAGTTTGAGCAAATCCACATTCAGATAATCACTCAAGGCCCTACTGGATCGAATTGAGGGAAGCCCAGAGTCTGTTTGGCCTTCTCTCTGTGTCACCCACGAATCCCCAACCCGAGGGGCAGGCTCCCTTTCCATGGCAGTCACCTGGCAAGACCCAGCCTGCCTGGGTTCTGGCGTCACCCTCTCTTACACCTGGCACAGTGGGGAAGACCCTGAGATATTCTAAGGCCAGTCCCTGCCCACAGCCACCTTCAGGCAGCGAGGTTCCCGGGGGCACCTCCTGGAATCATCCAGATACTCGGGCCGTGGTCCCCAGATGTTAGGCCGGCCGTGGAGGGGCAGTCTTCTAGCCTCAGCCACGTGCTTACTGGGTCAGCTATCCATGAGCACCAGGACCTGAGCCTCAGACCAATCCTGCCGCTTCTTGCAGGGTGACCTCTCCATCCACCAGCCTTCAGTCTGAAAGTACCCTGATGAGGGGTTGAGAGGACTGGAAACCAACTCAGCCTTTTGTTCGATGTTCCCAGAGATTTGGGGGAAGCGGCTCCTGTCGGGTCAGAGTCGCCCCAGCAGTGACAGCTCCCTCTCACCGGCCTGTAGCTCAGGTGTCTCTTCCCCACAGAGACGCCCCAGCCTCCCTCCATGGCCCTCGGGGTGGCTCCTCTGCTTTAAGCAACTCACATTCTGTCCAGCCAGGTGTCCAGGTGTCCCAGGGTAAGGAAGCAAATGTGGGCTTCTGCAAAGCAAGGATGCATCCTGACCTTGGACTAATGATATTTACATCGAAACTATGTGGAGCCACTGCCTCAGACATAAATGCCAGCACATGTCCTGTGAGCCCAAGACGGATGCTCTGTCATCCCCTCTGCATCATTTGCGAAGCACTCCTCACACCTGTAAGCATTTTGCCACCTGCAGATGCACCATGTCGCAGTGACTGAGAGTCCCCCTTGCCACAGGTTCCCTGGCCTCATCCTCATCCTCTGAGCAGAAGGCAGGAAGGTTCTTCCCTTCCAGATCCAAGGAAGGAACGCAGCTTCCTCTTCTCACCCGCAGTCTCATCCATCACCTCCAGGAAAATCTCTCCCAGACCTGCACGCCAGGCTCCGATTTCCCTCCAGAGTTCTGTTCACATCACTGTGCCTCCGGGGCTGCCAGTACTTCAGACTCGTGCCCAAAATAAGACCTGCTGTCTGGCCTCTTATCTCAGCCCCTGTGCTCTGCTGAGGGTCTTGATGGAGCCTACTGCCCCTTCCCTCGTTCCTCCCTGTCCAGCAGAGATGTTTCTTTCCTCTGGTGTGCACAGCACCTGCTTGCTTGTGGGGAGGGTGCGAGCTTCAGGACGTGCAGAAGCATGGATTCAGGAAAGGGAGACAGAGCCTCTGTGCTGCATGGGGGAGAGGATAAGGTCAAGGGAGGAGCAGGTATCCAGGGAAATGGGAGGAAAGGGGCTGAGGGTTACAGGCTGCCCACCCTTCACCTGGCATTCAGCACTTGCTTTGGTTTCAGTTTCCCCAGAAGCAGGTCCTCAGGGCAGGTTTGGGGTCATGTGGCTTATTTGGGAGGGGAGCCCAGGAAGCTATAGCAGAAGGATACAAACAGAGTAGTCAGCCAATAAAGAGTTCCCTGGCCAGTAAAGCTCCATGCCTCTGGGCACTCAGGCACCATACAGTGTCATCTCTCCCAGGACCAAGGGAACTGTCCTGCCATCCAGGATCATGCCTGGCATTTACAGCCTCTGCCTCTGCCCAGCGCAGAGAGCCCGGTTCTGGGCTTGCGCCGGGTGTTGTGGGGAGAGTGACCTCGGGACCTGGCAGCCCCCACCACACCTGCACTGTGTCTCTGGGGGCCCCATCAAGCAGTAAGGCAGGGGGTCTTGCCTCAGTAGCAATGGACAGCCGTGAAGAACCCGGGCAACCTGCATGGAATGTGAGCTGGCTGTGGAGGCGGGGGCACCAGGAACAGTGTGACTGTGTGGCTCCCCAGGCTTCCTGGGGTCAGCCCGGCTCACATCTGCATCCCCTGCCCTGCTCACCAGCAGGGGCCCACCCTCCTCAGGCCCCTCTGCTCTCTCCCTGCCCCTCCATGGCCCTGTCTCAGGGCTCCCAGGCGCTGCTTCTCCCCACTGCCCATGGCACCGGGTGCCCATGGCTCTGCTATCCCTCGCCATCCACTGCATGGGGCTCCTGGCTGCCCACAACCTGATAAACCTCAGTGCTTGCCTTATTCATGAGCTTGAGAAGCTGGCTACATATGAAACTGACTCTGGATTTCCACCCTTTGGATGCAGGTTCTGACTCTTCCACTGAGCAGCTGTGTGACCTTCGGTGACTCACTTGTCCTCTCTGTGCCCAGGTTTCCTCCCCTGCAAAGTAGAGGCCTCCTGTTAACTCACCTTGTGGGGAGTGTGGAGGCTGTTGCT